>NC_064631.1:681392958-681698639 GCF_023864275.1 Schistocerca cancellata
TTTCATGCACAGCATTGCTATCGTATACCGTTTAACTTTCTGTAACTATGATGCTTACGAGCGAGTTCTTACACAGACAGAATTTGAATACTGCAATATTTTTGGCAATAGTTCTATCCAAAATTTATCACATCTGTTTGAGTATTTATTTCCTACAGATTGAAATCAATGTGGATCTTGTTCGGCCGAAAATATTTATCACAGATTTTTCATGACAATAACCAACAACTGAAAAGTGGCTGATAAAGAAACCTTTGTCTCAATAGCCGCAACGGATTATCTTCAAAAATGCTTAATTAATATAAGTAAAAGCTCTATACTGGTGGGTGAATGTATCAGAAAAGTGAAAGTAACATCTCGTGTTCCCCAAGGAAGTGCGATATTAATTACGGTTAACGTTTACAGTGCAAAACGAACTTTGATTTTGTTTACTGACGATGCTCTGTTCGCAGTTTTGTTGTCGAACGATCGTAAGGAAATGTAAAAAGACTGCGACAAAATTTCGACTTGGTGTAATGGAAGACAGCTATAGAATATTCTGGCAGATTAAAACTGAGTGCCGGACAAAGGGTCGATCCAAAAATCTTTCTTTTCACAGTCAGTCGTCCAAGATTCATGGGCTATCCTCACAGCGTAAGTTCGGTCAGTAGCTCCCTCTTACCTTTCAAACTTCACGGAACCTTAAAAAAAATGGTTCAAATGGCTCTGAGCACTATGGGACTTAACATAAGTGGTCATCAGTCCCCTAGAACTTAGAACTACTTAAACCGAACTAACCTAAGGACATCACACACATCCATGCCCGAGGCAAGATTCGAACCTGTGACCGTAGCGGTCACACGGTTCCAGACTGAAGCGCCTAGAACCGCACGGCCACACCGGCCGGCTCACGGAACCTGTCGTGCACCTAGCAGGACTAGCGCTTCTGAAAGAAATGATGTTGTGAAGAAATGATAATGATGCTAATATTGGTTTCTGAGGCACCCAACTGCGCCATTATCAGCGAATGTACACATTCCCAACCTTTTCAGAGTCCGGGCATGACACTATTCCCAAATGATGATGAAATTATGACAACAACACAAACACACAGCCGCCGGGCGGAGAAAATCCCCGACCCTGCCGGGGATCGAACTCAGGACCCCGCGCCGCGCGGAGTGGCCGCGCGGTTTGAGGCACCATGTCACGGATTGTGAGGCCCCTCCCGCCAGAGGTTCTCGTCCTCCATCGGGCATGGGTGTGTGTGTTGTTCTTATCATCAGTTAGATTAAGTAGTGTGTAAGTCTAGGGACCGATGACCTCAGCATTTTGCTACCTTAGGAATTCACACACGCATTTGAACTTTTTTTTCGGAAGCCCGTGATCCAGAGGCAGCAACGCTAGTCGCAAGACCACGAGCTATTAATAAGTGACTACACGTGAAAAGTATGCACAAGAAAGTATACGAAGTTTTGAAAACATGAAAAACTTACTGAAAAAAAGTAAACCTGTGAGTGTGGATTGTGGCTGCATAGGTCAGTCGGTGGATAGCACATCCCATGTTCGAATCATGATTCAACACACAGCTTTAAGTTGTACGGTACGTTTCAAAACATCGCACACTCCATTTCAAGGAAAAATATTCGTACTGGAATTAAAAGTGAGTAAATGCAAGGTAATCCCCATAAAAAAAATAGACGTAACCCGACAGCATCCAATACAAAATTTCTAATGAAATTATCTCCTCTCACCTACTTTAACAAGAGTAGCTAGCGAGTTAACTGTTCAGATAGTTGGCGACTTCGATTGAAAATTACAATGACGTATCAACGTTGTCTTTTTTTGTTTGTTGGTAAAACAATTACATCACAGAGTGGCGAGTTCCAGACATCCATAGCTTTTTTTGTATTGTCCCAGGTCGACATCTGATGCGTTGATGCCGGGCAGTCGTGGCTAAGAGCAGTGATCAGAAAGAAGACCGCACGATCAGTGATCGAACACACGCCCCTTTACTTGCTGTGCTGCCACCGCCACACTCACCATGCGGACCCTGTGTCTGCTCGTTGCTGTGCTGCTGGTAAGTACATCTCAGTCTATTACTAGGTGAGTGCCCGTCTTGATGGGTACGCTACTATGGAGACATGTATCTGTATTGCTGAGGTACGTTTGCAGGCTGGCCACCGATCCTCCGAATTCTGAAATCATTCAAATATCAGTTCCCACCGTAGCCCTATCCATCAGTTGGGCCTAGTGCTGTCCTGGAAGCCCGAAAGGCCGCCCAAACGAATTCCAGACGGACCATAAAATACTTTTTTTTGCATGTCCATCCCTTTGACAGGAGGTCTTTGGGACGATGGCCGTTTACTATTGTGAGAAAATGAAACGCCTACAGCCGTCCTTATCATTTTGTTGCAACCAGTTTCGGCGCATCAGTACGCCACCTTCGGGCTGTAGTTGATGCGGAATACGATCCTACATATATCGCACCATTAGCCAGCATAACTGGTTACGCGACTGAGTTGGCATTTGATGGATACAGCCCTGACAGCAAAGTTCTCAGATAGTCTGCGTAACCAGCTATGCTGTCCATTGATGCCATATATATATATATACTCCTGGAAATTGAAATAAGAACACCGTGAATTCATTGTCCCAGGAAGGGGAAACTTTATTGACACATTCCTGGGGTCAGATACATCACATGATCACACTGACAGAACCACAGGCACATAGACACAGGCAACCGAGCATGCACAATGTCGGCACTAGTACAGTGTATATCCACCTTTCGCAGCAATGCAGGCTGCTTTTCTCCCATGGAGACGATCGTAGAGATGCTGGATGTAGTCCTGTGGAACGGCTTGCCATGCCATTTCCACCTGGCACCTCAGTTGGACCAGCGTTCGTGCTGGACGTGCAGACCGCGTGAGACGACGCTTCATCCAGTCCCAAACATGCTCAATGGGGGACAGATCCGGAGATCTTGCTGGCCGGGGTAGTTGACTTACACCTTCTAGAGCACGTTGGGTGGCACGGGATACATGCGGACGTGCATTGTCCTGTTGGAACAGCAAGTTCCCTTGCCGGTCTAGGAATGATAGAACTATGGGTTCGATGACGGTTTGGATGTACCGTGCACTATTCAGTGTCCCCTCGACGATCACCAGTGGTGTACGGCCAGTGTAGAAGATCGCTCCCCACACCATGATGCCGGGTGTTGGCCCTGTGTGCCTCGGTCGTATGCAGTCCTGATTGTGGCGCTCACCTGCACGGAGCCAAACACGCATACGACCATCATTGGCACCAAGGCAGAAGCGACTCTCATCGCTGAAGACGACACGTCTCCATTCGTCCCTCCATTCACGCCTGTCGCGACACCACTGGAGGCGGGCTGCACGATGTTGGGGCGTGAGCGGAAGACGGCCTAACGGTGTGCGGGACCGTAGCCCAGCTTCATGGAGACGGTTGCGAATGGTCCTCGCCGATACCCCAGGAGCAACAGTGTCCCTAATTTGCTGGGAAGTGGCGGTGCGGTCCCCTACGGCACTGCGTAGGATCCTACGGTCTTGGCGTGCATCCGTGCGTCGCTGCGGTCCGGTCCCAGGTCGACGGGCACGTGCACCTTCCGCCGACCACTGGCGACAACATCGATGTACTGTGGAGACCTCACGCCCCACGTGTTGAGCAATTCGGCGGTACGTCCACCCGGCCTCCCGCATGCCCACTATACGCCCTCGCTCAAAGTCCGTCAACTGCACATACGGTTCACGTCCACGCTGTCGTGGCATGCTACCAGTGTTAAAGACTGCGATGGAGCTCCGTATGCCACGGCAAACTGGCTGACACTGACGGCGGCGGTGCACAAATGCTGCGCAGCTAGCGCCATTCGACGGCCAACACCGCGGTTCCTGGTGTGTCCGCTGTGCCGTGCGTGTGATCATTGCTTGTACAGCCCTCTCGCAGTGTCCGGAGCAAGTATGGTGGGTCTGACACACCGGTGTCAATGTGTGTCAATGTGTCAATGTGTGTATATATATATATATATATATATAGGGATTGTGTCAACTCCTTCCGCATCAACTACAGCCCGAAGATGGCGCTCTGAAGCGCTGAAACTGGTTGCAACAAAATAAATAATATCACAAGGACTGTTGTACGAGTTTCATTTTCTCACAATAAAACATTTTGGTCTGACAGTAGCTAACCTTCCTCTGTAAGTGACTTGGGTACTCTAACGATTTAAGGGTAGGTTCGCCTTTTGCACATACACAGATTATTGTTTTGCATTTAACACACCAACATGTTTCACCACAGTTGTGGCATCCCCAGTTGCTTTTTTCTTTTGTTTTTCTGAAAAACATACCTGCAGGTTATGTTTAAGCGAGGAAATACGTTACATTGGGTATTGTTGTTATTAAAATTATATATGCACTTTACCTTTCATTTTACACTGTGTGTCCTATGACTGCGAACTGAAATCAGACACAGCTCTAAGTTAGTACACCACGTCATCTGCATACATGAGGGATGTTATGGTATCTTCTACATTGAATTTTTGTTTATAATCCAAGCTTTAAAACGTATGCCTAGGTAAAAATCGTGACATATGCCGATTTTTGTCCTTACCATTGTAGTATCTGGTTCGTCTTGACCTATGACATGTTTGCCTTTGTTACCCAGGCGTGCTGTAGTATATCCTGGGTTACCTGAGAACATCGGTAAAACTTTGTAATGCTTACATATGAAGAACTGTTTGGTGTACATTGTTATTCACGGATAACGTTACGTGTTTACACACGTTTTCTCCTCCTCATTTGTGAATACTGCGTCCTGCTATGTTGTTGTGCCTTGGGGGCGCTTTACGTTTCTGATGCGGTTTCGAATGTCGTTTGTTTACTGCTTTGTATTAGTTTGATGTCCGCAAACTTTGAATTTGTTCCATTCGTTTTCATTCTGCGCCTGTGTTTTATTTTGTGCTGTCAGATAGTTTGTTTACAACGCTGATTAGTGTTTTGTTACATAGTACTGTTCGATCATTCACAACTTTTTTGTCCTGTGTGATAACTTTTTACATACGGTAATTTTCTTCTGCTGTTATTTACTGGTACAGACTACTCTGTGTCTTAGGATATGGAGGTATGTTTCTAATTTGGAGATTCGTCAGAAGCGATACGTTCGCTTTTTAGCATGAAATGGTAGGTATTCTTTCCCTGGTAGAACTACTGGGACAGATTACGGTCACGCAATTAGTCTAGTGGCGCCCAGCTGAAGGGCTTGCACCTGATCGTTGATCCACATGCAGTTTTTAGTATCCGGGTTACATCGATGTACTAATGACATATGTCAACTGCTTCTATCAGCCATTTGAATCAGCAAATAGTCCAGTCTGAGAAGATGAGGGAGAAGATGGTCCGCGTAGTAGGTAGAGACCTATAATTGACGTGTGGAAGAAGCAGTACAAGAAGAACTTTACTTTTTTGAAAAAAGAGTCTGTGATACTCAGGTCACCACCTACACATGGTACGTCTACAAACCGAGAGATAAAACTTCAAGTACCTAGGTTCTGAGCATCTTTGAAGTTTAGGAGTATACCTTCAGCAATTTCAGATAACCAAGTGCTGAAGTACGTAGATCCGACCCTGCTCACCTCTCTTGTACCATATCTGCATCAAGAACTGGATCAGATTCTACAGTTTTGAGAGGATAGTTAGGATTGTTTGTGTAATGGATACACTGCTACTAAATTGTTTTGATGCAGCCGTCAAATAACTTGAAAGTAATCATCGATTCACCTGAGATGCGGCAGAAAATATTTTTAATCGGTCTGCAACATTAATCCCTATCATTCTGTTGGTAGATACAAAGTTTTAAAATGAAATTCGGTCCCCTTTGTTTACAGTTATCAATGGAAATGACAATGTCCAAAAATTTGAGGATGTTAACCCAAGGCAAAAGTGTATAGATCCTAACATGGACGGAGTAACCTAACTCATTACTATGAGTAGAGCCTCTAGTCTCCAATTTTGATGTAAGCAATAATCAATTACATATTTTACAAAAGAAACGAACAGCTTTGTGATCTATGTAAAATGCATCCAACCCAAGTAGAAGAGGAAAAAACAAAAGAGAAAAATCTGCGGTAAGCTACATGAGTATATTTCGAGTTACAAGCAAACATGAGCGCATTTTGATTGACACAGTATATGCAGTAGTGTGATCGTTAGGGAACTAATAGGAGCTTACATCAGAAAAAAATTATTTTAACTTTAATAACAGCTTGTAGCCGATTTTGGCAGGGAGGTAGTGAACACTTCAGTATTTTGAGCGTTCAGGAAAAGAAAATAAACAGGAAACAAATTTAACGTGGCTCCTTACTAAATACTATAAAACTTAAATTACTCGAGGAGAAAAAAGTGGTAGTCTTACGGCATGCAGTACGTCTTTCGGGAAGATATTTTTCATCTTCCTTCGTATGAAGTTGAGAAATGTCCTCCAGTGAGATCTACTGCATTTCGTAGAATTACCACTCTGCGAAAATAGTCACTTCGTTGTCGCACATTTAAAAAATCTGTCAGATGCTATAGGTTCCTGTCGCCAATAAAAACACCGCGCACTACCGTTGAAAATCACTACTGCTCTGTGATTCACAGTACATTACCGGTTACTTGGTCGAGTTACCATAACGATATGCTGAAACAAGCTGTTCGCCTATGCCCACGCGCTGCTAAGAAAGCCTAATAATTCCCTCGTAACAACTTTCACTTCAGTTGAAACGGTAACAAGTTTAACGTTAGAACCGGACGTTAATTGCTTCACTAGTGCTTAAACTTCGTTATTCCAAACCTTTCAGAAACACCAACTGAGTTTATACAGTTAGATTAACGAAGTTATTAGTTTCCCCACGTTTTGAGAGTGGTGTATCTCCGAAACTGTTTATTCAGTTACTTAATATTCACTACAGTTTCTAAAGCGATACGAAGTACACGACCAGGCTATTTTCAGAGCAGTTTGGAAACGGCCTCCACGTGAAGGTTGTGGACTTCGAATCATTTTAGCAACGGGAGCGGATATAAATTAACTAACAAAGTGCTTACACAATAGCACTGGTTCAATGGAACCAAAGTTACACGCTGAGAAGTGGTGTATTGGGAAGGAATAGAGAAATGTATAGAAATGAGAATGCGGTGTGGATCACTTACCCTCTACTTACCTGCAAAACTGTACAGCGCTGCCTACCAGTCGGGCTTCTCAGGCCCGTATTGTTTAAACTGACATAAATTAAAACTATTCTGACTACTTATGACGTGAAAGACTTTTGAGACATAATTAATTTTAACATAATTTTATTTACTGAAAGTTTACATTAAAAAAACAATTTTTGAACTTTTACTGGTAGCTTTTATTCTTATTGCAAATTTGCGCAGAGTCTACCGACAATAGCAGAAAGTTCCGAGCATATAGGTTTGGTACACCAATAACATAATTTGTGATTTTCTATCTTTCTCCTTTTCTTACTTGATGGTTTCACTACACTTCCTGGATCCGGAGTTACTAATGAATTCATTGACTTCTTTACCCTTGCTAGTTGCTTTTCCAAATTGTTGATGAAAGTCCGCCGTCTCATTTCTTTTCATTGGCAGCCAGCAACATCCAAATTATTTGTGCCTTCATTATACTTACATGTCTTGATGAAGAAAATCACCAACGGCCGGCGTCTCGTTTTTCTCTTCACACTGTAGCATCGCGTCTTCTGGTGCATGATGTCAACGCCGACCTTTGTCACATTGTATGCTTTTACAACTTCACACTCCCTTACTTGTATGATGACACCGATGGCTGGTCATGAGAAAAGCTAAAGACGGTAACAACTTTGTTTTTCTTAGAAACATAAAAGACTATCATCACATGTAGTTGAAAACCAAATAATGTAGTGTATACTTCACGACCTTTAGCTGTAATAAAATCGATAGGCATTTCACCTTTGTTTTTTCCGATAGTACCGACTAATGTCGGGTTTTTTGACAACAAATAATGAGCTACATCCAGAGACGTAAAAAAATTGTTCCAGGTGATATTATGTCCAGACTTTTCACTAGGGGTTTCTTACTCCTTCACCAAATACACTTTCATCTTCCAGCAGTAGCTTGCTGCGCTCTGACAAATTTCCCAGAAATTTATTCCGTGTCTACCAGGTTTTGATCGGATCTATTGTCGAAATGGACAGCGACCTCAAAATGTGACCAACTGTTCATCCACGGTCATAGACCTTCCTGGAATGAGGCATCCCTAAGGGAAATTTCCCACTGCTTAAAATCTTTTCTGATTGATTCAAATATGTCAGGTGACCTATGTTCACCTCGGGATGCTGTATCATAACAGCATGGAAGCGGTTGCGACATAATTTCACTGTACATTGGTCGCGTAGATCGGGGGGGGGGGGGGGGGGCGGCGGCAGACATCCGAATTTTTGCACTCTCGTAAAGA
Organism: Schistocerca cancellata; assembly: GCF_023864275.1. Taxonomy (NCBI): domain Eukaryota; kingdom Metazoa; phylum Arthropoda; class Insecta; order Orthoptera; family Acrididae; genus Schistocerca; species Schistocerca cancellata. The sequence goes on from NC_064631.1 coordinate 681,401,422, forward strand.
AAAGTAATTTAGATTGTAATAACATTTATTTTAGTAGAAATTACTCATGAAATACGTGTATAAGTGCTATTTTAAAGATTGCTATTATAAGTATCCCTTTGCTTTAGGTATTAGTCCAGAAAACGCGAAACGATCGTGAGGTCGGTCTGTGATAGTAGATTTGTTTACGTTTTGGCACAATTAATTTAGAGAATCCTGCTCAGTTCTTCTGTTTCTCTTTCAAGCTATTTAATTCTAGCGTCCTCAATCACGGTAAAGTTCATATTTCCCGCAAGCAGCATCAATCTTAATTCGTTTGATTTAGAATCTTTCCAACTTGTCGGTTGTAGACGTTCTGTTTCCGTGCAATAAAGTTACATTTTGTTGTGATTAAGATAATTCAACGGATACTGCATTTGAATCAGTGCCAAGTTCTTGTTGTAAGCGGATATAAATAACTTTTTACGTTACATTATACACCTGAAGCGCTAACCTGTAGGCCTGATTTTTGCTGCTCCTAAGTAACAAAAGTTCGTTTAGTGTAAAGTGTGTTAAGGGATTTATTTCTATTTTGAAGCGTGTGATCTGTGTTTGAACGCGAGATAAGTGTGGATGTTGCCGTAGGATAGTCAAAGGGCGAGTGGTATGTGTAGACTGTGGGTTAGAATTTCACTGGTGTGACTGTAGTGGGTAACTAACAAGGCTCTCCCATGGAACTGTACGCTTTGCAAAAACGACAAGAAAATCGCTGAGCATGAGGCAAAGATTTTTGCCCTTCATCACGAGAAATTTGAACTACATAGGTTGGAGAGGGAACTGGCTAAAGGTAACAAGCAATAGGTGAAAGGGGAACAGCTCTTCAACTTCATCTACACTTCATCTGACGGTATTCAATAGATGTGAGTTGTTACCTGAAGCAGGAGTGGAAGGGCCCCTTCCAGCTGTAGCTCTCAGTAGGGGGCAGCAGACATTTAGCATACAAACTCAACGTAGGTCGGTCCCGAAAGATAGTAGAAAGCAAAGAGTCTGCCTCAACTGCTGTGCAGTAGTCATAGGAAGGATGTAGATCAGATGGCACATGAGCCGTGTATCGACTCGTGCTACACCTTGTGTTTAGATTGCATTGGTTTTCCTTTTCTTCCCCTGACATGTTGTTTGATATGTTGTCTGTCATTAAGTGGCTGCTTGGTTGTCTTTTCCCTCTGCTATCGATATCTGCGTTTTTGTTTCCGGGAAATTGCTACGGAGGAAGTGAGATCTTTGACCGGTTGTAGCCACGTGTGGTGGCGTGGAAGGAGGGGCGTTGCGCACAGAGAGTGTGGTGGACACGGGAGGGCAGTGTGGCTCTCCAGCGCGAAGCAGGCGTGGTCGGTTGTACCGAGTCGCCACTTGATGTATGTCGGTTGTGTCTAACAAGCGGGTCGAGTTGACGGAAGAGCTCCCCGCGTGTTGGTTGCATACAGAATCGCCCCACGAGTAGTTGGTGGGACGTTAACAAGCTTCTTTAAATCCTCCGTCTCAACACTGGAGTTTAAAATGAGACACCTAATATGAAGGAGCGGTCACTACCCGTCAACGTTGCAGAGAAGACGTGAACTCCTGTGACAGAGCGTGTCGTCGCGTGACCGTGGCGTGCTGGGTACGCTGGCGACGCGTGCGCGGTCGGATGTGTGGATCCTTGCCTTCGGAAGTCGTGTACTGCCTGTTCGAGCATAATTGTAAGTTAAGTTCGTGGAAGGTTTAATCATTAAGTAATAATTTTGTGTAACCAGCGTCTCTTCGGCCTTGTGGCCTCCGGCGACCGGGTTTCCTGTCCCTGGCAACGGTGTAATTGAAGACAGTGATCTTTCCTCCTCCTCCTCTCGTTACTGTCCGATGGGAGGTGTAGTTTTGGCACTTTAATTCTTTCGCTGTTCTGTCGTGGGTTATGAGTAAATTCATGCTTCTTTTGGTTGATCATGTGGTCGCTCATTCAGGACTGTGTGGTGTAATGTTTCCTTGCACGAGGTTAGCTCTAATTCTGTCAGCAAGTTAAGCCATCTTATAACAGATTTTGCTGGCTAAAAGTCGGTGCAGTGACCAGCCTGAGAGTGGCAGTTGTGTGTACGGGCGTATTTAAATTTGTCAGTATTCTGTCTAGCCTGAGCATCCCTGAGTGGGTCATTTGTGGCCGCCTTACACGGGTCCGTCATATCTGTTATGTTCTAATGATATTCCAGGACACTTTTGTTTAAAAATTTTTTAAATTCCTCCAAGTTTGTAAATTCCTTTTATTGCTATTAATAGTGTGTTTGCTGAGACCTGTTTGATTTTTTTAAATGGCGGTGTTGGTAGCTTCACTATCTCACCGTACTTTATTAACAAAGTTCTGTAGTTACTTTAGTAGCCTGTTTACTAATGTTCTTTAAATTTATTTAAATCGTTGTATTGCTACAAATTACTTTGATGGCGTTAGCGGCGTCTTTTAAAAGGCTGTTTATTGTCGTACTGCTAGTTTATGTAAGATACGAATAAAACATTTGTGAAAATCTCAACTCGACAGTAAACTACTAGAAATTTGGCCCGTTTCCCAACTTGTGGTGTGGCTTGCAGTAACAGTAACCACTGTGTGTGTCAGTACAGGACAAATTGGGTGCCATGATACTATTGCGCGGCCCCTCCCGCCGGAGGTTCGAGTCCTCCCTCGGGCAGGGTGTGTGTATTGTTCTTAACATAAGTTAGTTTAAGTAGCGTGTAAGTCTAGGCACCATTTTTAGGTTGGAATCATAATTCAGGAACCCTGTTTTGAAAGAAGTGAAAATAAGAGAATATCCCCACAACATGCTTAGCAATGCACAAAAAAGTAAGATTACCTTATTTGACCAAATTTATAGAGGACTATAATATGTCTGGGTAAGCAGAAGAAACTAACTATCAAAGTCCAAAAACAATTTATTGGGCTGTTCAATTAACCAAAACAAATTCTCCAAGTATAACACCAACACAAAACAGTGATCCGTCTTCGAATCACAACTACATACTAGACTAATATAGAAAACAACTGAAATAATTTCCTACTACTCTCCGCCAGATACTTCTCTGATATGCCAAGCCTAATCCAGAGATCAGCGAGAAGATCCAATCCAGGCTGCCGGGGCAGTAGCTATCCACGTCTGCTGGTGGTCGATTAACTGCCGATGTGCAGCCGAGCGCCGGCCTTTATAGCGCTTCGGCGGATGAGTACCTTGGAACTATTTTCCATCACGTGGTTTGATGTGTGAAAATAGTTCCGGGATCTGCAGCGACCTCTTCCTTATGTTGATGTGGGACGGTAGTGGCCCCTGGTGCCCACTGGTGTCTTTGCTGTGTTGTTGTTGTTGTTCTTGTGGCCGTTCATCAATATTGCCTGACGGTTGCGTAGTGCTTCGGTGTGCCTGCGAAGCGGGCAACCCGCGGCTGCAGGCTGTCAGTTTGGTTGCTGATACTCTAGGCGCCGTGATGTCTGGTGGAGAAGGCCACAGCAGACTGAGTAGCATGGTAGAAAATTTAGAGTCTTCAAAAGATAGACACCCTGTACCTCTCTGAGTACTACATAACCCCAGGGTTAGATAACTTACGTATAAAAGGTTGCACTATTGCAGCTTACTTGTGCAGAAATAACATAGGAAAAGGATGACTTTTCACGTAAAGCACAAGTTCAAAAATATTGAGACATGTAGATTTTGTAGTGACCAGCACATAGAAGTGTGTGTTTGTGACTTAATGTTGAAAAATAGTTCACTTTTAATTGTAACTATATATAGATCCCCATTGGTAAATTTTGAACTATTTATGAGTATTATGGGTTTCTTACTGTGGTATCTGTCAGGCAGCAGCAAGCAGTTAATAATCTGTGGCGACTTCACTGTAGGTTTTCTAAAGGATTTCGACAGGGAAGATGATATGGAAACCTTATTTGAATCCTACAATTCGGTCTCAGTAATTAACTTTCCAACATAGGTGGATAAAGACAGTAGGACCCTAACTGATAATGTTTTCTTTGATGAAGCTCGAAGTAAGAAAATAACTGTTTAACTAGTAACAAATGCTCTCTCGGTTCATGATGCACAATTAGTTGGGGTAAATAACATAGCGCCTTACAGTATGGATATACCTCAGTGGAAATCAGTAAGAATAATTGATAGCTCCAGGGCAAATGTTTTTAAGAATAGTTTACAGGAGATGACATCCTATGTAATTTACAAAGAACCAAATGCAAACATAAAATTTAATCTGTTCCTAGATGACTTCATATGACAATTTGAAAATAGCTTTCTGCATTCGCTAGTCAGAAAGGACACTAAACAGCAAGGTAAGAAACCATGGATCACTAGAGTGATTAAAGAATGTTGTGAAATTAAAAGGGAAATGTATATTTTGGCAGGTGCTAATAGGGATCCTGCAGTAGTTGTACACTACAAAAAAATAACCAAAATTACTAAGCAAGGCTATTGAAAAAATCAAAAAACACGCACATACTGTCAGGAATCAGTACTTCTGACAACAGACTTAAGGCAGTATGGAATGTAGGGAAGCAAGAGACAGAACAACCAGCCACAGAACAAGACAACAGCATTGCTGAAGTGGATGAAATGGCTATAAATGATAAGTCACAGGTAGCAAATGCATTTAATAATCATTTCCTAAATATGGTAGAAAGCACAGTGGCAAACAGTTCAAAGGCAAGATCACAACATTATGTTGAAAATGTAACTTATATAAAATTCAATCATATGAATATATCATCAATTTCTTCCTCTTAAATTAAGAAAATTGTACATTCTCTCAAAAATAAAGCTCATCCAGTTCTGATGGTGTTTCCAGTAGAGTACTAAGAATTAGTTTCCGTGTAATAAGCCCAGTATTACCTGAAATGTGTAATTTAACACTGAATCAAGGCATTTTTCCAGAGAGACTGAAATATGCCACTGTTAAATCCCTGTTTAGGAAAGGTGATAAGAGAGATGTCCACAGTTAGTGTCCTGTTTCACTGCTGATGTCGTTCTCCAAAATGTTTGAGAAGGTGACGTATTCTAGAATACTATCTTGAGTGAGCAACAACAGTACCCTTAGCAAATCACAGTTTGGATTTCAGAACGGTTGCTCTACTGATAATGTCATTTACACGTTCACTCACCAGATTCCACAAGCATTAAATAATGAAATAGGGCTGGTTTGTATTTTCAGCGAGCTCTCTAAGGCATTTGACATTTTATGGGAATGATAGCACAGCCAATCAATGGATTATGCCATATCTAACCAAAGGAATCCAGAATGTTGTACTTGGCAATTCAAGCTATATAGCCCAGGTATATGATTCTGACTGGGGAGAAATCACGTATGTGGTTCCCCAATGTTCAGTCAGTGGTGCACTACTGTTCCTCTTATATGGAAACGATCTTCCGTCTAGTATATAACAAGCGGAATTAGTTCTTTTCACAGACGGCACTAATAATGTAATCAATCCAAGCATACATAGATAAATAGAAGAAACAAAGTTCTTAGAAATATTTTTTTCTATGATGGTCTCACCCTCAGTTCTAAAATGACCCAGCATATTCAGTTCTGCACATCTAGAAGTACTACGCCAGTGATACGGGCAACACATGGTTAGGAAATAATGAATAGGGTGGAAACTTCGAAATTCTTAGGATCCACGTTGATGAGAATTTAAACTGAAAAAAGACACATTTTGGAATACCTAAAACAGCTTAGTTCACCCACATAAGCGCTTTGAATCACTGCAAATCTTGGGGACAGAGAAATCAATAAGTTGGCTTATTTTGCATGTTTTCATTCAATAATGTCATATGGTAAGTCTCTTCCATGAGGAGGGTCTTCATTGCCCAAAATCGAGCTGTGAGAATAGTATGAGGTGCTCACCCACAGTTACTTGTAGACATCGTTTTTAAGGATTTGGACATTCTTACTACTGTTTCACAGTAAATTTATACCTTCATGAAGTTCGTTGTAAATAATCCACTAAAGTTCAAGAGGAACAATGAGGAACATAATTACAATACAAGAAGGAAAAATGGCGTTCATAACTTCACATTAAGTTAGCCTTAGCACAAAAAGAGGTGCTCAATGCTGCAACAAATTTTGTTTTTATCATTTATCCAATGATACAAAGTATCTGACAGAATGTAAAATTCTGCTTAACAACTCCTTCTATTCCGTAGAATAATTTCTATTAATATAATGTGTAAAAGGTGGTGGGTAGGAATTACTAATTCACATCAGTATATCTCAGGACAGAAATACTCAGATTGTAATCGTATGTACAAATTAATTTGAGATGTGAATGTGTAATGACTCGTTTCACATCGTTACGATCTGTCGCTCAAAATAATCCTTGGAACATGTTACTAACTAACACCAATCCAAACCCGACTGATATCTCTCTTTCTTGACTTGTACACTCCAGTCAGGATCAGAAGAGCAACAAAATGTTTTCACTTTTTTGCATATTTATACCCACCCATTCCTCGTACACTATTCGACCTCCCTCGTTGGTGCACATACACACTTTGACAATGAAAGGTACACGAAAGAACAACACGAAGCAACTTTTTTAATTATCACAGTTCCTAATCGAATAACTTTTAGGTCCCTGGACTTCTTTCAATACATTCTTTTTGCTCCGCCTACAAGAAAGTCCAGCATGAGAAGGTGTAGCCCATGCAGTATTTCGATCCCATTACGAGAAGACAATAAGTCACACGCAACAGAATTTGCTCTAAATTGTTCTCCTCCATTTTCGTAAAAGGATTCTTAATGATCACCACCTTTGTGTAGTTCTAAGTTTACAGCAACATCTACCACATTAGCATATTCACTGGAGGATTCACAATCGCTGGGTATGTTTTCAGTATCAGAACACTGCTCCAACAATTCCGTTATCTCCTCATCAGATTGTCTTCTTCTACGTAACATTTTCAGTTTGCAGAACAGACAAATGTTAAGAAATAATTCACCAAAATAAGCATGTACTTATCACAAGGAGGTTGTTAAACACGGAAAGGGTATCAGAGCGAGTCAACGATGGTAAATGACGAAAGATACGCTGCTCAGATAGACATCTAGTTGTTGAAATCGTAAACCAACACTTTAGCAAAAAGATATGGGTAAATTTTTATAATTTTTCCCAAAATTGTGACTAACTTGACAAATTAGGGAAAGTCCTAAATTTTCATTAAAATGTATAGTTACCAATAGAGAAGATCTCAAACATCACGGACAGGCCCCTGAGGCCCAATGGTAGGTAAAGGGTGAAAGTAATAAAAGATTTTATTAGGTTAGAAACATTTTATAAGAGAGTAGCGCTTTTCAAGAGGACGTTAACTTTTCCTATTAGGAGTAAAAACTGCAGTTAACTATATCTGCCATGTTCAGCAAAACAACAGCTGCACTGCTTCGTATGACTCATTACATAGGGAAATAGATTTGGTATACCACATACGCTACTGCAAGTAGCGGCTTGTGACTGCACATGAATCGGAATCGTTGATTAAGCACGAGACAGAGCTCGATCTATCAAATGCCACGTGTGTTGTTTCGGTTCGGAGAGATATATGACGACCATTCCATCCAGAATTGATGACGAACAGTTTCCACAGTCCACGACTAGCGCAGCCGCAATAAACATGCATACTGCAGAAACACAGTATTTCATCATCGATTCAAAAGGCTGTCACGTGTTCTCATTGTGCGTTATTCTCAACGTGACTCTAGACGCTTGTTCCAGCACTGAATATTGCAAGTTAAAGGATTTAGAGCGACAATTTTCATACATTTTCATTTTTTGTTTCCTCACTTTTCCTTTTCCTCTGCACCACGCTTTGGAACTTCGCAGAGAGAACTAACCCGTTCATCTACTGACTATATAATATTTTTACGTTTATTATTACGTGCAGTCTTTGGTAGCGCCATAATAATGGTTTTCAGACTACCTGATACTCTTACTAGTAAAAATTCTGTACATATAATTTCGTTTAGAAACAAGCTAGCCTTCTGAAATATCGGTGGCCTTATTAATCGGTTTATATAAATGGAGGAGAGAATACATTTTTTTCTTTCGACTCTAAACGAGTGGCACCTAGTGTAATTCGACATTGTTTGATCGTGTAATAAGGCTGTATATTTTGCACTACTCAATGTAAATTCTCCCCCAAGGAATGATGCTACATGTTTTATCTCGACACGAGTGGCAATCAGAGAGAGACCTACATACACTCCTGGAAATGGAAAAAAGAACACATTGACACCGGTGTGTCAGACCCACCGTACTTGCTCCGGACACTGCGAGAGGGCTGTACAAGCAATGATCACACGCACGGCACAGCGGACACACCAGGAACCGCGGTGTTGGCCGTCGAATGGCGCTAGCTGCGCAGCATTTGTGCACCGCTGCCGTCAGTGTCAGCCAGTTTGCCGTGGCATACGGAGCCCCATCGCAGTCTTTAACACTGGTAGCATGCCGCGACAGCGTGGACGTGAACCGTATGTGCAGTTGACGGACTTTGAGCGAGGGCGTATAGTGGGCATGCGGGAGGCCGGGTGGACGTACCGCCGAATTGCTCAACACGTGGGGCGTGAGGTCTCCACAGTACATCGATGTTGTCGCCAGTGGTCGGCGGAAGGTGCACGTGCCCGTCGACCTGGGACCGGACCGCAGCGACGCACGGATGCACGCCAAGACCGTAGGATCCTACGCAGTGCCGTAGGGGACCGCACCGCCACTTCCCAGCAAATTAGGGACACTGTTGCTCCTGGGGTATCGGCGAGGACCATTCGCAACCGTATCCGTGAAGCTGGGCTACGGTCCCGCACACCGTTAGGCCGTCTTCCGCTCACGCCCCAACATCGTGCAGCCCGCCTCCAGTGGTGTCGCGACAGGCGTGAATGGAGGGACGAATGGAGACGTGTCGTCTTCAGCGATGAGAGTCGCTTCTGCCTTGGTGCCAATGATGGTCGTATGCGTGTTTGGCGCCGTGTAGGTGAGCGCCACAATCAGGACTGCATACGACCGAGGCACACAGGGCCAACACCCGGCATCATGGTGTGGGGAGCGATCTCCTACACTGGCCGTACACCACTGGTGATCGTCGAGGGGATACTGAATAGTGCACGGTACATCCAAACCGTCATCGAACCCATCGTTCTACCATTCATAGACCGGCAAGGGAACTTGCTGTTCCAACAGGACAATGCACGTCCGCATGTATCCCCTGCCACCCAACGTGCTCTAGAAGGTGTAAGTCAACTACCCTGGCCAGCAAGATCTCCGGATCTATCCCCCATTGAGCATGTTTGGGACTGGATGAAGCGTCGTCTCACGCGGTCTGCACGTCCAGCACGAACGCTGGTCCAACTGAGGCACCAGGTGGAAATGACATGGCAAGCCGTTCCACAGGACTACATCCAGCATCTCTACGATCGTCTCCATGGGAGAATAGCAGCCTGCATTGCTGCGAAAGGTGGATATACACTGTACTAGTGCCGACATTGTGCATGCTCTGTTGCCTGTGTCTATGTGCCTGTGGTTCTGTCAGTGTGATCATGTGATGTATCTGACCCCAGGAATGTGTCAATAAAGTTTCCCCTTCCTGGGACAATGAATTCACGGTGTTCTTATTTCAATTTCCAGGAGTGTATAATACAACTACAAACAGTAGCCCTATTATTTTCAAATCATGTCAGACACCTCCCTGGCATGTTTTTTTTTTCCTGTTGTACCGCACATTCACTCCTCTGGCAACCTTGTTGGAGTGAAGTCTCGCAGAAAAATCCGATAGCAGACTGCCCATGCGTTTTGTGTGATGTTTGTGCTTCCAGTTAATCTCCCTGAAACATACTTTAAGTAAATCCTGGAATTTTCTTTGCTATTCAGCTTGATTCGTACTTTATTGGAGATAAGAAATACACATTCATTCTTCTCCTCCGTTATGACCTGCGATGTCATCAGACGTCGGTAAGTTTTCCAGCTGCACGCGTCCTGTAATATTTCTGCAAGCTAAAAATAAATGAGCTCTCACACGTCATTTATAAATGGTATTTTTTATATTTTGGTTGTTACATGGGATTTTACAGCTCTACCGCCATTCCATCTAAGGCAGTAGCGGCTATTGACTTTTACAGGTGTTAAAATGTCGCTTTGTCACTCCTAACGATTTGCTTGAAGATGTCATGTTACTGTTTCATAATAGCCGCATTATGATGAGAGTGTTGCCTTATTAAGCAATCATCAGCCTTTAGTTTCATTTCATTTTATGTTTGGGCGTGATCCCCAGCAATCACCTCTGCAGTATCACCGTCATTGCTGGTATTGGAAAGCACGACGTCCAAATTGCTATACAATCACCCAATCGGAAAAAACCCTTGTCTCTCGGTGTGTACTCTGACACACAGTGGTCGTCATAGATGTGTATAGCTGCCACATTATCCAACAAAAAGCACCAAAGACTTATCTTGCAGCTGCAAAGCCATTTAAAGCCTGACATATTCGTGCATTTTTCCTTTTTACTATTAGTACCCTAGGTATGTAATAAAATGCATCGAGTGAAGTATAGTAACATGATACATGATGTCATCTCTTCAGGAACAAATCCACCCCTACAATTGTACCCCCAGAAAAAATTTTTACCTATTACATTTATGCTCTTCAGCCGCATGACATTGTATATGGTTTAATTTGACTGGCGAATCTTATATATTTTGGGCATAAGATGAGCCTATAAATTGTAAGATGCAGGTGTACGCACAACTCCCAGCTGAGAGACCTCACTGCACTGGGGTAGAAAGGTTAACTCTTAAAAAAAGAGCGAATATATCAAGATATTTTGATTAAAATGTTTCTGAAGCTGACAGATAAGTGGAAAAGTTAGGTCCCTTCTATTTTCAACAATAACTCTGACCAGGACATATTCGCTTTCTTTTGTGCAATCATAAGAGCATTTTTCATTCTGCTTCCCAACTTTTACTCTACCATAATTTTGACGATAGACCGCCAAAACTCGGCAACCGATGTACACATTTGTTGACTCTGGTGACGACTGACCGGCACGGTAGGTGATTTTTTATTGTCTTTCGATCAATGTTGGTGTCGTCGCAACGGATGAAGCTTTGACAAAACAACAGAACGACCGTTAATTACATGTGTCTACCTACTTGTAAAATTTTAGCCACTTCGCCCAAATATGAATCATAGCAGCGGTGTGCAAAAAAATCTCACAGCAAACGTGTTCTGCACGTAAAATCCGAATAAAGGTAGAATTTTGAAAGTGAGTTTACGATTTTATACTAAGGGGCTGCTTAGACACAGTGCAGCATAATTTAAAACCTGTCATTTGGTCATCTGTTTTATTACACAACCTTTTCGAGTGAAGAGGTCATGCTACACAAATCAAAAATGTTTTGCATCACTTCGGTTCATAGACTTCCGGAAGCCTAGCAGAAAATTGGAATAGAGATCAATATAAACATCATTTCCACCCTTTTTATTGCTTATGAAATCCACACATTGCTGTTGTACCACCATACAGTGAGACCTACAGAGGTGGTGGCCCAGACTGCGGAACACACCGGTACCTACAGTACGTCCTCTTACATTGATGCATGCCTGTATTCGTCACGGCATACTATCCACAAGTTCATCGAGGCACCATTGGTCCAGATTGTCCCACTCCTCAACGGCGATCCTGCGTAGATCCCTCAGAGTGGTCGGTGGGTCACGTCGTCCATAAACAGCCCTTTTCAGTCTATCCCAGGCACGTTCGATTGGGTTCATGTCTGGAGAACATGCTGACCACTCTAGTTGAGCGATGTCGTTATCCTGAAGGAAGTCATTCACAAGATGTGCACGATGGGGCCGTAAATTGTCACCCATTAAGACAAATGCCTCGCCAATATGATGTCGATGTGGTTCCACTATAGGTCAGAGGATGACATTCACGTATCGTACAGCCGTTACGGCGCCTTCAATGATCACCAGCGGCGTACGTCAGCCCCACATAATGCCATCCCAAAACATCACGGTACCTTCACGATGCTGCACTCGTTGGACAATGTGTCTAAGGCGTTCAGCCTGACCGGTTTGCCTCCAACAGGTCTCCGACGATTGTCTGGTTGAAGGCATATGCGACACTCATCGGTGAAGAGAACGTGATGCCAATCCTGATCGGTGTATTCGACTTGTTGTTGAGCCCATCTCTATCGTGCTGCATGCTGTCGTGGTGGCAAAGTTGGACCTCGTCAAGGACGTCGGGAGTGAAGTTGCGTATCATGCAGCCTGTTGCGCACAGTTTGAGTCGAAACACGACGTCCAGTGGCTGTACGAAAAGCATTACTCAACATGGTGGCGTTGCTGTCAGTGTTCCTCTGAGCCATAATCCGTAGGTGACTGTCATCCACTGCAATAGTAGCCCTGAGGTCGTCTGAGTGAGGCATGTGATCGACAGTTCCTGCCTCTCTGTATCTCTTCCATGTACGAACAACATCGCTTTGGTTCATTGCAAGACGTCCGGACACTCCCCTTGTTGAGAGCCCTTCCTGGCACAAAGTAACAATGCGGACGCGACCGAACCGCAGTATCCACCGTCTAGGCGTGGTTGAACTACAGACAACACGAGCCATGTACATCCTTCCTGGTGGAATGACTGGAACTGATCGGCTATGGGACTCCCCTCCGTCTAATAGGCGCTGCTCATGCATGGGTGTTTACCTCTTTGGGAGGGTTTTGTGACATCTCTAAACAGTCAAAGGGACTGTGTCTGTGATACAATATCCTCATTCAACTTCTAGCTTCAGGAGTTCTGGGAACTGAGCTGATGCAAAACGTTTTTTGATGTGTGTATTTACCCGTAAATTAGCCTGTTACACAAATGCTCTCGCTCTTACTCTTGACAACGTTGGTATATATAACCAAAGATACATCATGACTTGTGTCTCCTCTGCCGGTGTGCCCCAAGGCTCCGTCCTCTTCCCCCTCCTGTACCTTTTGTACACGGTGGACATGCCGCCGCCGTCAGCCCCCGTCCACCTTCTCCAGTTTGCCGATGACACCGCCTTCCTTGCCCTTGCCCCTACCCTACAGCGCTCCCAACGCCTTCTCCAATCGCATCTTGACCGGTTCACCGCTTGGTGCAACCAGTGGTTGCTCAAGGTCAATCCCTCCAAAACCCAGGCGATCATTGTAGGCAAAACCACCCCTTCCTTCCGCCTCCTTGATTTCTATCTCACCGTCTATGGCCGTCCTATCGCGCTCACTCCCACCCTTAAGTACCTTGGTGTCACCCTCGACCGTCGCCTCTCCTGGACTCCCCATCTCCGGACAATCCAAGCCAAGGCACGTTCCCGCCTCCGTCTCCTCAAGCTCCTTTCCGGCCGTACGTGGGGTCTGGACCCCTCCACAATCCTCCACACCTATAAATCCCTCATCCGCCCTATCCTTTGTTACGCCCATGCAGCCTGGATCTCCGCCCCCCCCCCTACCTTTTATAAATCCCTCCAAATCCTTGAACGCCATGCTCTCCGTGTTGGCTATCGTATCCGTCTCCCCTCCTTCATGCGGATCCTGTATGATATCACCTTCCCCCACCTCCTCCTTTTCCTTGAAAGGATACGGATCCTGTACATCTCCTGTAAACTTGATCCTCCTCACCTGCTCGTCTCCCCGATCCTCTCCCACCCCCGCCCGCTGCCGCACCTGTATTCGCACGTCCCACCCGGTCTCCATCTCTCCACCCTCCTTACCCTCTCCCAAGGTGGCTTCCGCCAGCTCCCGCTCTCTGATGATGCCCTCCTCCCCTCCATCTACCCCTCCTACCAACTTTGATCCTCCCGCCCTCCTCCTGTGCTTGCTCCTCTGGGCACCCTCCCTCCCTTCTCTCCCTTTTCCCTCCCTCCTCCTTTCCTCCCCCCTCCTCCCCTGGGCTTCCCCTCCCCTGTCCCTCTCCTCCTGCCCCCGTCTCCTCGGCCATTGGCATCCTTTTTCTCCCCTCTCCCCCACCTCACCCCTGTTACCCTCTTGGCAGGTCCCCGGACTCGCACACGCTAAGTGGACATTCGCGCGCCGGAGATCACTGCCATCAGTGTTTCGTGTGTGCCGTCGTGTTTAGTGCTCAGTGTTTACCGTCACACTCCATCGTTCACCAGTGCCATCGTCATCTTCAGTGTTTGTGTGTCGTCTCATGAGTTAGCAGTGTGGATTATCGACGAGTGTGAACGGCTCCGTGTTTGTCTCTATGTGTCTCCTGTTTTATTGCCCACCGTCCTGTCATTTATGTGTCTTCTCACTGTTTTTGCTCCTTGTATATTCTATGGCTGAAGAGCAGCGTAGTGTGCTGCTGACAGCCTGCCTGTTGTACAGGTTTAAAATAACAATAAAGTAAAAAAAAAAGACTTGTGTTGTGTGGTGTCACCGCCAGACACCACACTTGCTAGGTGGTAGCCTTTAAATCGGCCGCGATCCGTTAGTATACGTCGGACCCGCGTGTCGCCACTATCAGTGATTGCAGACCGAGCGCCACCACACGGCAGGTCTAGAGACACTTCCTAGCACTCGCCCCAGTTGTACAGCCGACTTTGCTAGCGATGGTTCACTGACAAATTACGCTCTCATTTGCCGAGACGATAGTTAGCATAGCCTTCAGCTACGTCATTTGCTACGACCTAGTAAGGCGCCATTACCAGTTACTATTGATGCTGTCAAACATGTACCGTCAAGAGCGATGTTCACCAATTATGGATAAAAGTTAAGTATTCCAGAAGATACGTACGTTTTTTGATAGTCTCAATTCCTTGTCCTGTTCCAGACCTCACGCCAGCCTGCGTGAGTTTAAACGCGTGCCTTTCGGCTTCCTCATAGTGGGTTGGCTGTCTTGCCAATCCACAACATGTTGTACGCAAGTCTAATCATTTTTAATACTTGTAACACGTAATAGTGGACTAAGACTGAAATCTATATTGTGGAATAAAACTGGTTTTACATACACATAGCCGGTATATCTTTCATAAAGTTTTATATGACCGTGGCTCCACACAAAAGGAAAATCATTAACAATATTTCATTGCCTTAAATCCAATATACAGCTGGCGGTAGTTCATATTCGCAAATGCAGTTACGTGTCCTGAACAAAAACTTTTTACCCCACGTTCCTAGCTCAAGTAGGAACCGAGCACCAAGACTCCCCCCAAACGGCAATTCTGAGCACGGCCTTCTCAGACGTATTTGTTACAGTGCTACAGCGATGTACCGACTCACTTTCTGCGCTGCCGTCTCCACTGTGCGCTGTGTTACGCCAACCATCGTACAGCAGGGCCTCCATTCCTCTGTCCCTCGCAGTGCACTGGACTGTCACCTCCATCTTCGCCATTCACAATTTATTTGACCGAACTGGATGTGCTTGCACCAGCTGCTCTGTGTCGTATGATGGTCCATCGTTGTCGTAAACTCTCACCAACCTAGTACGGATTGCTGTATCGTTCTTTATTTTCAGTTGCAGAGTTCGAATACTGGCATAATACTCCACTATCTCGAAGGGCCGTGGCACTTCTTACATCGTCTCCTGTAGCGACATGCTGCGGCACGGTAGCGCGAGATTTCACTGTGTACTAGGATAGCAGACATGTACCTGAAAACAAACGAAAAATCATTTACCCAATATTATTTTGTAGAATTAATGACTACCTTTCCTATGTAATAACGTACACGGAGTACATTGCCAGTAAAATAGTTTTTACACCAATTTAGAGGTTCCAAGTTCACTCAAGATTTATTGTTGCAACAATACGTATGGACTAAATGAAATGATTCCCTTTACAGATCTATATCTACATCTACGTGATTACTCTGCTATTCACAATTAAGTGCCTGGCAGAGGGTTCAATGTACCACCTTCAAGCTGTCTCTCTACCGTTCCACTCGCAAAAGGCGCGCGGGACAATCGATCACTTAAATTTTTCTGTGCGAGCCCTGATTTCTCTTCTTTTATCGTGATAATCACGTCTCCCTTTGTAGGTAGGTGCCAACAGTATGTTTTCGCAATCGGAAGAGAAAACTTGTGACTGAAATTTTTTGATAAGATCTCGTCGCAACGAAAGACGCCTTTGTTTTAATGATTGCCACTCTAATTCACGTATCATCTTTGTGGAACTATCTCACCTATTTCGCGATAATACAAAACGAGCCACCCGTCTTTGAACTTTTTCAATATCATCCATCAGTCCCACTTGATACGGATCCCACACCACACAGCAATACTCCAGATGATGATGTTTGGTTTGTGGGGCGCTCAACTGCGTGGTTATCAGCGCCCGTACAATTATCCAATCTTTGCTCAGTCCAATTTCGCCACTTTCCTGGATGATGATGAAATGATGAGGACAACACAAACACCCAGTCATCTCGAGGCAGGTGAAAATCCCTGACCCCGCCGGGAATCGAACCCGGGACCCCGTGCTCGGGAAGCGAGAAGCAAAACTCCAGAGTACGGCGGACAAGTGTAGTGTAAGCAGTCTCTTTAGTAGTCCTGTTGCACCTACTAAGTGTTCTGCCAATGAATCACAGTCTTTGGTTTTCTCTACCCACAACATTATCTATGTGATCGTTCCACATTAGGTTATTTCTAATTGTCCTCCCTACGTATTTAGTTGAATTTACAGCCTTCAGATTTGTGTGACTTATAGCGTAATCGAAATTTAGCGGATTTCTTTTAGTACTCAAGTGAAGAACTTTACACTTTTCTTCATTCAGGGTCAACTGCCACTTTTCGCACCACACTGATACCTTATCTAATTCATTTTGCAATTCATTTTGGTCATCTGAAGACTTTACAAGACCACAAATGACAGCATCATCTACAATTAATCTAAGAGGGTTCCTCAGATTAGCTCCTATGCCATTAATATAGATCAGCAACAATAGAGGGTCTATACCACTTCTTTGGGTAACGCCGGATATTACTTCTCTTTTAATCGATGACATTACGTCTATTACTGCGAACTGTGACCTTTCTACAAGAAAATCACGAATCCAGTCGCACAACAGAGGCGATATTCCATAGGAACATAGTTTGGTTAGAAGACGCTTGTGAGGAATGGTGTCGAAACCCTTCTGTAAATCCAAAAATATGGAGTCAATTTGACATCCCCTGTCTATAGCACTCATTACTTCATAAGCTAGTTTTGTTCCGTATGAACGATATTTTCTGAATCCGTGTCAATAGAAGGTTTTCTTCGAGGTATTTCATAATGTTAGAATTCAGTATATTTCCAAAACCCTACTGCAAATCGACGTTAGTGATATAGGCCTGTAATTCAGCGGATTACTCCTATTCCCCTTTTTGGGTATTGGTGTGACTTGAGCAACTTTCCAGTATTTACGTACGGAACTTTCTGTGAGCGAGCGGTTGTATGTTGTTGTTGTTGTCTTCAGTCCTGAGACTGGTTTGATGCAGCCCTCCATGCTACTCTATCCTTTGCAAGCTTCTTCATCTCCCAGTACTTACTGGGAGATATAATTGCTAAATATGGAGCTATTGCACCAGGATACTCTGAGAGGAACCTGACTGGTATACAATCTGGACCGGAAGCCTTGCCTTTATTAAGTGATTTAAGCTGCTTTGCTACAGCGAGGATACCTACTACTATGTTTCTCATCTTCGCAGTTGTTATTGAATGGAATTCGGGAATATTTACTTCGTCTTCTTTGGGAAAGGAGTTTCGGAAAACCGTGTTTAATAACTCTGCTTTAGTGGCACTAACATCAGTGACTTCGCCGTTATTATCACGCAGTGAAGGTATTGATTGCGTCTTGCCACTGGTGTACTTCATATATTACCAGAATCTCTTTGGGTTTTCTGCCAGTTTCCGAGATAGAGCTTCGTTTTGGAAATTATTAAAAAGCATCTCGCATTTAAGCACGTGCTATATTTCTTACTTCTGCAAAACTTTGCCAATCTTCGGGATTTTGCGTTCTTTTAAATTTTGCATGATTTTTTCGCTGCTTCTGCAACAGCGATCTGACCCGTTTTGTGTACCATGGAGGATCAGTACCATCACTTATTAATTTATGTGGTATATATCTCTCAATTTCCGTCAATACTGTCTCTTTGAAATCATTGCACATCTTTACTACGCTTACGTGATCATATCGGAAAGAGTGGTCTCTAGAAAAGGCGTTAAGATCATTTTTATTAGCTTATTTAAACAAATGTACTTTTCATTTCTTTATGATGGTTGTGGGTGTTACGGTATTCAGCCTAGCAGCAACTGACTTGTGGTCGCTAATACCTGTATTCGTAATGATACTCCCTATTTGTCCAGGATTATTTGTTGCTAAGAGTTCAAGTATGCTTTCGCAACTATTTACGCTTGGAGTAGAGTCATGAACTAATTGTTCAAAATAATTTTCTGAGAAATCATTCAGTACAATTTCGGATGTTTTATGCCTGCCGCTTGCTTTAAACGTATAATTTTTCCAGCATATCGAGGGTGGATTGAAGTCGCTGCCGACTATAATTGTATGGGTTGGGTACCTATTTGAAGTTTTTTTTCTTTGAACTGTTGAGCAATCACCTCTTCTCTGTCGGGGGTCGGTAAAACGATTCAATTAATAGTTTAGTTCGGTTGTCAAGTATAACCTCTGCCCATACTATTTCGCAGGAACTATCTACTTCAATTTCACTACAAGGCAAACTACTTCTGACAGCAATAAATACTCCACCACCAACTGTATTTAATCTATCCTTTCTCAACACTGTTAGATCGTTTGAAAATATTTCAGCTGAACTTATCTCCGGCTTTAGTCAGCTTTCTGTACCTATATTTGATCTTCAGTGCTTTCTATTAGGGCTTGGAGCTCTGGTTCTTCCCAACACATCTACGACAATTTACAACTGCCACTAACTTACTGTGTTTTAGCTGCCACCTTTTACATGTACGCCCATTCTTGAATCTCAGTGTAGACAAGTGTAATGTGCTGCGAATACATTTAGCTACAAAATAGCAGGTCAGCAACTGGAAGCAAATAATTCCATAAATTATCTGGGAGTACGCATTAAGAGTGATTTAAAATGGAATGATCATATAATGTTGATCGTCGGTAAAGCAGATGCCAGACTGAGATTCATTGGAAGAATCCTAAGGAAATGCAATTCGAAAACAAAGGAAGTAGGTTACAGTACACTCGTTCGCCCACTGCTTGAATACTGCTCAGCGGTGTGGGATCCGTACCAGATAGGGTTGATAGAAGAGATAGAGAAGATCCAACGGAGAGCAGCGCGCTTCGTTACAGGATCATTTAGTAATCGCGAAAGCGTTACGGGGATGATAGATAAACTCCAGTGGAAGACTCTACAGGAGAGACGCTCAGTAGCTCGGTACGGGCTTTTGTTGAAGTTTCGAGAACATACCTTCACCGAACAGTCCAGCAGTATATTGCTCCCTCCTACATATATCTCACGAAGAGACCATGAGGATAAACTCAGGGAGATTAGAGCCCACACAGAAGCATACAGACAATCCTTCTTTCCACGAACAATACGAGACTGGAATAGAAGGGAGAACCGATAGAGGTACTCAGGGTACCCTCCGCCACACACCGTCAGGTGGCTTGCGGAGTATGGATGTAGATGTAGATGTAGATGTAGATTCTGTAGTTTCCTGAGACCATCTAACCTAAAAAAGAGGTCCAGTCCCTTTCACACAGCCCCCGCTACAAGTGTAGCCGCTTCCAGTGTGTAGTGGTATCCTGACCTAGTAACCGGAACCCGGAAACCCACCACTCGATGGCGCAAGTCAAGGAACCCGCAGCCTACACGGTTACACAACCTTCTGAGCCTCTGATTTAGACCCTCCACTCGCCTCTGAACCAAAGGACCGCAATCGGTTCTGTCGACGATGCTGCAGATGGTGAGCTCAGCCTTAATCTTGGAAACAAGACTGGCAGTCCTTACCATTTCCGCTAGCTGCCCGAAACCAGGCAGAATCTCCTCCAATCCAAAGCGACACACGTCATTGGTACCGACATGGGCTACCAACTGATGTTGGCTGCACCCTGTACTCTTCATGGCATCCGGAAGCACCCTTTCCACATCCGGAATGACTCTCCCGGTATGCACACGGAGTGCACACTGGCTTCCTTCCCCTCCTCGGCAGCCATGTTCCTAAGGAGCGCCATCACGCTCTTAACGTTGGAGCTCCCAACTACCATCAAACCCACCCTCTGTGAATGCCCAGACCTTGCAGGCCGAGAAGCTTCCTCTGGAACAGGGTGGACGTCTGCATCTGGCACAGAGACTTCATCAGCCACAGATAACGCCCGAAACCTGCTCGTCAAACGAACCGGGGAGGCCCTAAGATCGTCCCCACGGGCAGTCTTTCGCTGCCTTCCAGACATTGGAATGATCTCCCACTCGACCATGGGTGAGTGGTCAACCTCTGTACCCAGGGTGGCCATTGCAGTGGATCGACTGGGGGGTGGGGGGGGGGGGGAAACGTGGGTCGTGCTAGACATCCCTCGCATCCCCAGGTCCAACCCCCCACGGTGATGCCCCTTGGCAGCAGCCTCAAGCTGTGTGACGGAAGCCAACACTGCCTGCAGCTGTGAGCGTAGGGTCACCAACTGAGCTCGCGTCTGTACACAGCAATCACAGTGCCTATCCATTTCTGAACTCGCTCCTATTAGAAACTCGTATAGATATTTAATAAACAAACGGTATACTCACCTTATTAGCAGAAGGAACACGCGGTGCTCTCTCACTGACGGACTAACCCACACTGAGCTGTTCTAAGCAAAACAAATGAAAGCTTGTACAATACGAAGGTCGATACAACGGTCGATAGCAACGGCTGTACTGTACACTACACCGTTTTTAAAATGAAAGGTTGCTCCTAATAAGCACTCAAACACGCAAGAAATTACAAAAATATACTAGTAACTACAAAGGTAGCTGAAAAGAAGATGAATATCAAAAGCGTTTTTGAGGTACTGGGTATCGATCCTTGCTGAAAAATCGATATTATTTCGTGGTGAGCCTCCACGGGCGGCAACGCAGGCACTGACTCTGGCATCCAGTCGATCGTACAGATGACGAATGCCGTCCTGGAATACATTATGCCATCTTGCTTGATCTATTCACGTAGTTCTACAGGAGTTATTGGCTTAAGAGTCGCACGAGTCACTTCTCGTTCAACATGTGCTCGTTTGGATACAAGTCAGGAGATCGTGCTGGCCAGGGAAGTTGCTGCACATCTGGCAGAGTATATTGAGTTTCACTGGCAATGTATGGGCGGCCCTTATTCTGTTGAATCAACACATCACCTTGAAACATCCCCTTAGAAAAATTAAGAATGACAGTGCTGGTAAACCTCTTACGTTATTTGATGAGAAAACTGAACATACTCACAAGGGGAAGGCCTCAGACACGGCCAACCGATTCGGCTCAAATTTGGCAGGTCGCTTGTGTACAACCTAAAACGACAGAATCTAAAATATTTTGGGTCAACACCCCCTCGTTTTTGAGAAAATCGCCCCTAAAGATTATGACAGGCAATCAACTCAAAATTGGCGGGATCGATAGATAATTGTAAGTAGAGCATTTTTCATCATCAGGTATGGGGTCCGAAAACGCATACTTTTCCAGAAATTATGGTAAGAAACTTTTACAACTGCCCCTTCTGTACCGACAGGCATAACGCTTTTCGCCAGCAGCGCCGATAGCGCAATGGCCAAGATAATTGGCTCGGCATGGGAGAATCCAGGTTCGAATCTCGAAGAAACCTAGCTGACGTTATTCTTTTCGTCTGTATTTTTCCATATCTCAATTGATAGGGATAGGAGGGTTAATAAGGTAAGTAAATCAATAAGAAATAATAATAAGGTAGGCAAACTAATTTTCCAAACGCCATGAGTTAGTAAAGTATTAAACTTTTAAGCCTTGTCACATGAAAACACCTCCGAGTAAGAGTGCTGCGAATTCCTCACAAGGGATCACAGATAGCCAATTGCGCTACGCTTGTTTATAGCGAGGCACGGGACAGAATGCACGCGCGGAGAGTTAAGTTGTCCCAGTTGCCTCTTCGTCATATCATAGTTGTGAACCTGGAAGAGTGAAGGTGTCCAGCACGAGCCCTATAGAAGTCAATCGGAAAGAGTTGTTTTCCATCATTAGGCTGCTTCTAACCTCGCGGATACATGTAGTGATTTTTCCATCGTTAATGCGCCGAATGAAATATGTTATGTGAATGAATACAGTGTCCTTTCGTAAGTGACATATGACGAGTACTGTATGTAGTTTGTAGTAATTAGCTCGTATTGTTATGCTGTAGTAACTAGTTGTTTGTTGTGTCATATCTTTCGAGATTCGAACCCGGGTTCTTCGAGTCCCAGCCAGTTACCTTGGCCGGTGCGCTATCAGCGCTGTCGCCGAATAGCGTTTACCATGTGGGCACAGAAGTAGCAGTTATATAAGTTTCTTTCCTCGATTTCTGGAAATGTTTGCGTTTGCGGACCCCATAACCGATGATGAAAAAAGCTCTATTTACAATTACACTACTGGCCATTAAAATTGCTACACCACGAAGATGACGTGCTACAGACGCGAAACTTAACCGACAGGAAGAAGATGCTGTGATATGCAAATGATTAGCTTTTCAGAGCACTCACACAAGGCTGGCGCAGGTGGCGACACCTACAACGTGCTGACATGAGGAAAGTTCCCAACCGATTTCTCATACACAAACAGCAGTTGACCGGCGTTGCATGGTGAAACGTTGCTGTGATGCCTCGTGTAAGGAGGAGAAACGCGTACCATCACGTTCCCGACTTTGATAAAGGTCGGATTGTAGCCTATCGCGGTTTCGGTTTATCGTATAACGACATTGCTGCTCGCGTTGGTCGAGATCCAATTACTGTTAGCAGAATATGGAAACGGTGGGTTCGGGACGGTAATACGGAACGCCGTGCTGGATCCCAACGGCCTCGTATCACTTGCAGTCGAGATGAGAGGCATCGTATCCGTATGGCTGCAACGGATCGTGCAGCCACGTCTCGATCCCTGAGTCAACAGATGGGGGCGTTTGCAAGACAACAACCATCTGCACGAACAGTTCGACGACGTTTGCAGCAGTACGGACTATCAGCTCGGAGACCATGGCTGCGGTTACCCTTGACGCTGCATCACAGACAGGAGCGCCTGCGATGGTGTACTGAACGACGAACCTGGGTGCACGAATGGCAAAAAGTCATTTTTTCGGATGAATCCAGGTTCTGTTTACAGCATCATGAGGGTCGCATCCGTGTTTGGCGACATCACGGTGAACCCACATTGAAAGCGTGTATTCATCATCGCCATAGTGGCGTATCACCCGGCGTGATGGTATGGGGTGCCATTGGTTACACGCCTCGGTCACCTCTTGTTCGCATTGAGGGCGCTTTGAACAGTGGACGTTACATTTCAGATTTGTTACGACCCGTGGCTCTACCCTTCCTTCGATCCCTCCGAAACCCTACATTTCAGCAGGGTAATACACGACCGCATGTTGCAGGTGCTGCACGGGCCTTTCTGGATACAGAAAATGTTCGACTGCTGTCCTGGCCAACACATTCTCCAGATCTCTCACCAATTGAAAACGTCTGGTCAATGGTGGCCGAGCAACTGGCTCGTCACAATACGCCAGTCACTACTCTTGATGAACTGAGGTATCGTGTTGAAGCTGCATGGGCAGCTGTACCTGTACACGCCATCCAAGCTCTATTTGACTCAATGCCCTCGCGTATCACGGCCGTTATTTCGGCCAGAGGTGGTTGTTCTGGGTACTGATTTCTCAGGATCTATGGACCCAAATTGCGTGAAAATGTAATCACATGTCAGTTCTAGTATAATATATTTGTCCAATGAATACCCGTTTATCATCTGCATTTCTTCTTAAGTTTAGCAATTGCAATAGCCAGTAGTGTATCTATCGATCCCTCCAATTTTGAGTCGATTGCTCTTCACAATCTTTAGAGGTGATTTTCTCAAAAACTCGGGGGTGTTGACCCAAAATAACTTAGATTCCTTCGTTTTACGTTGTACACAGGCGACGTGTCAAATTTGAGCCGAATCCGTTGGCCGTGTCTGAGGCCTTCCCCTTATCAGACATTTCTCACTTTACTTATTCTGATCATCACTAAACTGACACACAATATCTTTTTTTTAGCGCAACGCAATCTGACTTTGAATAATCCCTACAAAAGAATGGCCCTGATTAACATTAACCTATACCTTTCATGAATCACTTACCTCACAAAAATCTTCGTTACTCGAACTACTGCAATACACGTGCACCAGTACTGCCAGCTAAATAAAAGATTCTAACTACTGGAGGCACCAACTACTGATAGGCATAGTTCGCAAATGAAAAATTTTTATGGAGAACAAACAATGTATTTACCTTAATAGTGTTCAAAAGCCATATATATATATATATATATATATATATATATATATATATATATATATATATATATATATATATATAGTTTGGCAAATTTCCTTTTTTCTGACGGGCACAGGTCCAGCTCGTTCGCTCATAGTAACATCTCAAAACTCCGGCTTCTCTCTCCCCACATCCACCACTGCTGGCGGCTCACCTCCAACCGCGCAACGCTACGCGCTGTTCACATCCAGCTGCCCAACACAACAATAGCGAATATTCCAACAATGCCAACCAGCCACAGATTGCACACAGCACAGTCAGTGATTTTCATACAGAGCGCTACGCGGCGTTACCAACATAAAAACCTAAAAAGCCTACTTACAACCTTCCTGTTGGGAATGCGGGAGGATGGCGTAGATTATCTTCAATCAGAAAGGTTCACAACAATTAGTAATAATGTGATATTTATTAAATATGAAGAAATACTCAAATGATGCTCCTTCCTGTGAAATGTCCAGCACAGTTAGACGTTTGAAATTATTAAAAGTCCTCTAAAATACTAAAGTGCTGTCACTGTGCCTCTGACTGATGTCCCCACAGAGTCCAGAGCTGCCCTACGTTGCCTTCAGAACCAAAGTTTGGGAGATGACGTATGACTACTGCAGCTTGTGGACGCGGCAGCAACTGGAGATTGCATACGAATCGGCGCACTGAAGAGAATTGTTCGCCGTACCTTCGTACTCCAGTATTTAACGAGGCATTGACCAATCGCTATCCACACAAGTGACGCCCATGGGTTGGCAGCTGCGGCCCCTGGCAGACCTTGGTACAGCTCGCACTGCCAACTCAAACAGCTGCTGCGATATGAGTATTACGACCGCGGCTTATCGATTGTAGTGCAGTGCTCTCTGGAGTCGTGAGTACCTTCACTACAGTTCCTGATGTAAGAACAGCAAAAGAACGGGTTAAACAACATTCTGTATGTACCGAACACTAGTAGGCATACCCTCCAGAATGTATGTAATCACACTCCAGGCCATAAGGACGGTAGAGGTGGGAGGGGGGGGGGGGTGAGGTGGAGGGAAGTATGTCTTGGACAAATGAACTCTACGGGACAGTGCTTACCAGGTCTATGTTGTATGCATAAACGACCATCATGTGTGCAGGCAGAATCAGCTTCTATCGCTAA
The DNA here is from genome assembly GCF_023864275.1 of Schistocerca cancellata. Taxonomy (NCBI): domain Eukaryota; kingdom Metazoa; phylum Arthropoda; class Insecta; order Orthoptera; family Acrididae; genus Schistocerca; species Schistocerca cancellata. Next base: position 681,427,028 of record NC_064631.1, read on the forward strand.
GATTGCTTGCCACTACATCTTCCAAGTGATCCTCAGACGGCACTATATGAGCCTTGCACGCCGATGCTGATGCATGAGTGGTAGACAGGCTAGAGGTGTGCGTGCCCGTAGTCCCATTGCTAATGACCGGTTCGCAGCGGTTAGTGTTGACGCTTTTGGGCTCACAAGTTGCGGTGGCGCGGTTCTTTCCGTCCCTTTATGACGGACCAACCTGTGAACATTGTGTCAGCAGATCATCGGTAGGCAAGCCGAGTGAAACCTACTGTACTTCGACGTGAACCAGGCTGCAATTAAAGTCACTAATCTACGTTTCGGGAGAAACACGAAATGAAAGGTTGGAAATTTTGTCCTCAATTAACATATTCTGAAAGTTAGGTGAACAAATATCACTGCCAAGCCCATACTAGTCTTAACACAGTCCCTCGCAATCCCTTTCACTCAAGTTAGCAAGTTTATGGTGTTGCATTTCCCGAAAACGTAATAGGTACAAAAATACTGATTCTTTTTTATTGATAATGCTCGCCAAATATTAAGTCTGTCGGTACCAAATGCAGTCGCAGTTTTTAGCCACCGACCTGCTCAATATGCCAAGCGGAATATATGTCTTTTCTCGTCACAAAATTCACTTAATAATTCCGAAATTTCTACACGCCCATCGGAGTAATTATGCCGTCACTTTACCACACTTTTGATGTATGAAACACTGCTAGATCCGGCAACTTATTTCCATCGGAGCTACTATTACTACACACGTCCGAACTGTTTCATGGCTAGGCCCCTCACTCTTCTCTAGAATACTCTAAGTCTTCTCCACCAGCAGAGAAAGGCGCGCGAAGAATATTGCTTCACCATTGGTCAGTTCACTCAACAGCCAATAGCAAAACAACATTCTACCGCGTCAATCAGCGCTTTTCATCAATAACCAATTGCAAAATAGTAAACCTAACGACTGCACTTTTTACCGACGTAATTATCTAATATGCTGAGGTTTTGTTTATGCATAAAGTTATTTACTATTTTTATTTATACCTGAATTAACTTTCCGTTTACCATAAACTTACTTCACAAATCCATTCTACAAAAATCCCCTTTGTTCATATTCATACTTCTTTGAGACGTTCCCACACTAAATCCTATTACACAACTCGTCAAACAATTATCTTCATATTAACCTTAAACCACACTCACGCATCATTCATACTATTAAAACACATTTATAACATTTTACATACACAAAAAGACATAACACTTTATGAAAATACTAGAACAGTTTATGAAAAACATTCTATTACTTTAGTGCACTCTAGTGGTCACAATCGAAACAAAATTCACAGTCCCCCTATCCAATATTGTCCTCTATCGGCTGCTACATAAACTACGTGCGCGTCCAGTCTCGCGCCACCATCTGTCACTATCCAGCTCTGAGACACATCTCCCACTTAACCGCCTCCAAGGCAGGATCGTTGTACGGCGCTACGCCTCAAAGTGCTCTTTTCTGTGCTGTGACAGCTGTACGATCTGCCACTGTTGCCCTCACAATACGACGATCCTGGCCGTCGTCTGTGGTCCTTGGACGTCCAGAACCTCATCTGGGGGTGTTGAAAGGTCTCTGTTGGATTCCTTTCATGTTAATTTCTTAAATCTGTTGTGATTTACGGCATAAATTCCTCTTCTAAATTTACTGTGGCGTTTCTGACTATCTAGGAGGAGACTGAGTAGTGGAACGTGTTACTTTTACACATAAACAAGAACGATCTGTCACACTACTACACTTTAAAACACAGTTTATATGTAATTCATGTCACACAGTTTCATACGGAACCTACATCCGCTTCCTTTTATATACTGTATATGATAAGATACTGTCATCCCCCTTCCCTTCTGTGTGAGAGGATGAATGAGCAAATGTATTTCTAGTTGCATGCTTGAGGGTAGCAGACAAGCCTGTCTGCTAGAGAACAGTAGGACCAACGTCGGAACAGGTAGCTACGCTTTCTAAAAGCAGAGTGGTTTCTATCCTTAGTATGGTCCTGTCCGTCCCTTGTCATGTTGGTATAGGAAGCTGCCCCTCTGGCCACTTCAGTTTGTATTTGTGAGCCACCTTCAAGGAGGGACCAATCTGCTAGAGAACAGTAGGACCAACGTCGGAACAGGTAGCTACGCTTTCTAAAAGCAGAGTGGTTTCTATCCTTAGTATGGTCCTGTCCGTCCCTTGTCATGTTGGTATAGGAAGCTGCCCCTCTGGCCACTTCAGTTTGTATTTGTGAGCCACCTTCAAGGAGGGACCAAGTCAGTCTGTCCGTGGCGAGCGACTGAAGTGGTAAGGTCTCCGGCTAAGCGCGTCTCTGCTAAGTCCGTAGGACAATGGATTTCTTAAGTTCAGCCTAAATGAAAATTTAATCACCTTTATTTCAGGTTTAGCTCTAAAATATTTAATGTTATCTTAAATTGCAGCGCAGTGTAATTCTCGTGTGAAGTTCAGAATATATTCCGGTAGTTGCTTTGTCACTACTTTGTGAGTAAAGTGGAACCATGTGTTGATCAGTAATTCTAACTAAGTTGATCAATCTTAAATGCGAATGTGCGTGAGATTATAACGTCTCGTCTTGACAATATTTTTCAATATAGCAACTTTTCTTTATGTTCAACCCACGTGGGGTGTACTTTGTGAAACCAGTACCACGTGCTTATACAATTGTTTGACCCATCAGGTTAATAGTAAGACGATAGTAACCAGTTCGATGTTTTTCTTTTGTAAATTGCTTTTCGATCTAATTTATTTTAATTATCAAAATTATTGTGGAGTTACACTCTTTGTGTAAACCAAGTTGACCACGTGAAGCACGTGGTGTAATCATCAAAGTAACCCTCAGCTATTCTTTTCGGGAATATTTCACAAAGCGTTAATATGAATTTAGTATACCAGTGTGTGGTTATTAAATGACGGACAGGATTGTGCTACGAACGTAACTTCTTTGGGTGAAAATTGAATCGGTTGGTAGTGGTTAATTTCTTCTTGCATATGTTTCAACGTTCTTTGTGTGTTGTTTTATGAATGCAGTGTTGTATGCAGTTTTCCAATCTTGGCTCCATATTTGATATGTTCCGTAAGATTACAATCTCACATTTTCACAATCCTAAATAAGGCACCAGTTTAGTTAGGAATCAAGTTTAATATACTGAAATTTCAATGATCAATGTTAAAATAAATTTCCAAATATAAACTGATTTATTTCTTTTTATTTAAATTATCTTTTATATATATATATATATATATATATATATATATATATATATATATATATATATCACCGGTTGTCGTATGACTATTAAAAGATTATAATTAATGTTAGTCTGGTTGGGAATTTGGTAAGCTAGACTGGATACCTGGTGAAACAGTTGCTCAGTAATGCAAGGTTAACTTCCCCAGACAGCTCACAGCTTTTAAACCGCTTTTATTATCTATCGGTTCCGCTTACACCACAAAATAAAGCAACAACTTTACAGTGTGAGAACGTTCACGTGACCACTGATTCCAGTATCGTTGCATAACTAAAGCACCACGTCCAACGTGTGTGGCTGTTCTCCGGAAGGAACAATTCGCCTCCCGGGAGGCCACAATTTGACCCCTTTCAAACCCGCTGTGCTGGCTGCGCGAAGCACGATTGTGCCTTCGTGGCCTGGTTGCCTGCTTTCTTCGCACGTCTGCACCACACTGAGCTTTCTGACTGTGAGCATTCCCTACTGCCATAGATGGCGCTCTGGTAACTGTGTCGCTAGGCTATCTGTTGGCGGACGACGTTGACACCATTATCAGTAAATCTACTATCTTTCAGGTGGCAACATGCTGTCATCTGATCAAAACGAACGTCTTCTCTCCAGGAGTACCGCTTTATTTCCGGCAGTGTAGTGTTAAGTAAGTCAAACCGTTCTGGACTCCACAACCACATTCGTCGAATGACAGGACGACTCGCAACTCCCGGGAATCTTCATTCCCTCCTCGGGCGCGCCCTACTGGATGGCTGGCGCCTTCCTCAGCAGCAGACAGCCCTTCAGGCCCTCCACGCTGCTTCCAGCACGCAGCCCCCGCTACGCACACGCACCTTAATTACAGACGCATCTCTCGCGCGCTCATTAGCAGCCGTACGCATGCGCATCCTGCCGGTGGGGTACTGCCAGCTTGCTCTGCGACCTCGGGAGAGACGAGCTCGAAGCTGAAAATTTCTTTTTGACATTTCTCTCAGTCGTCAACTTTCCCGTACTCTCTTTGAAATGTGACTAACGTTTCCACAAATATTGATGCAGTTACCTCTCACTCAGGTAACCTATACTAAAAGTTCCTTTCAGGAGATCAAGTAGTGCCTCCTGCTACTTGCTAAAAGGACCTGTCATACAATCAAGAATTTCTTAATTTAAGGGCTTTCCTTTCTAATAAACATCAAATGCCATTACTGCGGTATTTCTGAATCCATTTTCAATACATTTCGCGATGTGTAGGTGGGTTCAGCCGAAACGAAAGACGGTTCGGGATGTGTTTAACACTATGTCACTATGTCAGTGGAGGTTCTCGATTATAAAGAACATGATGTGTCCAACCGACAGAGCAGTCTTAAATTAGTACTGACCAAAATGCATTTTAAACATATTCCTTTACACACTACTGTTCCAAAACAATCTTTAGCCACTTCTAGTACTGTGTAGTACTGTGGGTAGATCACGTAACTAATGAGGAGGTATTGAATATGATTGGGGAGAAGAGAAGTTTGTGGCACAACTTGACTAGAAGAAGGGATCGGTTGGTAGGACATGTTTTGAGGCATCAAGGGATCACAAATTTAGCATTGGAGGGCAGTGTGGAGGGTAAAAATCGTAGAGGGAGACCAAGAGATGAATACACTAAGCAGATTCAGAAGGATGTAGGTTGCAGTAGATACTGGGAGATGAAGAAGCTTGCACAGGATAGAGTAGCATGGAGAGCTGCATCAAACCAGTCTCAGGACTGAAGACCACAACAACAACAACAACAGTACTGTGTCCCTGTACCTTGTCCATTCCTTTTCCAATGACTTTAATTGACTACATTCAGCTAACCGGCTTCGTGGAATGACACAGTCAGGCCAGCCTGTAAAAGGAAAAATAAGGCGTATCAAAAATGGCTGCATACTAGAACTCAGGTAGACAGAGAAAGTTATGTTGAAGAAAGAAACAAAGCCAAACAGATAATTGCAGCATCCAAGAAGAAATCTTGGGAAGACTTTGGAAACAGACTTTGGGTCAAGCTGCTGGAAAACCATTCTGGAGTGTAATTAGCAGTCTTCGAAAGGGAGGTAAGAAGAAAATGACAAATATTTTGGACAGGTCAGGAAAACTGCTGGTGAATCCTGTTGATGCCTTGGGCAGATGGAGGGAATATTTTGAAGAGTTGCTCAATGTAGGTGAAAATACGATCAGTAATGTTTCAGATTTCGACGTACAATGGGATAGGAATGATGATGGAAATAAGATCACATTTGAGGATGTGGAGAAAATGGTCAATAGATTGCAGAGCAATAAAGCGGCAGGGGTGGATGAAATTAAGTCGGAACTCATCAAATACAGTGGAATGTCAGGTCTTAAATGGCTACACATCAGACTGGACGAAAGCAGAAATCACACTAGTCTTTAAACATGGAACCAGGAAAGATTGTAACAACTACAGAGGTATCTCTTTCATCAGGGTTGTGGGTAAAATCTTCTCATGTACTGTTGATAGGAAAATACGAGTATTAGTTGAGGACAAATTCGATGAAAATCAGTGTGCGTTTAGGCCTCTTAGAGGTTGTCAGGACCAGATCTTTAGCTTCCGGCAAATAATGGAGAAGTGTTACGAGTGAAACAGGGAATTGTATCTATGCTTTATAGATCTAGAAAAGGAACATGACCGGGTAATTAGGAGGAAGTTATTGACTGTTCTAAGAGATTATGGAATAGGAGGCAAACTTTTGCAAGTAATTAAAGGTCGTTACATGGATAGTCAGGCAGCAGTTAGAGTTGACAGCAAATTGAGTTCGTGGTTCATAGTAGTCTCAGGGGTAAGACAAGGCTGCAACCTGCCTCCACTATTGTTCATATTATTTATGGATCATATATTGAAAACAATAGACTGGCTGGGTGAGATTAAGATATGTGAACACAAAATAAGCAGTCTCGCATGTGCGGATGACTTAGTTGGATGGCAGATTCGATTGAAAGTTTGCAAAGTAAAATTTCAGAGCTAGATCAGAAATGTAAGGAGTATGGTGTGAAGATTAGCATCTCCAAAACGAAAGTAATGTCAGTGGGAAACAGATTTAAACGCATTGAGTGCCAAATAGGAGGAACAAAGTTAGAACAGGTGGACGGTTTCAAGTACTTAGGATGCATATTCTCACAGGATGGCAGCATAGTGAAAGAACTGGAAGCGAGGTGTAGCAAAGCTAATGCAGTGAGCGCTCAGCTACGATCTCCTCTCTTCTGCAAGAAGGAAGTCAGTACCAAGACTACGTTATCTGTGCACCGTTCAATCTTTCGACCAACTTTGTTGTATGGGAGCGAAAGCTGGGTGGATTCAGGTTACCTTATAAATAAGGTTGAGATTACGGATATGAAAGTAGCTAGGATGATTGCAGGTACTAGTAGATGTGAACAATGGCAGGAGGGTGTCCACAATGAGGAAATCAAAGAAAAACTGCGAATGAACTCTATAGATGTAGCAGTCAAGGCGAACAGGCTTAGATGGTGGAGTCATGTTACACGTCTACATCTACATCTACAGTCATACTCCGCAAGCCACCTGACGGTGTGTGGCGGATGGTACCATGAGTTCTTCTATCGGTTCTCTCTTCTGTTTCATTCTCGTATTGTTCGTGGAAAGGATTGTCGGTATGCTTCTGTGTGGGTTCTAATCTCTCTGATTTTATTCTCATGGTCTCTTCGCGAGATATACGTAGGTGGGTGCAATTTACTACTTGACTCTTCGGTGAAGATATGTTCTCGAAACTTCAACAAAAGCCCGTACCGGGCTACTGCGCGTCTCTCCTTCAGAGTCTTCCACTGGACTTTATCTATCATCTCCGTAACGCTTTCGCGATTGCTAAATGATCCTGTAACGAAGCGCGCTGCTCTCCGTTGGATCTTCTCTCTCTCTTCTATCAACCCTATCTGGTACGGATCCCACATTGCTGAGCAGTATTCAAGCAGTGGGCGAACAAGCGTACTGTAACATACTTCCTTTGTTTTCGGATTGCATTTCCTTAGGATTCTTCCAATGAATCAGTCTGGCATCTGCTTTACCGACGATCAACTTTATATGATCATTCCATTTTAAATCACTCCTAATGCGTAGTCTCAGATAATTGATGGAATTAACTGCTTCCAGTTGCTGACCTGCTATTTTCTAGCTAAATGATAAGGGATCTATCTTTCTGTGAATTCGCTTCACATTACACTTGTCTACATTGAGATTCAATTGCCATTCCCTGCACCATGCGTCAATTCGCTGCAGATCCTCCTGCATTTCAGTACAATTTTCCATTGTTACAACCTCTCGATACACCACAGCATCATCTGCAAAATGCCTCAGTGAGCTTCCGATGTCATCCACCAGGTCATTTATGTATATTGTGAATAGCAACGGTCCTATGACACTCCCCTGCGGCACACCTGAAATCACTCTTACTTCTGAAGACTTCTCTCCATTGAGAATGACATGCTGCGTTCTGTTATCTAGGAACTCCTCAATCCAATCACACAATTGGTCTGATAGTCCATATGCTCTTACTTTGTTCATTAAACGACTGTGGGGAACGCCTTGCGGAAGTCAAGAAAGACGGCATCTACCTGTGAACCCGTGTCTATGGCCCTCTGAGTCTCGTGGACGAATAGCGCGAGCTGTGTTTCACACGACCGTCTTTTTCGAAACCCATGCTGATTCTTACAGAGTAGATTTCTAGTCTCCAGAAAAGTCATTATACTCGAACATAATACGTGTTCCAAAATTCTACAATTCTGCACATCTGTTCGACGTCCCTTCTTGAAAACGGGGATGACCTGTGCCCTTTTCCAATCCTTTGGAACGCTACGCTCTTCTAGATACCTACGGTACACCGCTGCAAGAAGGGGGACAAATTCCTTCTCGTACTCTGTGTAAAATCGAACTGGTAACTCATCAGGGCCAGCGGCCTTTCCTCTTTTGAGCGATTTTAATTGTTACTCTATCCCTCTGTCGTCTATTTCGATATCTACCATCGCCTGGGAGAAGCAAGGTTACCCAAGAGACTCATGGGTTCAGCAATAGAGGGTAGGAGGATTCGGAGCAGACCAAGGAGAAGGTACCTGGGTTCGGTTAACAAAGATTTTGAAGTAACAGGCTTAACATCAGAAGAGGCACAATGTTAGCACTGAATAGGGGATCATGGAGGAATTTTATAAGGGGGACTATGCTCCAGACTCAACGCTGAAAGGCATAATCAGTCTTAAATGATGATGATGATGATGATTTTTTAGTATTCACTGTATGCGTCTGTATGCGTCAGCGACTGTAGGCCTCACGCCACTTCAACTTCATAGCATGATCACAAAGCAGTATGGAGAGAGAGTGACGCGGCGCAGCAGTGCTGCGGGAAAGTCTAATCGTTGAGTTACACCTTTACTCTGAAAATCAGTGCTTCCCAACCTGGGGGGAATTACCCCTGAAGGATAGAATGTAAGTATTTTAGGTGCAAAACAGAAAAGTTCAATTGTCCTTGTTTGTAAAGAAATACGTCATTGACTCTGCGGGTCGGAGTTGCGGAAATTTGTTGGTAGTTTTGTGAAGGTGTGCGGTATTAGAGGTCTAAGCGCAGTTCATGTATTTCGCGAAAATAACGGGCCTTTGATTTTCGTACTCGGTGATGGTGCCCAAAAGCGACCCAGGCGGCTTCCATAAGATTTACATCAGGGGAATTTGGTCGCCGAGACACTAACGTGGGCTATAATGCTCCACTGTAACACGGTTCAGGCTCCGAGACACGAGTAGCTATACTAATGAAAGACATGCAGGTGGTACGCAGGTGACAGCCTGTCTACAATTACTACCACAGGTCCCATGCAAACGCAGAATAATGGCTCCCACCGCATAGTACTTGCGAGCTAACATCCTGAAGATGTTCGGTCTCACATGCGGTTCCCCTACGTCGAAATGTGTTGGCTCAAAACTCGTCTAGGGGTTGAACCGCAAGTGTCACATTACACGCCCTAAATCAGACACTTGTGATCCTTCGGTTAAATTGTCTGGCTGATGGCAAGTATAAGAAATTGTATGAAACATAGAAAGTTAACCCTTTGTGCGCGTCACATTTAGAAAAAAATTGGGAAAAATTTTTGTGATGAATATTTACTGTATATGTTGCACATATGCCATATCCATTGCAAAAGTTCTTTTGAAGCTATTGGTTAATAAATAAAATAATGATTCCAAATGGCATCATTAGAAATTACATAATAATTACTCAAAAAATGCATGCATAACTGTATTGTAAACTTACCGTATTTCTTTCCCTTGCCCTTGAGGAACTACATAAAGTTGGTTCCATAACCAAGAATTTCAGTATACACAGAATAAAACTAAACACAACAGTTATTGTTCACTCACAAATGCAGTAGCACAGCTCAAGACACTTCCCTCTTCTGCACTTCAAACGAACGGCGAGTCATGAAAGCAAACGCCTCTTTGATCTGTTGGCCAACCTTGGAACTATGTGAAGCGACGCAAAGCGGTATCATTGAAGCATTGGGAAGCTCAAAACAGCCAGGAATAATTAATTATGCCATTGGGAATCGCAGACGCAGAAAGGGTTAATATAACATATGTTGTTGTTGTTGTTGTGGTCTTCAGTCCTGAGACTGGTTTGATGCAGCTCTCCATGCTACTCTATCCTGTGCAAGCTTCTTCATCTCCCGGTACCTACTGCAACCTACATCCTTCTGAATCTGCTTAGTGTATTCATCTCTTGGTCTCCCCGTACGATTTTTATCCTCCACGCTGCCCTCCAATACTAAATTGGTGATCCCTTGATGCCTCAGAACATGTCCTACCAACCGATCCCTTCTTCTGGTCAAGTTGTGCCACAAACTTCTCTTCTCCCCAATCCTATTCAATACTTCCTCATTAGTTATGTGATCTACCCATCTAATCTTCAGCATTCTTCTGTAGCACCACATTTCAAAAGCTTCTATTCTCTTCTTGTCCAAACTATTTACCATCCATGTTTCACTTCCATACATGGCTACACTCCATACAAATACTTTCAGAAATGACTTCCTGACACTTAAATCTATAGTCGATGTTAACAAATTTCTCTTCCTCAGAAACGCTTTCCTTGCCATTGCCATTCTACATTTTATATCCTCTCTACTTCGACCATCATCAGTTATTTTGCTCCCCAAATAGCAAAACTCCTTTACTACTTTAAGTGTCTCATTTCCTAATCTAATTCCCTCAGCATCACCCGACTTAATTCCACTACATTCGATTATCCTCGTTTTGCTTTTGTTGATGCTCATCTTAAATCCTCCCTTCAAGATACCATCCATTCCGTTCAACTGCTCTTCCAAGTCCTTTGCTGTCTCTGACAGAATTACAATGTCATCGGCGAACCTCAAAGTTTTTATTTCTTCTCCATGGATTTTAATACCTACTCCGTATTTTTCTTTTGTTTCCTTTACTGCTTGCTCAATATACAGATTGAATAACATCGGGGAGAGGCTACAACCCTGTCTTACTCCCTTCCCAACCGCTGCTTCCCTTTCATGTCCCTCGACTCTTATAACTGCCATCTGGTTTCTGTACAAATTGTAAATAACCTTTCGCTCCCTGTATTTTACCCCTGCCACCTTTAGAATTTGAAAGAGAGTATTCCAGTCAACATTGTCAAAAGCTTTCTCTAAGTCTACAAATGCTAGAAACGTATGTTTGCCTTTCCTTAATCTTTCTTCTAAGATAAGTAGTAAGGTCAGTATTGCCTCACGTGTTCCAGTATTTCTACGGAATCCAAACTGATCTCCCCTGAGGTCAGCTTCTACTAGTTTTTCCATTCGTCTGTAAAGAATTCGTGTTAGTATTTTGCAGCTGTGGCTTCTTAAACTGATTGTTCGGTAATTTTCACATCTGTCAGCACCTGCTTTCTTTGGGATTGGAATTATTATATTCTTCTTGAACTCTGAGGGTATTTCACCTGTTTCATACATCTTGCTCGCCAGATGGTAGAGTTTTGTCAGGACTGGCTCTCCCAAGGCCGTCAGTAGTTCCAATGGAATGTTGTCTACTCCGGGGGCCTTGTTTCGACTCAGGTCTTTCAGTGCTCAGTCAAACTCTTCACGCAGTATCGTATCTCCCATTTCATCTTCATCTACATCCTCTTCCATTTCCATAATATTGTGCACAAGTACATTGCCCTTGTATAGACCCTCTATATACTCCTTCCACCTTTCTGCTTTCCCTTCTTTGCTTAGAACTGGGTTTCCATCTGAGCTCTTGATATTCATGCAAGTGGCTCTCTTTTCTCCAAAGGTGTCTTTAATTTTCCTGTAGGCAGTATCTATCTTACCCCTAGTGAGATAAGCCTCTACATCCTTACATTTGTCCTCAAGCCATCCCTGCTTAGCCATTTTAAACTTCCTGTCGATCTCATTTTTGAGACGTTTGTATTCCTTTTTGCCTGCTTCATTTACTGCATTTTTATATTTTGTCCTTTCACCAGATAAATTCAATATCTCTTCTGTTACCCAAGGATTGCTACTAGCCCTCGTTTTGATGCCTACTTGATCCTCTGCTGCCTTCACCACTTCATCCCTCAAAGCTACCCATTATTCTTCTACTGTGTTTCATTCCCCCATTCTTGTCAATTGTTCCCTTATGCTCTCCCTGGAACTCTGTACAACCTCTAGTTCTTTCAGTTTATCCAGGTCCCATCTCCTTAAATTCCCACCTATTTGCAGTTACTTCAGTTTTAATCTACAGTTCATAACCAATAGATTGTGGTCAGAGTCCACATCTGCCCCTGGAAATGTCTTACAATTTAAAACCTAGTTCTTAAATCTCTGTCTTACCATTTTATAATCTATCTGATACCTTTTAGCATCGCCAGGGTTCTTCCATGTATACAACCTTCTATCATGATTCTTAAACCAAGTGTTAGCTATAAGTAAGTTGTGCTCTGTGCAAAATTCTACCAGGCGCCTTCCTCTTTCATTTCTTAGCCCCAATCCATATTCACCTACTACGTTTGCTTCTCTCTCTTTTCCTACACTCGAATTCCAGTCACCCATGACTATTAAATTTTCGTCTCCCTTCACTATCTCAATAATTTCTTTTATTTCATCATACATTTCTTCAATTTCCTCGTCATCTGCAGAGCTAGTTGGCATATAAACTTGTACTACTTTAGTAGGTGTGGGCTTCGTATTTATCTTGGCCACAATAATGCGTTCACTATGCTGTTTGTAGTAGCTTACCCGCATTCCTATTTTACTATTCATTATTAAACCTACTCCTGCATTACCCCCATTTTGACTTTGTGTTTATAACCCTGTAGTCACCTGACCAGAAGTCTTGTTCCTCCTGCCACCGAACTTCACTAATTCCCACTATATCTAACTTTAACCTATCCATTTCCCTTTTTAAATTTTCTAACCTACCTGCCCGATTAAGGGATCTGACATTCCACGCTCCGATCCATAGAACGCCAGTTTTCTTTCTCCTGATAACGACATCCTCTTGAGTAGTCCCCGCCAGGAGATCCGAATGGGGGACTATTTTACCTCCGGAATATTTTACGCAAGAGGACGCCATCATCATTTAATCATACAGTAAAGCTGCATGCCCTCGGGAAAAATTACGGGCGTAGTTTCCCCTTGGTTTCAGCCGTTCGCAGTACCAGCACAGCAAGGCCGTTTTGGTTATTGTTACAAGGCCAGATCAGTCAATCATCCAGACTGTTGCCCTTGCAACTACTGAAAAGGCTGCTGCCCCTCTTCAGGAACCACACGTTTGTCTGGCCTCTCAACAGATATCCCTCCGTTGTGGTTGTACCTACGGTACGGCTATCTGTATCGCTGAGGCACGCAAGCCTCCCCACCAACGGCAAGGTCCATGGTTCATGGGGGGGGGGGGTATAACATATAACAACAGTAATAATAATATTGGGAGCTAAATTAACGACCCATAAATCATGTAGGTCACGCAGTTGCGATTTGGTTAGAATAATGTTTATTCAGAAAGCAAACTAATAGTGAATGTGGTCGTATTTAGAGTCACTGTTACACTCGAGCGCATATCCATTTGAAACAGTTCTATCATTCACAATCTCATCGCGAAATACAAGTTACCTACGGTGAAAGTTAGAGTTCACACCAGGCACGCGGCTGATCATCACTCAGGGACTAAGTCCCGCGATATCACACAACGCGAGATTTTACAAGTCGTTTCACTTCCCAGCTGCGTAACGACCGACCGTCCGCTTTCGCGTCTCCACCCGCACTGTCCGTCTGCACGTCCCCGGCCACGTTTCCCGCGCGCTGAACATCGTCGTTCAACTCACTACTGCAGTTCCCTTCCCTGAAGGCGTCCATCTGATTGGCTACGGCTTGTTCTACACTATTTTCCAATTTTAACATATCTAAATAATTAAAGCTTGACCACTTTCACGTTCTAAATAAAGTAACAATAATATCCATTACATAATAAACATTCAATTCTTTTGCATAGAACCAATACAATTTCCTTCTTAACTTTGAATGTCATGGCCAGTAGCCTTGCACCAATGTGCTTTGTGATAGATAAAACAAGAATAGAAGCAACTATTATGCAGCCGGCCGTTGTGGCCGTGCGGTTCTAGGCGCTACACTCTGGAACCGAGCGACCGCTACGGTTGCAGGTTCGAAACCTGCTTCGGGCATGGATGTGTGTGATGTCCTTAGGTTAGTTAGGTTTAGTTATTTCTAAGTTCTAGGGGACTAATGACCACAGCAGTTGAGTCCCATAGTGCTCAGAGCCATTTTTGAACCATTTTTGAACTATTATGCTCGTAACAGCGGACACACCAGGAACCGCGGTGTTGGCCGTCGAATGGCGCTAGCTGCGCAGCATTTGTGCACCGCCGCCGTCATTGTCAGCCAGTTTGCCGTGGCATACGGAGCTCCATCGCAGTCTTTAACACTGGTAGCATGCCGCGACAGCGTGGACGTGAACCGTATGTGCAGTTGACGGACTTTGAGCGAGGGCGTATAGTGGGCATGCGGGAGGCCGGGTGGACGTACCGCCGAATTGCTCAACACGTGGGGCGTGAGCTCTCCACAGTACATCGATGTTGTCGCCAGTGGTCGGCGGAAGGTGCACGTGCCCGTCGACCTGGGACCGGACCGCAGCGACGCACGGATGCACGCCAAGACCGTAGGATCCTACGCAGTGCCGTAGGGGACCGCACCGCCACTTCCCAGCAAATTAGGGACACTGTTGCTCCTGGGGTATCGGCGAGGACCATTCGCAACCGTCTCCGTGAAGCTGGGCTACGGTCCCGCGCACCGTTAGGCCGTCTTCCGCTCACGCCCCAACATCGTGCAGCCCGCCTCCAGCGGTGTCGCGACAGGCGTGAATGGAGGGACGAATGGAGACGTGTCGTCTTCAGCGATGAGAGTCGCTTCTTCCTTGGTGCCAATGATGGTCGTATGCGTGTTTGGCGCCGTGCAGGTGTGCGCCACAATCAGGACTGCATACGACCGAGGCACACAGGGCCAACACCCGGCATCATGGTGTGGGGAGCGATCTCCTACACTGGCCGTACACCACTGGTGATCGTCGAGGGGACACTGAATAGTGCACGGTACATCCAAACCGTCATCGAACTCATCGTTCTACCATTCCTAGACAGGCAAGGGAACTTGCTGTTCCAACAGGACAATGCACGTCCGCATGTATCCCGTGCCACCCAACGTGCTCTAGAAGGTGTAAGTCAACTACCCTGGCCAGCAAGATCTCCGGATCTGTCCCCCATTGAGCATGTTTGGGACTGGATGAAGCATCGTCTCACGCGGTCTGCACGTCCAGCACGAACGCTGGTCCAACTGAGGCGCCCAGGATGGCTTACCATAAAGTGCAACAAAACGGGGCTTGCAACGTCTCCGACGCACCACCGTGCCGCAAGGGCGCCATTGATGCTAACTAAAGGGGTCCTGGAGCACCTATACTGCTACTACTACTACTACTTCGTGATCAGGCCCAGTGGACCGCACGCATCTACAAGTTTCCTCCTCCACTGTATTCTGTCCATTGCTGCTACCCGCCATCCATTCATATCTCTTGACACTTGGTTTAAATCTTCATGGAGCCCATCCCTCCAACGCTTCTTGGGTCTCCCTGATGGTCTCTTCCCTGTAGGTGTGAAATCCAGTAGCTTCTGAGGCCATCTGTGATCCTCCATCCGGTCCACATGGCCGGCCCACTGCATTCTACATCTACATCTACATCCATACTCCGCAAGCCACCTGACGGTGTGTGGCGGAGGGTACCTTGAGTACCTCTATCGGTTCTCCCTTCTATTCCAGTCTCGTATTGTTCGTGGAAAGAAGGATTGTCGGTATGCCTCTGTGTGGGCTCTAATCTCTCTGATTTTATCCTCATAGTCTCTTCGCGAGATATACGTAGGAGGGAGCAATATACTGCTTGACTCTTCGGTGAAGGTACGTTCTCGAAACTTTGACAAAAGCCCGTACCGAGCTACTGAGCGTCTCTCCTGCAGAGTCTTCCACTGGAGTTTATCATCTCCGTAACGCTTTCGCGATTACTAAATGATCCTGTAACGAAGCGCGCTGCTCTCCGTTGGATCTTCTCTATCTCTTCTATCAACCCTATCTGGTACGGATCCCACACTGCTGAGCAGTATTCAAGCAGTGGGCGAACAAGCGTACTGTAACCTACTTCCTTTGTTTTCGGATTGCATTTCCTTAGGATTCTTCCAATGAATCTCAGTCTGGCATCTGCTTTACCGACGATCAACTTTATATGATCATTCCATTTTAAATCACTCCTAATGCCTACTCCCAGATAATTTATGGTATTAACTGCTTCCAGTTGCTGACCTGCTATTTTGTAGCTAAATGATAAAGGATCTATCTTTCTGTGTATTCGCAGCACATTACACTTGTCTACATTGAGATTCAATTGCCATTCCCTGCACCATGCGCCAATTCGCTGCAGATCCTCCTGCATTTCAGTACAATTTTCCATTGTTACAACCTCTCGATACACCACAGCATCATCTGCAAAAAGCCTCAGTGAACTTCCGATGTCATCCACAAGGTCATTTATGTATATTGTGAATAGCAACGGTCCTAGGACACTCCCCTGCGGCATACCTGAAATCACTCTTACTTCTGAAGACTTCTCTCCATTGAGAATGACATGCTGCGTCCTGTTATCTAGGAACTCCTCAATCCAATCACACAATTGATCTGATAGTCCATATGCTTTTACTTTGTTCATTAAACGACTGTGGGGAACTGTATCGAACGCCTTGCGGAAGTCAAGAAAGACGGCATCTATCTGTGAACCCGTGTCTATGGCCCTCTGAGTCTCGTGGACTAATAGCGCAAGCTGGGTTTCACATGACCGTCTTTTTCTAAACCCATGCTGATACCTACAGAGTAGATTTCTAGTCTCCAGAAAAGTCATTATACTCGAAGAAAATACGTGTTCCAAAATTCTACAACTGATCGACGTTAGAGATATAGGTCTATAGTTCTGCACATCTGTTCGACGTCCCTTCTTGAAAACGGGGATGACCTGTGCCCTTTTCCAATCCTTTGGAACGCTACGCTCTTCTAGAGACCTACGGTACACCGCTGCAAGAAGGGGGGCAAGTTCCTTCACGTACTCTGTGTAAAATTGAACTGGTATCCCATCAGGCCCAGAGGCCTTTCCTCTTTTGAGCGATTTTAATTGTTTCTCTATTCCTCTGTCGTCTATTTCGATATGGTTTGGCTTTGACAGTTCCTGCTATGTTGGGCTGCTGGTATAGTTCCTCAAGCTCTTGGTTGTATCTGATCCTCCATTCCCCTGTATCTGCATCCAGAACCGGACCGAAGATCTTCCGAAGCACTTTTCTCTCAAAAACAAGGAGCTTATGGTAGTCCTGTTTCCGGATACTCCATGCCTCACAGCCATATAGAACAACAGGCTGGATCAGGGTTTTGTACAGTCGAATCTTGAACTGTCTGGAGAGATATCTGGACCGAAGAAGTTGTGCTAGTCTGTGGTAAGATCGGTTATCGGTTTCCTGCTTGTATTCTGGCATTGATCTCTGCTTCACATGACGAGTTCTCAGTGAAAAGTGCCCTACGTATTTGAATTCTTGCACACACACCCCCCCCCCCCCCCCAACCTGCAGTGATTGTAAATGATCAGCAGTCTGACAATTACCAATTTTACAACTATTTTATTTCCTTTTAGGTATATGCTAAAAATACTGCTAGCAGTTTTCTTAGTAATACGAGAAATCCCTCACTCCCATTTTTTAAAGAATCGAAGTCACATGTGTAAAACACTTCAGAAGCCTCAGTTACTTACATATGAGTTGGTCTGTTAAATTATTGACGTTAAGAGAGCAAACCTTTATGGTTGAAGAGGCTAAATCCTAACTATATTTATTGTATTTTGTAGGGCTGTAGGCGAGCAGTAGTTTAGAAAACGTTTGAAACTGTGTTGCAATACTTTTGGAAACCGACAAGTGCCCCATTATCAAACACTGTATGAATGTACACAGGTGACAGAAGTCATGGGATACCTCCCAATATCACGTCGTACCTCCTTTTGCCCGACGTAGTGCAAAACTCGACAAGCCGTTGGAAGTCTCCTGCACAAATAGTGAGCCATTCTATCTGTATAGCCGTCCATAACTGCGAAAGTGTTGCCTGTACAAGATTTTGTTGACCAAGTGACCTCTCGATTAAGTCCAATAAACGGCCGATGTAGTTCAGGTCGGGCGATCTGGACAGCCTAATCATCCGCTCGAATTGTCCAGAAGGTTCTACAAACCAATCGCGAACAGTTGTGGCCCGGTAACACGTCTCTTTGTCATTCATAATAATTCCATCAACGTTTGGAACATGACGTCCTTGAATGGCTGAAAATGGCCTTCGAGCAGCCGAACATAATCCTTTCCAGTCGATGATCGGTTCACTTGGACCAGAGGAGTCATTCCTTTCCATGTAAATACATCCAACACCATTACGAGCCACTAGGTGCTTGCACAGTGCCTTGTTGTCAACTTGGATCCATGGCTTCTTTCAGCTCATACCAACTGAAATCGGGACACATCGGACCAAGCCACGGTTTTCCAGTCACATAGTCACGAGCCCAGGCTGCAGGCGAAGTCATGCTGTTAGGAATGGCGCTCTCTTCAGTCGCCTGCTGCCATAGCTAATTAACGCCAGATTTCGCCACACTGTCATAAAGGATACGTTCGTGGTACGTCCTACTTTGATTTCTCCGGTTATTTCACGCTGTGTTGCTTTTCTGTTAGCACTGACCACTACACGCAAATACCGCTGCTATAGAACTGCAAGTGAAGGCCATTGGCCACTGCGTTATCCGTGATGAGACGTAATGCCTGGAATTTGGTACTCTCGGGACGCTCTTGACACTGTAGGTCTCAGAATATCGAATTACCTAATGATCTCCGAAACGGGATGTCTCATGTGTCTAGCTCCAACTACCATTCCGCGTTCAATGTCTTTCAGTTCCCGTCGTGTGGCCATAATGGCGTCGGACACCTTTCCACATGAATCGCCTGAGTGAAAGTCTCAGTTCCGCTTTTTTTTCTTTATTGTTATTTTGAAACCTTTACAAGAAAGGTAGGCCGGCAGCGGTCTATCTACGCCGCTCTTCGGCCACAGAGAATACATACAGAAAACATGAAAGAAAAACAAACAAACATGGTGGATAAAAACGGGAGACAGACATAGTAAAAGAAATGAAGTCGTTCACGGGCGTACTGTTTGGATGAAAACGTTCATCACTGTACACAAACGGGGAAGTCAGAGTCTACACACGTGAACGCAGGAGCAGAAACGGAGAGACTCTGAAACACTGATGCGAAGACACACACGAGCACTGGCGACGATCACCAGCGTACGAAGATCCACTGTCCACGCACATAGCCAGAGACCTGCCAAAGGGAAGAGGCGCGGGTAGGAGGGAGAGGGGCAGGGGGCTCATGCCAGTGGGAGAGGAGAAGGGAGAGGGACAGGGTGGGGGGTTTGGAAGCCCGGGGAGGGGAGGGGAAGGAGAGAGGAGGAGAGGAGGGAGAGAAGGGAAAGAGAGAGCCGTGAAGGAAAAACACAGGGGGCGGAAGGGGAGGATCAAAGTTGGTGGGAGTGGTAAATGGAGGGGATGAGGGCATCATCAGGGAGGGGGAGTTGGCGCAAGCTACCTTGGGCAGGATATGGAGTGTGCAGAGATGAAGCGAGGGTGGGATGTGGGAGTACAGGCGTGGCCACAGACAAGGGTAGGAAAGGATGGAAGAGACAGCAGGTGAGAGGAATCAAGTTTGCAGGAGGTGTAAGGGATCCGTATCTGTTCTAGGGAAAGGAGGAGGTGTGGGAACGTAATTAGGTCGTAGAGGATCCGATTGGGGAAGGGGAGTCCGATGCGATAGGCGAGGCACAGCGCATGGCGTTCCAGGATTTGAAGGGATTTGTAGAAGGTAGGAGGGGCGGCGACCCAGGCGGGATGGGCATAACAGAGGATAGGGCGGATGAGGGATTTATAGGTGTGGAGGACTGTGGAGGGGTCCAGACCCCATGTGCGGCCAGAAAGGAGGTTAAGGAGGCGGAGTCGGGAGTGTGCCTTGGCTTGGATCGTCCGCAGGCGGGGGTCCAGGAGAGCCAACGGTCAAGGCTGACGCCAAGGTACTCGAGGATGGGGGTCAATTCCACCGATTCACTGCCCTTTTATACCTAGTGTATGCGATACTCCGCCATCCCTACCCGATGACTTTTGTCAACTCATTGTGGTATGGGTAATTTGCTCTCCGATCTGAGAATCGCCGGCCGGGGTGCGCGAGCGGTTCTAGGCGCTACAGTCTGGAACCGCACGACCGCTTCGGTCGCGGGTTCGAAACCTGCCTCGGGCATGGATGTGGGTGATGTCCTTAGGTTATAGTTAGGTTTAAGTACTTCTAAGCTCTAGGGGACTGATGACCTCAGAAGTTAAGTCCCATAGTGCTCAGAGCTATTTGAACCATTTTTCGATCTGAGAATCGCTAGTTTTTCAAGCATTTCAGTGTTTGACTTCATGCCTACTGAAGTATGTGTTGTGCAACAATACAAATTCGTAGGTACAGTCAGTGGCGTATCTGGATACTGTCTGCTAAATGTGCTACAATTGGAGTTAGTGTTGGTAAAGAAGTTACAGCATACGCCGTTCTGCGCCCCTGCGACGCTGCCGCCGTACGTACAGGCTTGTACCGCGGGCAAGGCGCAAGGCCCCTGCTGCTAGTAACTCTGTTCCGTGCGGTCGCACGGAAGCAGCGAACGGCAACACAGCTCGCGGCGCTGTTCTCCGCCGAGTCCCAAGCACCCGCCAGAGCGTTAGGGGGCACGGATTACACCCATACTCGGCGGGAATTTCGTTAACAGAGCTGCATTCGCAGGCTCCCGCAACATCAGTGTCCCGTGTAACGCCACACGAGTCTTTATGCGCTAACGGGTATTTAAGACTCCGCTCGCCCACTCGGCACGCTCTCGACTCAGTCTAATGGAGTTGTCCTGCCCTTGCCCTGAGCACCGGTCGTTCGCCGCTCGCTGGACTCCTGCCAGCCGCTCCACAGTGCAGCGCTTCGCTGGACTCGGAGCCGCCCGCAGCCTCGAGGGACCCTGTCGCTAATTACCTTCGCCGCCCTTCAGCTCGTAACCGGCAACGCCTTGCATAGATCCCGCCGTCGTGAGCTTCGTCAGGGACTGACAGTTCAACTTGCAATGCAGCAGTGCGGACGCTCGTCTCCAGAAACTGTAGTCAGTTCTGTCCTCAGTTAATAAAGAAACAGTTGTTGCTGTTACCTGCGCACTTCAATTGTCGCCTGTCACAAGTCTCTGTAGTGGACAGAGAAGGAGTAAGAAATTAAAACGTTGCGCCGAATGCTCAAATTTTACTGTATGAACAGCACAAGCGCAGTAAGCGATAAACTTCGTTCCTTTCATTATTTTGTAGGCGCTATTAGCGAGTAACTATTTCGTAAAGGTTTGAAATTATGTGTAAAGTTCATTGGTAGTCGCTAAGTGCTCTCGTCCTCCAACACCGGATGAACGTAGGCTGGGTAATTTGCGCTTGTTCTTTATCGATTTTCTCTCTTGAAGCTTCATCGTTATAGTCCCTCTTAACATCCAAAAGGAGTCGAACATCACGCTGCCATGCCGTCGTCTTCCCTGGCACCTCCTGTCCATCTACTTAAAGTACTGGTGGAAAGGACCGTCTTTCTATTCGCTAAAACATCCCATGCTTTTAAAGAGGTAGCCAGTACACAGTTAGTTAGTGACATGCTCGATAGATAATTCAAAAATTCTTTCTTCGAAATGATGTGGAATGAGTCAGTTTACAAGATATGTATACATGATTAGTATTAACAGTAATGAACACTTTACCATTTTTATATAAAAACTAAAAACCCGCCTCAATTGCGAAAAAAGCACCTAGTGTTAAGTGTTAACCCAAATTTCGGCGTAGATAACTACACCTTCATCAGAACAACAATAAAATCCACAAGTTCCTAAGAAGAACATTGTCAATGATTAAAAGAACACCATACCTATACATTTATAAACGAAAAAGAAAAGGAAAACACAAACAGTACATATGTACAAAGTCAAAAACACTACTTAACTTAATGGTGCACGCTCCACCTCACTCCGGCCTATGTTCGATGAGCCATGACCCGCCTTTATGGCGTAGTGGTTTTGACTTTGTACATATGTACTGTTAGTGATTTAATATCCTTTATCGTTTATAAATGTATAGTTATGGTGTTCTTTTAATCATTGACAAAGGTCTTCTTAGGCACTTGTGGGTTTTATTGTTGTTCTGAAAAAGGTGTAGTTACCTACGCCGAAACCTGGGTTAACTCTTAACATTAGATGCTTTTGTTTCGCAATCGAGGCGAGTTTTTGTAGTTTTTTAATATGTTAACCAACGATTGCTGACGCGCTGCGATGTTGAAGGTTCTTCCTTTACCATTTTATTCCTACTCATGCAAATGCACTTAAAAACTAGTTGTTGGTCATTTTATTATTTTATTTTCTACTGGCCGTCAGTTTTTAAGCAGAAATGTGTCAGTGCACAAGAAGCAGTCGTACGGGAGAAATGATTTTAAATTAGAGTTAAAACTTGTGTCGCTACATTTCAGACGTTTTCTGTTCTTAAGCAAATGTTCGAAAACTTTTCATTAGTGCATTTTGAACATCTCTCTGAGCCAGTGACAGCTTTGACAGAAGGTCATAATGGTAATTTTTCCCCCTAGTGTTGCAGGTATGTACATCACTGCTCTTCCTAAATTGTTGATGTGTTGCCTATGCTGATTTCATTAGTGGAAATACCTATTGTGACGGCTCACTTAAAATGCCTAGTTTCCTGAAAGGATACGATCGAGAATGAACACAACATATTAGTCTAACTGCTCGCTTTCGTGCGATCAATACTGTCTTTCTGAGTGATGAGTTAGCACATAAAATGATTCCGTACGACGTTATTGAGTGGTAATATGCAAAATATTACATTAGATAGATAAGTTTGTTGCCAAGATTACCAATTACACGAAAAATAAAAGTAGCTGAAGTCAATTGCTTGTGTGTCTCAATAATATGCTTCCCCAATTCAAGTTTTTATCAGTACTACTTTAATACCAGACTAACAGTTACGTCAAGCACCATTCCACGCAAACATTTAGAAAATACACTACTGCCATTAAAATTGCTACACCACGAAGGTGAAGTGCTACAGACGCGAAATTTAACCGACAGGAAGGAGACACTGTGATATGCAAATGATTAGTTTTTCAGAGCATTCACACAAGGTTGGCGCCGGTGGCGATACCAACAACGTGCTGACATGAGGAAAGTTTCCAAACGATTTCTCATACACAAACAGCAGTTGACCGGCGCTGCCTGGTGTGACGTTGTTGTGATGCCTCGTGAAAGGAGGAGAAATGCGTACCATCACGTTTCCGACTTTGATAAAGATCGGATTGTAGGCTATCGCGATTGCGGTTTATCGTATCGCGACATTGCTGCTCGCGTTGGTCGAGATCCAATGACTGTTAGCAGAATATGGAATCGGTGGGTTGAGGAGGGTAATACGGAACCGCGTGCTGGACCCCAACGGCCTAGTATCACTAACAGTGGAGATGACAGGCATCCTATCCGCATGGCTGTAACGGATCGTGCAGCCACGTCTCGATCCCTGAGTCAACAGATGGAGACGTTCGCAAGACAACAACCATCCGCACGAACAGTTCGACGACGTTTGCAGCAGCATGGACTATCAGCTCGGAGACCATGGCTACGGTTATCCCTTGACGCTACATCACAGACAGGAGCGCCTGCGATGGTGTACTCTACGACGAACCTGAGTGCACGAATGGCAAAACGACATTTTTTCGGATGAATCCAGGTTCTGTTTACAGCATCATGATGGTCGCATCCGTGTTTGGAGACATCGCGGTGAACGCACATTCGAAGCTTGTATTCGTCATCGCCATACTGGCGTACCACCCGGCGTGATGGTATGGGGCTACACGTCTCGGTCATCTCCTGTTCGCATTGACGGCACTTTGAACAGTGGACGTTACATTTCAGATGTGTTGCGACCCGTGGCTCTATCGTTCATTCGATCCCTGCGAAACTCTACATTTCATCAGGATAATGCGGGACCGCATGTTGCATGTCCTGTACGGGCCTTTCTGCATACAGAAAATGTACGACTGCTGCCCTGGCGTTCGCATTCTCCAGATCTCTCGCCAATTGAAAACGTCTGATCAATGGTAGCCGAGGCACTGGCTCGTCACAGTACGCCAGTCACTACTCTTGATGAACTGTGGTATCGTGTTGAAGCTGCATGGGCAGCTGTACCTGTACACTCCATCCAAGCTCTGTTTGACTCAATGCCCAGGCGGTGGTTGTTCCGGGTACTGATTTTCAGGATCTATGCACCCAAATTGCGTGAAAATGTGTCCAAATGTCAGTTCTAGTATAATATATTTGTCCATTGAATACCCGTTTATCATCGGCATTTCTTCTTGGTGTAGCAATTTTAATGGCCAGTAGTGTAGTTCCCACGCTTCTGTGTAATATTTAGCCCGCATCTCGTGGTCGTGCGGTAGCGTTCTCGCTTCCCACGCCCGGGTTCCCGGGTTCGATTCTCGGCGGGGTCTGGGATTTTCTCTGCCTCGTATTGGCTCGGTGTTGTGTGCTGTCCTTAGGTTAGTTAGGTTTAAGTAGTTCTAAGTTCTAGGGGACTGATGACCATAGATGTTAAGTCCCATAGTGCTCAGAGCCATTTGAACCATTTTTGTGTGATATTTACTGTAGACACAGACAGATGGGGCCCACATATTCCATCCCTGGGAAGGTGAGGGGAGGGAGTGGGAGGGGTCGTGAATATGAGACGTATGACCACAGATATTTAGCCTCTTTAAACCTAACCTTGTCTTTATCGTCGTCATACAAGTTGTAAAAGAAAACTTCTCAGTCTATATTATCCCTGATACCTTGACTATTTCAAGCAGTTTACTCCTGTCAAGACCTTGGAAAGCTTTCTCTAAATCTTCTGTACGAGGCAGGGCACTAAGAATATTTTTCAAACGACCGTCCAATAGTTAGTTCAGAAGACATTAATTTTCACTCATCTGATATTAAACAGACTGGTGTTTACAGTGATTGTTCACGAGGATGCCACGTAACGCTCCGTCCTCTCCCTAGAGAGACGGTACCCGTGAGCGAGGATCCGCTGAGACGGCTCGCGGCTGTCGGTGGACAGGATGACAGGCGTGGGCCAATAGGAGGCCGCCGGCGTCGTCCATCACGCCCCAGATTACGGTGCGCAGCTGTTTATTCGCCGCTCGCGGTGGACGCGGCGTGTCGCGTGAATTACTGCACAGCGCGACCCCGGCCGGCGGGGGCGCGTCGCCGAGCTGACATCTGCGCAGCTGCGCCCGCCGCCCCGGTAGTGCAGTGACTGTCGAGTAATTGGCCCGCCGCCCGCTGTTCGCCGCCCTGTATTAAACCGAGCACTTTGGCCAGCGGACGCGCTTTAGCCCACTCTAGCGTATAACCGAGCCGAGCTTCCTGTCTCCTCTCCCATCGTCATTAACCCCCGCTGCAGGGGGCGCACTGCTGGTGTCTCACTGCGCATGCCTGCCCCAACCTTAACTAGTGACGTCACTCTTCTCTGGAGACTAAATTTTATAGTTTTCACTGATGCGTTTACTTTTATACTCTTTATGGCCCTTGTTTTTCTCACGTGCCCAAAACTCAATATTCACTTTCCCTCGTCATTTCCTCTACTTTCGTCATTCTACTGCTCCTTTCCTCGTCCAAAAATTACACATTCCTTCTTTTCTTTGCACATTTTTGCTAGGTCAGTTTCTTGTCTACATTGGTACAAATTTTGCAGTTGAATTTAAATCTACTACAGTGAACTATAGCATGAAATGTTAATATAGCTCAGCGCGAGGATGACAAGCAACATTAACTCGCTCTCTTGTCTCTAAGATGCGCCTTCAATAACGAGCCAAAACATTATGGCCAATGCCCACCACGAGATTGAATGCATCCTGGTGGTGCTGCAGGCAGATGGCAAATGTAAGAAAGAATGAAAGCGGAGGAGAGACGAAAGGGCAGTCATTATAGCGAAGATACGCACCGCAAACGCGGGAATCCGCTGATATAAGCTGTTTTGACAAAGGGCAGGTTGAAACTTCCTGAGAGATTAAAACTGTGTGCCGGATCGAGACTCGAACTCGGGACCTTTGCCTGTCCGGGCAAGTGCTCTACCATCTGAGCTACCCAAGCACGACTCACGCCCCCTCCTCACATATTTACTTCTGCCAGCACCTCGTCTCCTACCTTTCAAACTTCACAGAAGCTCTCCTGCGAACCTTGCAGAACTGGAACTCCTGAAAGAAAGGATATTGCAGAGACATGACTTAGCCACAGCCTGGGGGATGTTTCCTCAATGATATTTTCACTCTGCAGCGGAGTGTGCGCAGATATGAAACTTCCTGGCAGATTAAAACTGTGTGCCGGACCGAGACTCGAACTCGGGACCTTTGCCTTACACACAGATTTAATCTGCCAGGATGTTTGATATCAGTGCACACTCCACTGCAGAGCGAAAATCATTCTGGAAACATCCACCAGGCTGTGGCTAAGCCATGTCTCCGCAATATCCTTTCTTTCAGGAGTGCTAGTTCTGCAAGTTTCGCAGGAGAGCTTCTGTAAAGTTTGGAAGGTAGGAGACGAGGCGCTGGCAGAAGTAAAGATGTGAGGAGGGAGCGTGAGTCGTGTTTGGGTTGTTCAGATGGTAGAGCACTTGCCCGCGAAACGCAAAGGTCCCGAGTTCGACTCTTGGTCGGGGCCACAGTGTTAATCTGCCAGGAAGTTTCAACATTAACTCGCTTTATTGTCTCTAAGATGCGCTTTCAATAATGAGCCAAAACTATATGACCATTGCCCACCACAAGACTGAATCCCTCCTGCTGGTTCTGTAGGTACCTGACAAACTAAGGAAAGAATGAAAGCGGAGTAGAGACGAATGGGCAGTCATTATAGCGAAGATACGCACCGAAAATGCGAGAATCTATTGATATAAGCCATTTTGACAAAGGGCTCGTTGTTGCGCGGCTGCTGCTGGAAACTAGAATCTCTGAAACGGCAAAAAGGTTGGCGTAGTACTGTCGTGAGCTCGTATAGGAGGTGG
The DNA here is from genome assembly GCF_023864275.1 of Schistocerca cancellata. NCBI lineage: Eukaryota > Metazoa > Arthropoda > Insecta > Orthoptera > Acrididae > Schistocerca > Schistocerca cancellata. The sequence goes on from NC_064631.1 coordinate 681,454,044, forward strand.
TTGAAAGATAGTGATTTAACGAGTAGGCCGTATGGTATCGGACGACAAAGTCTCATCACAAAACGTACAGTTCGGAAGGTCCCCCACTGTGTAATCCAGGTTAGGCAGCGATCTGTGGTAGATATGACGACACAGTGCAATGTCTGTGCAGCCACAAGAGTTTCGGGGCACACCGTTCAAAGGCCATTGTTGAACATGGAGCTCTACATCACACGACCCCTATACCTTCTTCTGCTGATCCAAAGACAGCGTCAGTTACGACTGCAGTGGGCACAGCATCGCTGAGTTTCACTGTGGATCAATACAAACGTGTCACCTATCGAATGAATTCCATTTCTTGTTACATTAGTTTGACGGTTGGGTCCTTACACGCCACCATATGGACGAACGGCTACAAGAAACAGGCATTGCGCCACAGACGAAGGCCGGTTGGGGCAAAATTACGCTATTGGGCTCACTGACTTGGACTTCCATGGGATCTGTCGTGGTAATCGAAGGCATCACGACAGCAGTGAAGTATGTGAGCATTATTGCGGGCCACACTACATCATTTCATGCTTGAAGTCTTCCCCCCCCCCCCCCCCCTCAATTGCGGCGACATCTTGCAGCAGCATGAATGTCCATGTTGCGAGGTCAGGAGCGTGCCACAGAGATGTCTTGGCCAGCAAAAGTGCCTGATCTATACCCACTGGAACTTATATCGGCAACCAGCTGTGTGCTCATAAACTCATATCCTGTAATTTGCTGGAATTTCTTGAACTGAGCGTAGACGTCTTGTGCCATGTACTTCTGGATTCCTGTCAAGGACTTGTAGAATCCATGCCCAGTAGAATCTCTTTTTTAATGTGTTTGAAAAATGAAACAGTGCTATATTAAACAGGTCGTCATAATGTTTTGGCTAATTGATATATCTCTCATAGCTGGCGTGAAAAGGTTTGGTAAGGTCAGACATCTCGGCTGCGCTGCAGGACCAAATTGTGGGGTGTGTAGTATCGGAATGTGTTCCAGGCAGTATGCGCTTGGCGGCACTGTTACCCCTGCGAGCGCTAGTACTGCCTCTGTTGTGCTTCGCAGCACAGCAGGGCCACGCCCACCTTGACGACCAGTCACTGCTGGCGGCCCGAATAAAGCTAGGTGCACGGCAGTTCTGCCTTCAGTTCTGTACTTTTTGCTCTCTCGTATCGTTTTCAGTACACGCCACTGGTTTCACCTCATATTTCGCTGCACCTTATAACTGACTGTTGGACTATTCACTTGAAAGCTTTTATTCTACTGTGCGACCTCCGGTGTCCATTTTCCTCTTTTTGTTGTCCTCCTGTTCACAAATGGCTAACCACTGTTGACAAACCCTCGCCAGATTGCCAGTCTCTGCTGTCATTCCTAGTCATTCCCAGATTGTGGTGACAATAGTTCGCAACAATAAAATAAAATTCTTATAGAAAATTGTACAAAATCAATTTTACATGCTACTTTATTTTTTTTTTTAGGAAAATAACAATGAAACGGGTTGATTTATAATTAGTAGGTAGGTATAACGCTATTCTCTTTCATGTCTGATCTGGTGAAAAGACACTGAAATAAATATGAAATATGGCACATGTCTCTTATATTCTGATCAAATGTTTAAAATCCATTGGGAAATGTCAGACATGCAACACTGAAATAATTACTGAAATAAAAACAAATTTTTAACGAAAAGAGTTTTTAAATCAGGCTTAATAGTATAAAATGATTTCTCATGGCCTGATACAAATTCTTAAACCCCTATGGATAGTTCTGAAATTTTTGCCTGTGTATTTTTAATAGCCACAGAAATACTTGTACGATTTACAACGAAAAACGGAGGGCACAGGCAGTACATAACTAATGAAAAGCAAACGAAATGAGTCTGGCCCAATTAATATTTGTTTGTTACTAAGCTTTTTCCATTTATTAGGCTCATACTAGCAGTTGTTATCTGGAGATACCCTAATAAACCAAAAGCAATAAATGTTAGTGAAACAAAACGCAATTTATGGGCTACTCACCTTTAAGAAAGATGATTCTAATGGATTTCAAAATAAACACCCACTTGACCGTAAATATGGTACACATCTGTGCTTCATAAGCCATGTTATGGTGTGTGACATCGGATACTTTCTGTATTACTACATACGGAGGAAAAATTGATTGGTTCTGTGATGGTGTAAACTGTGAAGTGCGGTTTGTTCAACAGTCTTCCTTGTGTGGTTAGGTATAATGAACTAAGCTTTATGATAAGACACGGATGTTGGGGTATGTGTGAGGAAAAAAGCTATAAAATCTTGGGAATGAAGACGCCGAAAAGAAATTTGGAAGGGGAGCCATTATCTGGTGAAGTATGGGAAAAGTGTGGATCACATAAGAGGGTTAGATGTTGGGCTGGACTTGTTGGATGTAGATGCCCCGCTTGGTGTGTAGCCTATGTGACACAGCAGATACAACCTCAGATTTCAAGAAGAAGACAATACTGAAACTTCCTGGCAGATTAAAACTGTGTGCCCGACCGAGACTCGAACTTGGGTCCCGAGTTCGAGTCTCGGTCGGGCACACAGTTTTAATCTGCCAGGAAGTTTCATATCAGCGCACACTCCGGTGCAGAGTGAAAATCTCATTCTGAAGACAATATTACTTATACCAAAGAAGGTAGGTACTGATTTGTCTTCTACCGCAGCATTCGTTTTTTAGTCGTGGTTATAAAATACTGACACGAGTTACGTACAGAAAGACTTTAACAGCTCGTAGAGAACAAGGAGGATCAATGTTGGTTTTGGGCAATTGTAGAAACACACGAAGCAATACTGACCCTAAAGAGTTTCTTAGAAAATAGTTTGAAGACAGAGAAGCTGGCAGCCCGAGCGTTTCTAAAATTGCTAAAAATACTTTTGAATATGTTGACTGGAAAACATTCCTACAAATTCTGAAGTTATCAGGGATAAAATGCAGGGAGCGAATGGTTATCTACAACTTGCACTAAACCTAAACTGCAGTTATTGTGACATTTGAAGGACATGACGAGGAGATAGTAGTTGCGTCGTAGTCTGTCCTCCATCATACTGTCTGTACTGTGAGCAAGCAGTAAAGGAGAGTAAGGAGATGTACAGGGTGATTCAAAAAGAATACCACAACTTTAAAAATGTGTATTTAATGAAAGAAACATAATATAACCTCCTGTTACACATCATTACAAATAGTACTTAAAAAGTTTTTTTTCACTCAAAAACAAGTTCAGAGATGTTCAATATGGCCCCCTCCAGACACTCGAGCAATATCAACCCGATACTCCAACTCGTTCCACACTCTCTGTAGCATATCAGGCGTAACAGATTGGATAGCTGCTGTTATTTCTCGTTTCAAATCATCAATGGTGGCTGGGAGAGGTGGCCGAAACACCATATCCTTAACATACCCCTATAAGAAAAAATCGCTGGGGGTAAGATCAGGGCTTCTTGGAGGCCAGTGATGAAGTGCTCTGTCACGGGCTGCCTGGCAGCCGATCCATCGCCTCGGGTAGTTGACGTTCAGGTTTCATAACTAACCTTTTTCGTAGGACTCTCCATACAGTTGATTGTGAAATTTGCAGCTCTCTGCTAGCTCTGTGAGTCGATTTTCCTGGGCTGCGAACAAATGCTTGCTGGATGCGTGCTACATTTTCATCACTCGTTCTCGGCCGTCCAGAACTTTTCCCTTTGCACAAACACCCATTCTCTGTAAACTGTTTATACCAACGTTTAATACAGCACCTATCAGGAGGTTTAACACCATACTTCGTTCGAAATGCACGCTGAACAACTGTCATCGATTCACTTCTGCCGTGCTCAATAACACAAAAAGCTTTCTGTTGAGCGGTCGCCATCTTAGCATCAACTGACGCTGACGCCTAGTCAACAGCGCCTCAAGCAAACAAATGTACAACTAAATGAAACTTTATAGCTCCCTTAATTCGCCGACAGATAGTGCTTAGCTCTGCCTTTTGTCGTTGCAGAGTTTTAAATTCCTAAAGTTGTGGTATTCTTTTTGAATCACCCTGTATTAAAAAGGGAAGAAAAGTTCAGGGAGAAAAGTTAAGCCTTGAGATTTGCCAATGACACAATCCTATTAGAGACGGCAAGTAAAGACGGCCGGAGTGGCCGAGCGGTTCTAAGCGCTACAGTCTGGAACCGCGCAACCGCTACGGTCGCAGGTTCGGATCCTGCCTCGGGCATGGACGTATGTGATGTCCATAGGTTAGTTAGGTTTAAGCAGTTCTAAGTTCTAGGGGACTGATGACCCCAGCAGTTAAGTCCCATAGTGATCAGAGCCATTTGAACGGCAAGTTAACTGGGAGATTAATGGAAGTGAATAGATGTTACAGGATCAATATCAACGAAAGAAGAACAGGAGTAGTGGAATGTAGTAGACTTAAATCAAACGGTGCCTGGGGCAATTAGATCACAAAATAACTTATAACGGTCCTACACTTTCGGTTAATTATGATTTTTCAGTGACACGTGCACCTAATTTCCCTGTTGTCTGGAGAAGCCATCTGTTCCGAAGAATAATGAAAATCCGGATTGGTGCAGATACAATTGTAACCGAATCGTTATCGCGCGGCTACTTTCACCCGAAAACGATCGAAAGAAATTTTGACAAAAAAGATAAAAATAAGAAATACGTACTGAAATCTGGAATAAATAAACTAAATCTGGTATAATTTTAGAGAGAAAATTTCTTAAGTACTGTTGCCAGCTCACTATTTGAGCAAAAATTATTGTAAAATTAGTAACAGTTTATAGATTGTAACTACGAACTTATCAGTGAACTTTAATCGGGCGCTGACTCGAGCTCATGTTTACATACAGTTCATGCTATGACTTAAAATTAATCAGAAGATCAGAAAAATAATGTGTACTGTACACATGCACGTAAAAGTTAATTGTTTGCAAAACACATCTTGTAACGAATACCTTGGCGTTACTCACTGCAATGCTAGCTACTGCTGGTTTTATAAATGGAAATTTTCCTAAACACTTGTTTTCTATTATAGTAGGTTATTTCTGGAAAGTTCATAGTGTTTCATTTAGCGAAGAATAAGTAATATTGCATTACACTGTTATGTGATTTTCAAATGTGAGCACAGTTTGCAATGCAGACAAAAAATATGAAATATGTTATGCTAAAGTAATATTTTGTCAAGAATAGTTGTTCTACCAAGCAACAAAATTCACCGCTCTAAAATGACAGTTTAGGTAGTTCACAGTTTTGTAAGTTGCACTTCTTTATCTTAGTTATCGAAATTAAAATAGCTCATCACTTTCAATATTTTCCTACTCTTTCGTTGGTGGTATTCTCGGAATCAATACTGGTGATAGGATAAGCTCCTATTAGGCAGATGACTGAGGTAAAGTTCATTTACACTATAACAGTTGATGCACTGAACTTCCTGTTATTCGATTACGGAAGCTATTATGCTAGCTAGCCTTGTACAATATAAAGATGAAATTGGTTGGAACTTCCTTGCTGCTCGTGCGATGTAAGGCATTATTCGCTGACAATGTGTGGCAACAAGCTCTTCTTTCTTGTCGCTTCACGTAGCACGTTTGGGCTCACAGTACTCTTCTTGAATATTAATTCCTCTTGATAACAATGTACTGTGCACATTTACAACCACATAGTACGCTTGGCCACATATTAAAAATCTCGCAGTTTACTCATTACATTCCCACGCACCGCGTCTGCATTTGACCACTTGTCACTAACAGCTCTCTCCACCAACTATTTCTTCCCGACGCCGCACGTACGGACCCAGCAACAATTCCCCTTACTTCAGACGAGTTCTTTGACTCTACGCAGTAGCAATGGCTAAGCAAGCGTTTTAAATACATCATAATTACAATATTCTTTTTTAATTTGTTCATTTGAATTAATTTTTCGACATACGATTATTTGACAACCTGACAAAATTCACATCACAGTTATGTTATGGTTACCGAATTTACTATGCGAAAAAAATAGTAGCCACTTTGTTGTTGTGTTTCAAACTGATGACGACAGGTTAAAGAACATATAAAACATAAACTTAAAATAGAAAGAAAAGTTCCTTGAACAAGACAAATCTTTTAACATCGAATATAAATTTAAATGTTACCAAGTACTTTGAGAAAATGTTTTGCTGTAATGTTGCGCCATACGAAAGAAAAACACGGACGATAAGCAATACAGATAAGAAAAGAAGTAACCTGTTGAAATGTAGTTGTAAGTAGGCTGTTTATGTTACGCCGCCGCCACGTAGCGCTCTCTGTATGAAAATGAAATCACTGGCTGTGCTGTGTGCAGTCTGTGGCTAGTTTGCATTGTTGTCTGCCATTGTAGAGGGGCAGCTGGATGTTAACAGCGCGTAGCGTTGCGCAGTTGGAGGTGAGCCGCCAGCAGTTGTGGATGTGAGGAGAGAGATGGCGGAGTTTTGAAATTACATATATTATGACTTGTGATGGTATTAAGGTAAATACATTGTTTGTTCTCTATTAAAATCTTTCATTTGCTAACTATCCCAATCAGTAATTAGTGCCTTCCGTAGTTTGAATCTTTTATTTAGCTGGCAGTAGTGGCGCTCGCTGTATTGCAGTAGTTCGAGTAATGAAGATTTTTGTGAGGTAAGTGATTTTTGAAAGGTGTAGTTTAATGTTACTCAGGGCCATTCTTTTGCAGGGATCTTTGATAGTCAGATTGCGTTGCGCTAAAAATATTGTGTGTCACTTTAGTGAATGTTTGAGTACGTTCAGTTTTGCTCAGCTGTTTGAAAAGCAAATAGTGTAAGAGGTTTATCAGCACAGTCGTGTATAAATTGTTCTAAAGGGGACGTTTCATAGTGCTACAGAAGAGCGTTGATGATTAGATGACATAACTAACGACGAGGCACCGAATTCAACAGGGAAGAAGAGAAAAGTGTAGCACAACTCCACTACAAGAAGATTACACCGTGAGGCATCAAGTAAAGCTAATTTGTTAATGAAGAAAGGCCTAGAGATTGAAAATACGAGTAGTATTGATAGGTGAAGCCTGATTACACTAAACTTATTAGAGTGGATGTAGATTTCAGTAATTATGCAGAGATAAATATACTTGTACAGGATAGAGCAGCGAGAATAGCTGCATCAAATCAATCTTCATAGTGAAAACCACATCAACAAACAGTGTATTAGCACCTTGTTTCGCATCAGATTTCTTGAGCACTCACTTAACCAAATAAAATTTGGGAGTAGTTTCTACGCGTTTGAAAATCATAGGAAGCCAGATTCATTGGACGTCCACCTTAGCAAGTAAACAGAAAGATGCAATGGCATATAGACTGGCACTATTTATGATTTTGCTATATGACAATTTTATTCTTACTCTTCCCACACATTTACGTATCACGATACTAACAAGGGAACCTCCCCATCGCACCCCCCTCAGATTTAGTTATAAGTTGACACAGTGGATTGGCCTTGAAAAATTGAACACAGATCAATCGAGAAAACCGGAAGAAGTAGTGTGGAACTATGAAAAAAATTAGTAAAATCTACAAACTGAGTAGTCCCTGCGAAGATAGGCAACATCAAGGACAATGGGTGCCACGGAGCGCCGTGGTCCCGTGGTTAGCGAGAGCAGCTACCAAACGAGAGATCCTAGGTTTAAGTCTTCCCTCGAGTGAAAAGTTTAAATTTTTATTTTCAGTTTATGTGACAAACTCTTATGTTTTCATCATTTTTTTCGGAGTGATTGTCACATCCACAAGAAAAAACCTAAATCGGGCAATGTAGAAGAATCTTTTTACCCATTCGCTAAGTGTACAAGTTAGGTGGGTCGACAACATATTCCTGTCATGTGACGCACATGCCGTCACCAGTGTCGTATAGAATATATCAGATGTTTTCCTGTGGAGGAATCGGTTGAACTATGACCTTGCGATCAAATGTTTTCGGTTCCCATTGGTGAAGCACGTCCTTTCGTCTACTAATCGCACGGTTTTGCGATGCGGTCGCAAAACACAGACACTAAACTTCTTACAGTGAACAGAGACGTCAATGAACGAACGGACAGATCATAACTTTGCGAAAATAAAGAATGTAAAATTTTCAGTCGAGGCAAGACTTGAACCACGGACCTCTCGTTCCGCAGCTACTCACGCTAACCACGGGACCACGGCGCTCCTTGTGTTACAATCTCCTTAATGTTGCATATGTTACGCATGGACTACTCAGTTTGTATATTTTACTAATTTTTTTCATAGTTCCACACAACTTCTTCCTGTTTTCTCGATTGATCTGTGTCCAGTTTTTCAAGGCCTATCCACTGTGCCAACTTATAACTAAATCTGAGGGAGGGGTGCGATGGGGAGGTTCCCTTGTAAGTCGACCCGTGGACCGTTGCTGATATCAGGCATCGATCAACATAGGTCTTTATCGCGAATAGCTCAGATTAGCTGCATTGCTGAATACATTTTACTACCAAAATGTAGAAATAATTAGTAGGACAGTTTTCCTACGATACGTTTTTCGTTTCTTTCAGCTCATGCGATCACGCTGCTTATCGGTAGACAAAAAAGCTGAAACGCGGAAGGGGAAGGGGGAAAACGGGGACGAGGCAGCCAATCTGCTCGCCAGTTCCTCGTTTCCTTCGGTTCTATTTCCGATGCCATCTGCGGAGCGGGGCGGCCCGGCAAATAGAATCGGCACGCGAGCGATCGAGTGAGCAGTAATGTTCTCGCAGCACGCGACCGCTGCTACCAGTCTTCACGCCGCGCCGATCCCGTAACGGCAACAGATGCACCGCCTATCCCGATACCTCGCTGTGCGTTACTAGCATGGCATCTCGGCGAATATCTTATTTTCGTATTCGTTGCTGCACGGCTACACGCCAAGTTGCTGCGAAGCAGCCGTTTATTTTGTCTCTGACTTCTGTTTACCTATCATTTGAAAGTCCTCTTTATTTCCCTCTTTCGATATCTGAACGCTTCCCTATCATCAAAATATTTCATCCAGGAACAAGATGCTCATGAATCTTGGTCTTAATCCTTTATTTTCTGTTTCTCGGAACGATAAACAGATCCGAATATCTCAATAATTATCCGGTATTAGTATTAAGGATACCTTCTTGTTGTGGTCTTCAGTCCTGAGACTGGTTTGATGCAGCTCTCCATGCTACTCTATCCTTTGCAAGCTTCTTCATCTCCCAGTACCTACTGCAACCTACATCCTTCTGAATCTGCTTAGTGTATTCATCTCTTGGTCTCCCCCTACGAGTTTTACCCTCCACGCTGCCCTCCATTGGTGATCCCATGATGCCTCAGAACATGTCGGACCAACCGATCCCTTCTTCTAGTCAAGTTGTGCCACAAAGTTCTCTTCACCCCAATCCTATTCAATACTTCCTCATTAGTTATGTGATCTACCCATCTAATCTTCAGCATTCTTCTGTAGCACCACATTTCGAAAGCTTCTATTCTCTTCTTGTCCAAACTATTTATCGTCCATGTTTCACTTCCATACATGGCTACACTCCATACAAATACTTTCAGAAATGATTTCCTGACGCTTAAATCTATACTCGATGTTAACAAATTTCTCTTATTCAGAAACGCTTTCCTTGCCATTGCCAGTCTACATTTTATATCCTCTCTACTTCGACCATCATCAGTTATTTTGGTCCCCAAATAGCAAAACTCCTTTACTACTTTAAGTGTCTCATTTCCTAATCTAATTCCCTCAGCATTACCCGACTTAATTCGACTACATTCCATTATCTTCGTTTTGCTTTTGTTGATGTTCATCTTATATCCTCCTTTCAAGACGCTATCCATTTCATTCAACTGCTCTTCCAAGTCCTTTGCTGTTTCTGACAGAATTACAATGTCATCGGCGAACCTTGAAGTTTTTATTTCTTCTCCATGGATTTTAATACCTACTCCGAATTTTTCTTTTGTTTCCTTTACTGCTTGCTCAATATACAGATTGAATAACATCGGGGAGACTCTACAACCCTGTCTTACCCCCTTCCCAAAAACTGCTTCCCTTTCATGTCCCTCGACTCTTATAACTGCCATCTGGTTTCTGTACAAATTGTAAATAGCCTTTCGCTCCCGGTATTTTATCCCTTCCACCTTTAGAATTTGAAAGAGAGTATTCCAGTCAATATTGTCAAAAGCTTTCTCTAAGTCTACAAATGCTAGAAACGTGGGTTTGCCTTTCCTTAATCTTTCTTCTAAGATAACTCGTAAGGTCAGTATTGCCTCACGTGTTCCAGTATTTCTACGGAATCTAAACTGATCTTCCCCGAGGTCGGCTTCTACCAGTTTTTCCATTCGTCTGTAAAGAATTCGTCCTAGTATTTTGCAGCTGTGGCTTATTAAACTGATTGTTCGGTAATTTTCACATCTGTCAACACCTGCTTTCTTTGGGATTGGAATTATTATATTTTTCTTGAAGTCTGAGGGTATTTCGCCTGTTTCATACATCTTGCTCACCAGATGGTAGAGTTATGTCAGGAGTGGCTCTCCCAAGGCCGCCAGTAGTTCCAATGGAATGTTGTCTACTCCGGGGGCCTTGTTTCGACTCAGGTCTTTCAGTGCTCTGTCAAACTCTTCACACAGTATCGTATCTCCCATTTCATCTTCATCTACATCCTCTTCCATTTCCATAATATTGTCCTCAAGAACATCGCCGTTGTATAGACCCTCTATATACTCCTTCCACCTTTCTGCTTTCCCTTCTTTGCTTAGAACTGGGTTTCCATCTGAGCTCTTGATATTCATACAAGTGGTTCTCTTATCTGCAAAGGTCTCTTCAATTTTCCTGTAGGCAGTATCTATCTTACCCCTAGCGAAATAAGCCTCTACATCTTAACATTTGTCCTCTATCCATCCCTGCTTAGCCATTTTGCACTTCCTGTCGATCTCATTTTTGAGACGTTTGTATTCCTTTTTGCCTGCTTCATTGACTGCATTTTTATATTTTCTCCTTTCATCAATTAAATTAAATATTTCTTCTTTTACCCAAGGATTTCTAATAGCCCTCGTCTTTTTACCTACTTGGTCCTCTGCTGCCTTCACTACTTCATCACTCAAAGCTACCCGTTCTTCTTCTACTGTATTTCTTTCCCCCATTCCTGTCAATTGTTCCCTTATGCTCTCCCTGAAACTCTGTACAACCTCTGGTTCTTCCAGTTTATCCAGGTCCCATCTTAAGTTCCCACCTTTTTGCAGTTTCTTCAGTTTTAATCTACAGGTCATAACCAATAGATTGTGGTCAGAGTCCACATCTGCCCCTGGAAATGTCTTACAATTTAAAACCTGATTCCTAAATCTCTGTCTTACCATTATATAATCTATCTGATACCTTTTAGTATCTCCAGGGTTCCTCCGTGTATACAACCTTCTTTCTTTCTTGTTACACCGAAAATGCAGATAAAATGCACTCTGCACCATCAAAAGTTTTTCGCCACTTAATATCCGTTGATAACTTGTTCTGTACTTCTACACTACTGGCCATTAAAATTGCTACACCAAGAAGGAATGCAGATGATAAACGGGTATTCATTGGACAAGTATATTATACTAGAAGGGACATGTGATTACATTTTCACGCAATTTTGTTGCCACCTCTGGCGGTAATAACGGCATTGCTACACCTGGGCATTGAGTCAAACATAGCTTGGATGGCGTGTACAGGTGCCCATGCAGCTTCAACACGATACCACAGTTCATCAAGAGTAGTGACTGTCATATTGTCACGAGCCAGCTGTTCGGCCATCATTGACTAGACGTTTTCAATTGGTAAGAGATCTAGAGAATGTGCTGGCAGGGCAGCAGTCGAACATTTTCTGTATCCACAAAGGCCCGTACAGGACTTTCAACATGCGGTCGTGCATTATCCTGCTGAATTGTAGTGTTTCGCAGGGATCGAAACACATCTGAAATGTAACGTCCATTGTTCAAAGTGCCGTCAATACGAACAAGATGTGACCGAGACGTGTAACCAATGGCACCCACTACCATCACGCCGGGTGATACGTCAGTATGACGATGACGAATACACGCTTCCAATGTGCGTTCACCGCGATGTCGCCAAACACGGATGCGACTATTATGATGCTGTGAACAGAACCTGGATTCATCCGAAAAAATGACGTTTTGCCATTCGTGCATCGACGTTCGTCGTTGAGTACACCATGGCAGGCGCTCCTGTCTGTGATGCAGCGCCAAAGGTAACCGCAGCCATGGTCTCCGAGCTGATAGTCCATGCTGCTGGAAACGTCGTTGAACTGTTCGTGCAGATGGTTGTTGTCTTGCAAACGTCCCCATCTGTTGACTCAGGGATGGAGACGTGGCTGCACGATCCGTTACAGCCATGCAGATAAGATGCCTGTCATCTCGACTGCTAGTGATACGAGGCCGTTGGGATCCAGCACGGCATTCCGTATTACCCTCCTGAATCCATCGATTCCATATTCTGCTAACAGTCATTGGATCTCGACCAACGCGAGCAGCAATGTCGCGATGCGATAAACCGCAATCGCGATAGGCTACAATCCGACCTTTATCAAAGTCTGAAACGCGATGGTACGCATTTCTCCTTCTTACACGAGGCATCACAACAGCGTTTCACCAGGCAACGCCGGTCAACTGCTGTTTGTGTATGAGAAATCGGTTGGAAACTTTCCTCATGTGAGCACGTTGTATGTGTCGCCACCCGCGCCAACCTTGTGTGAAATCTCTGGAAAGCTAATCTGCATATCACAGCATCTTGTTGCTGTCGGTTAAATGTCGCGTCTGTAGCACGTCATCTTCGTGGTGTAGCAATTTTAATGGCCAGTAGTGCAATTGTGAATCCGTAAGCTTTTGTACAGAAACTATATTTAATTTGGGATGTATGTAATAGTGTATTTAAATTTGGATGTATATAATTCATAGTGATTATATTGTAAATATTGTAAATTGTTAAGTAATAGCCAAGGGAACATTATTTAAGTGTATCGATAGCAACGACGAAGTGGCAGTAGCTGTGCCATTGTTTATCTTTACGTATGGAGAATCTCTGTCGCGCTGCGAGTAGAGAGTGAGCAGAACAGCTTCAGTCATGAAAGAGTACGGAAGTGCCTGTTGGACGCTCCCTCAGATGCAGTGTGCAGCTATGCTCTCGTCAGTGTAGACGTGCCTGATTCGTTAACCCGAGGGTATTGAGAGCACGGTAGGAGTGGACATACGGAGGAAGCTGCAGTTCTAACTACTGCCTGTCCCATAATTATCCATGGCTCTGGAGACGACAGGTGTTTTTCAATCAGCAGCAACAGCAGCAGCTCAGCATTGTCGTCGGCTACATTCTTCGTCGTCCGCACAGCTACAACATCGTAAGACTATTAACTGGCAGAGTATAACTAATATCGAAAAGGGCGTTGCCCAGTGGCATTTCTTCCACAGTTATTCATTAACTTTCTTGAATAATAACCTGCAATATTTAAAACTTGTAGGCCCCCTGTGTTGGCATTGTCCTCAGATACTATTATCAAGCAGAGTCCGTTTCCTTTCAACGCAATCACTGAGTGTCGTAAAAATATTGAAATTGATTAACTACACTCCTGGAAATGGAAAAAAGAACACATTGATACCGGTGTGTCAGACCCACCATACCTGCTCCGGACACTGCGAGAGGGCTGTACAAGCAATGATCACACGCACGGCACAGCGGACACAACAGGAACCGCGGTGTTGGCCGTCAAATGACTCTAGCTGAGCAGCATTTGTGCACCGCCGCCGTCAGTGTCAGCCAGTTTGCCGTGGCATACAGAGCTCTATAGCAGTCTTCAACACTTGTAGCATGCCGCGACAGCGTGGACGTAAACCGTATGTGCAGTTGACGGACTTTGAGCGAGGGCGTATAGTGGGCATGCGGGAGGCCAGGTGGACGTACCGCCGAATTGCTCAACACGTGGGGCGTGAGGTCTCCACAGTACATCGATGTTGTCGCCAGTGGTCGGCGGAAGGTGCACGTGCCCGTCGACCTGGGACCGGACCGCAGCGACGCACGGATGCACGCCAAGACCGTAGGATCCTACGCAGTGCCGTAGGGGACCGCACCGCCACTTCCCAGCAAATTAGGGACACTGTTGCTCCTGGGGTATCGGCGAGGACCATTCGCAACCGTCTCCATGAAGCTGGGCTACGGTCCCGCACACCGTTAGGCCGTCTTCCGCTCACGCCCCAACATCGTGCAGCCCGCCTCCAGTGGTGTCGCGACAGGCGTGAATGGAGGGACGAATGGAGACGTGTCGTCTTCAGCGATGAGAGTCGCTTCTGCCTTGGTGCCAATGATGGTCGTATGCGTGTTTGGCGCCGTGCAGGTGAGCGCCACAATCAGGACTGCACACGACCGAGGCACACAGGGCCAACACCCGGCATCATGGTGTGGGGAGCGATCTCCTACACTGGCCGTACACCACTGGTGATCGTCGAGGGGACACTGAATAGTGCACGGTACATCCAAACCGTCATCGAACCCGTCGTTCTACCATTCCTAGACTGGCAAGGGAACTTGCTGTTCCAACAGGACAATGCACGTCCGCATGTATCCCGTGCCACCCAACGTGCTCTAGAAGGTGTAAGTCAACTACCCTGGCCAGCAAGATCTCCGGATCTGTCCCCCATTGAGCATGTTTGGCACTGGATGAAGCGTCGTCTCACGCGGTCTGCACGTCCAGCACGAACGCTGGTCCAACTGAGGCGCCAGGTGGAAATGGCATGGCAAGCCGTTCCACAGGACTACATCCAGCATCTCTACGATCGTCTCCATGGGAGAATAGCAGCCTGCATTGCTGCGAAAGGTGGATATACACTGTACTAGTGCCGACATTGTGCATGCTCTGTTGCCTGTGTCTATGTGCCTGTGGTTCTGTCAGTGTGATCATGTGATGTATCTGACCCCAGGAATGTGTCAATAAAGTTTCCCCTTCCTGGGACAATGAATTCACGGTGTTCTTATTTCAATTTCCAGGAGTGTATTTACTGCCAGTTTTGTTTGTTTGACAGTGACCAGTTTCAGTCTAATTCTGTTGTCTTAGTAACTCTTCATTTTTGTATTGCATATCAGAGGCTTAATGGATTTTTAGTTTTGAGTATTGACTTCACTCACTTAAAGGAACGCAATATTTCACTGGCAAAACTAATAAGTAAAGATACAAATGAAGAGTATGCAATTTCATTTATTCTGTATTTAGCTTAGCGAGTCACTTCCACTGACTTAGTATGTACTTTATTGTTCTTATGTTAAAAGTAAAATTATTTACTCACTTGCCTAAAGTAAATTAAATTCAGTCATCCAATAACTGAAAGTAAATTGCTTGCCTTTTCCAAATTTTGCGTTAAGTTACGTTGAGGTTAGTGAAAGTCATTTTTTTTTTTACATAACAAAGTTTCAGTTACAGTGGGTCCTTTATTTAACCAGCAACTTCATTTCACTTTTCTTTCAAAATAGAATATTTCAAAAATGGTTCAAATGGCTCTGAGTACTATGCGACTTAACTTCTGAGGTCATCAGTCGCCTAGAACTTAGAACTAATTAAACCTAACTAACCTAAGGACATCACACACATCCATGCCCGAGGCAGGATTCGAACCTGCGACCGGAGCGGTCGCTCGGCTCCAGACTGTAGCGCCTAGAACCGAACGGCAACTCCGGCCGGCTAATATTTCAGATTAAGCAACTGCAAACTCAGTGATTTCTGATTCATTTATTTTCTCGTGAACTGTTATGCTGCGGTAAAGCGTGACAACTTACTGGTGCCACCCCAGTGATTGTTTGCTTGAATTTCTTTGCCATGACCTTTATTAGGACTTTGGATATTCATTGCGCTAGTAGGCTGGCGACCACTTCATTATCGCCTCTTTTTGCTAATCAATATTTTTTGCATTAAATATTACGTGCTTCGTGAGCACTTCCATTAAATTCCACCTATTTCAGAATTATTGTCAGTGTTTAGGTTTAGAATAGATTTTTCTTTCAGCAGAGTCTGTTGTACACTTCCCTCCAACTAACCGGTTTTATTTTCCTCCGTAACGATAGCCTTACTCACAGTAAAATTTAACTAAGCGTACGCGATCACGGTCATTTATATCGCAATCCAGTAGGCCGATTAAGAACGGGGAGATTACAACTCGTCCGACTCTTGTCAAACTACACCATTAAGTATGTAAATACCTCTACATACGAGGTATAATTTCCGTTCTTGAACGGTATATCATGATATTTTCAATATCCTAAAAGTGGTTCAAAAAAGTGGTTCAAATGGCTCTGAGCACTATGGGACTTAACAGCTATTGTCATCAGTGCCCTAGAACTTAGAACTACTTAAACCTAACTAACCTAAGGACATCACACAACACCCAGTCATCACGAGGCAGAGAAAATCCCTGACCACGCCGGGAATCGAACCCGGGAACCCGGGCGTGGGAAGAAAAGTGGTTCATTCGTGAATAAAATCGGGAGGGCCGCCATATAAGTTTTCACGAAAACAACGGGACGTGGTAACAAAATGCACTTCATGGGTTGAGAGCGTATCTGATTTTATTTCGGTGATTACAAAATCGAGTCAAATTAACAAAGTAGTTGATAGTATGAGTTCACTTATCTGTGCGATGCTATATCCCTCTGACCTTGGTGCATCCCCTGATTCTGTATCGTAGGGCGTCACAATATCATTGTATCTTCTCCTGAGGCAAGCTGATACACACCTGTTGTAACTGTTTTCTGATATCCTTTACACTGGTTCTGGGACGGAGTTGACGTCAGAACTGGTGTCACAGATGTTCTAACGGGGGCGGTTCTGGGGATCTTGCTGGCCGAGGGATTACATCAGCACCAAGCGTACATTTGATACCGACACGTTCCCTGTGGGAACGGTCACCGTTCTCTTCACAAATGGCTCCTAGATACTGTCGCATGAGGCGTAAAACAAGAGGTCGCGAGACCACCACGATGTACCGTCGTTCAATCAGAGTTCCCTCAGTCCCAGCCAACCGTGACCTGAAGTCATACCCCATGGCTACCCACAGCATGATGCAAGAATTAACACCGTTGCACCTTTCCAAACTACTGGAGGGACGGGACCTCCCTCCAGGTCTTGCCCCCCTTCTAACAGCCGTGTACCGCAAGTCTCTAGAGGAACGGAAGGTTCCAAATGATTGGAGAAGAGCACAGGTAGTCCCAGTCTTCAAGAAGGGTCGTCGAGCAGATGCGCAAAACTATAGACCTATATCTCTGACGTCGATCTGTTGTAGAATTTTAGAACATGTTTTTGCTCGAGTATCATGTCGTTTTTGGAAACCCAGAATCTACTATGTAGGAATCAACATGGATTCCGGAAACAGCGATCGTGTGAGACCCAACTCGCTTTATTTGTTCATGAGACCCAGAAAATATTAGATACAGGCTCCCAGGTAGATGCTATTTTCCTTGACTTCCGGAAGGCGTTCGATACAGTTCCGCACTGTCGCCTGATAAACAAAGCAAGAGCCTACGGAGTATCACACCAGCTGTGTTGCTGGTTTGAAGAGTTTTTAGCAAACAGAACACAGCATGTTGTTATCAATGGAGAGACGTCTACAGACGTTAAAGTAACCTCTGGCGTGCCACAGGGCAGTGTTATGGGACCATTGCTTTTCACAATATATATAAATGACCTAGTAGATAGTGTCGGAAGTTCCATGCGCCTTTTCGCGGATGATGCTGTAATATACAGAGAAGTTGTAGCATTAGAAAATTGTAGTGAAATGCAGGAAGATTTGCAGCGGATAGGCACTTGGTGCAGGGAGTGGAAACTGACCCTTAACATAGACAAATGTAATGTATTGAGAATACATAGAAAGAAGGATCCTTTATTGTATGATTATATGATAGCAGAACAAACACTGGTAGCAGTTACTTCTGTAAAATATCTGGGAGTATGCGTGCGGAACGATTTGAAGTGGAATGATCATATAAAATTAATTGTTGGTAAGGCGGGTACCAGGTTGAGATTCATTGGGAGAGTCCTTAGAAAATGTAGTCCATCAATAAAGGAGGTGGCTTACAAAACACTCGTTCGACCTATACTTGAGTATTGCGCATCAGTGTGGGATCCGTACCAGATCGGGTTGACGGAGGAGATAGAGAAGATCCAAAGAAGAGCGGCGCGTTTCGTCACAGGGTTATTTGGTAAGCGTGATAGCGTTACGGAGATGTTTAGCAAACTCAAGTGGCAGACTCTGCAAGAGAGGCGCTCTGCATCGCGGTGTAGCTTGCTCGCCAGGTTTCGAGAGGGTGCGTTTCTTGATGAGGTATCGAATATATTGCTTCACCCTACTTATACCTCCCGAGGAGATCACGAATGTAAAATTAGAGGGATTAGAGCGCGCACGGAGGCTTTCAGACAGTCGTTCTTCCCGCGAACCATACGCGACTGGAACAGGAAAGGGAGGTAATGACAATGGCACGTAAAGTGCCCTACGCCACACAGCGTTGGGTGGCTTGCGGAGTATAAATGTAGATGTAGATGTAGATGTCTCCGCCATATTCCCTGACGATGGTCATCCGGAATACTGCAGAACCGCGATTAATCGCTGAACACAGTGCGACACTATTCATCAGTAGTCTATGCTTCGAAGTCACTGCGACACTTGAAACGCAGCCATCCTTGTTGTGTTAACGGCAGCCCAAGGACTGGACGGTAATTTGCTAGTCCGACTGCTGCTAATCTCCTGCCAATGGAGTGGAACGGCACAGAATACGGCATGGTGTCCGTTTCTTGTTCCCGGATGGCAAGCACTGATGCGGTGGGATTACTACGTGCTTGGTGCACCGTGTGGCGATCCTCCCTTGTGGAGGTCAGATGTGGTCGTATGGAATCTTGACCACCAGAATGCCTACCCTCACCTTTCCATACAACCCAATATTGGGTTACTGTCACATGCAAAGACCCTAAAAATGTAAGTATTGCATGATTCGACCATCCAGCCAAATGGAGACCCTCAGTGAAGACCTTTTCAAACCCTGTCAAGTGCTGATAACGTTGTGTCACATGTTTACGCGACACCACCATGTTCTGCTCAGAGATCTATCAACGACTGTCAAAGTCACGCCAGACACACACACCTCTACCTGTCCTGATAACAACACTAAAGGCTAACAACAGTGATGAACTCTGGTGGCCGTTCAACCTGCCTTAAAGTGTTACAGCTTCCAGAATGGCGTGTAAGTGTACGAAACTACACCGACTTCCGACCATGTCTTCAGACTGCTACGCATTATTTGTCAGGGAGTGTAAAGGCGACTCATTGATTAATGAAATCAACTGGCCCGTCATTTAAGTTTTCGTGAAAACAAGAGAATAAAAAAGTTTTGGTTCAAGTCTTTTCAGTATTTCTCACAATGTTCGCAACTAAAATGCTTGGACTTCAGCGAATGTTCAAAAAAATTCTGGAATCATTTATCACTCTCCCGTTGGTACCTCAAAAACGTGATTTTGGAAAGATCAGTCTGTTTATTGACCTGCTGAAATTCGTTGTCCAAGATTTTTTCGTTTGACATAAGGGAACGGCAAGAAGTTGTCGGGCGACATGTTATTGGAATTTGGAAAATGAGAAATCAATTCTATGTTTTCGTCCGTTAAATAATTAATTGTTGGACATTCTTTGTGACAGGCAGCATTGTGATGCAAAGTGATACGACGTTTCTGGTTGGTTTCCAGAATTCAATTATGATTTGTCAGAAACGAATCGTTGTACACCATATAGAATTATCTTGTCTTGGATCCTCTAAAGCAATGGTCGCAGCATGGCCAGGGTAACGAAAGAACATGCGAACGTTGTCTTGGAAATATTTTGCAAACGAATCGCTTTTGTCGGCTTCTCTTCATCTTGAAACAGCCAAACAGTTTGACTGTTGTCACATTGGCAGCTAGTGTGAATATATCTGAATTTCTTTTCCTGTACCGATGTTTGATACAGGGTTTTTTGTTTCCCCGACCAGAATGTTTGAGCATTATTCCCTAACACCAGTCCATACGAGCACAGATTTGAGTTTCGATTTAAATATGTGAATCCATGGGGAACGGATCATTTCCACTCCTGAAACTTCACTGTGAACTGAAAGCAGTGCCGTCTTCGATATATCCAAGGAATACTGCACTGCAGTAAGTCACGTGACGACGACCTTTTTCAACCGTGTCGTTCTGAGAACTGGCGTTTTCTGGAACAGCGACCTTCATGGAATTCGCCACGACGATATTCTATAGATCAATGTAAACAGTGTTTTCCTAAAGTGACTTATTACGAAAAGTTGAGCGAGCCCGTTCGAGGCATTGTTGAGTTAGACCTGCATGAAAATCGTACAAAAGTTATTCAGCGAAAAAATTCATGTGAAACTGCCATTTAATCAAACCAGTGTTTATGTAAACTGCCACTGTAAATAAAAATATCCATCCAATTACGGAGCTTCCATTGTTTTAACATTAACAAATGACAAATTTTAAAATAGAAATGATGTCACATCTCAACACTGCCATCTAATGGCCGTATGTAGAAACTTAAAACAACCACCGTAATTGCTAATTTATTTGTTTACAAACGGTGTTCAAAAAGATTTGCACAGTCGTCTATATATATATGTATATATATATATATATATATATATATATATATATATATATATATATATTCTTTTTTTTTTGCAGGAGGAGAATGAATTTTTTTGTGAACGTATTTGGAACATTTAGCTGTACACTGGGCCTACTCAATGTGGCCTCCATCAGCTGTGACGCATCTGGCCCAACGTTCTTTCCATGATGTAAATGCACTTTGGTAAAATTCTGGGGATTGACTTCTACACCATTGCTTGACACAGGAAGTAAGGTCTTTTTTACAATCAAATTTTCACCACGTAAGTGGGCCTTCAGACGACCTATGAGGTAAAAATCAGACGGAGCCAAGTCCGGGAGGATGAGGAACAATTTTACAAGCCATTTTCCTTATTTTCTCCTGCGTCGAAAGGGCTATATGGGGGTTGTCATTGTCATGGTGTAGTACGATGAGGTGACCCTGAAGCTGAGGTCTGTGGGTCTTCATGGCACGTCGCAGCTTGTCCAGTGACAAACAGTAACGGTCTCGGTTAATTGTGGAACCAGGTTCCAAACAGTCAATGAAAATGACACCACACTGATCCCAGAAGAAGGAAGGCACCACCTTTCGGCCTGCTGCTCATGAAAGTATTGGTTCCTTCTTCCGAGGAGAACCCGGATGACGCCACTCCATGGATTTGGTTTTGCTCTCAGGTTCGGACAAAACCAACCATGTTTCTTCCTGTGTAATGACGCCGTCAAAGCACTGTTTCCACCCCTCAGTAAAGGTGTTCATGAGACTCTCGCACACATTCTTCCTCATCGTTTTCATTTCTCTTGTCAATAATCTAGGCACCCAACGTGCACAGATTTTCCTGTACCCTAGTGACTGTACCAGTGATACCACACTACCAAATGACAAACGAGACCTTTCAGCAAGCTGTCGTGTCGTCACACATCTGTCATTTTGGATGGTTTGATCAATGGTCTCCTTATTCACATCATTCACTGCGTCGATGGATTGTCCAGTAGAGAGGAATCACCTTCTTTAAACCTCTGCAACCACCGCTAGATACTGGTACGATCCACTGTGTCCTCCCCATAAACAGAGAGCAACTTCCTCCGAATCAATGTGGCAGAGTCATCGCCTGTCTTGAAGAGGAACTCAATCATCGACATCTACTTCACGATCCATTATGGCTCACTTGTAAATAAAAGGAAATAGTTTTTATACACCAACATATAGCTAAATGTTCCAAGGATGTCCGCAAAAAATATAATTCTCTTCCTGCAAAAAATAAAAAAATTAGAGACGACTTTGCAAAACTTTTTGAACGCCTTTTATACTACTTTCTGTGTGTTTGTTTTCTAGACACACGAACAGACTAAATGTTAGACATTAACTAATCTATACGAATATGCTACATAATACATTATCCGATCAAACGCATCTGGACACCTACTAATGTACATTAATATGGAGAGTGTCCATCCTTCACCTTTATGATGGATTGAACTGGGCCGAGTAAACTTTTAGTGAGGTGTTCAAATTGTTCATAATATGGAGAGTGTCCATCCTTCACCTTTATGACGGATTGAACTGGGCCGAGGACACTTTTAGTGAGGTGTTCAAATGGTTCAAATGGCTCTAAGCACTATGGGACTCTACTTCTGAGGTGATCAGTCCCTTAGAACTTAGAACTACTTAAGCCTAACTAACCTAAGGACATCACAAACATCCATGCCCTAGGCAGGATTCGAACCTGCCACCGTAGCGGTCGCGCGGTTCCAGACTGTAGCGCCTAGAACCGCTCGGTCACTTAGGCCGGCTTAGTGAGGTGTCTGAATATCTGTGGAGTAAAGGCAGCTCATTCTTCCTCAAGAGCTGAAACCAGAGAATGTATTGATACTGGACACTAGGATCTGGGGCAAAGCAGACATTCTAACTCATCTCAGAGGTGTTTCACTGTGTTCAGATTCGGCCTCTGAACGCACCACTCCAATTTAGGAATGTTACTGTACACACACCACTGCCTCACGGATCTTGCTTTATCAGTGGGTGCATTGTCATGCTGAAATGATAATCGTATCTGTAACTGTTACCCTACTGTATGCAGCGTATTTTAAAATGTGTTCGTATGTTCCCAAATTTAGCATTTTCTTAAGCTCACTGAGGGCATCACACATTAACCGTGAAAAAGAGGAGCATACCGCAACAGCGCTTCTGTTGGCACTTTTCAGTCTTCTTGTTGTCTCTGTAGAGCCGTACCATGGGAAGCGAGGAGAGGATGTTGTTTGGTGGCAGGTGTCCTCTCTCTATAACACACACTGTACACATAGATTAACTGGGTTCTTTATTCATAACAATGGAAAGTACTTAACTCAAAATATTCGTAGTGGTACAAGAGCTGTATCATCCACGTTAGCCTCACTGCTGGTGAAGTACGAAGTCTGCTCTCTGCTATTATGGTTGCTATGTGCTGCCTGTCTCTGAGTTAGTGGCGGAGCTAACTGCTACTGTGATTACCACTGTGCTGCTACTAATGATATTGGAACCCACTCGGCGCGACAGACTGCGGCAGACTCGCCCTACACCCCACGGCGGCTATCTAACTACTGGCGGCTGAGAGGGCGTTGGCGGCGCGTTTCCTGCGAGTCTGTTGTTGGCCTCTATTTATCGTCTCGCAACCTCTTTGCCACATGCTGTGCTGGCGGCAGTATATGCCAGTACAGGAACTACACAAGTTGGCAGGTAAAGATCTCCAGGCATTCACCAAATGCAAAACCTTCCATCAGACTGCGACACTGAATAAAGTAATTCATCATTCCTAATCAATACTGGAACACGTGAGGCAATACTGACCTTACGACTTATCTTAGAAGAAAGATTAAGGAAAGGCAAACCTACGTTTCTAGCGTTTGTAGACTTAGAGAAAGCTTTTGACAATGTTGACTGGAATACTCTCTTTCAAATTCTAAAGGTGGCAGGGGTAAAATACAGGGAGCGAAAGGCTATTTAGAATTTCTACAGAAACCAGATGGCAGTTATAAGAGTCGAGGGACATGAAAGGGAAGCAGTTGTTGGGAAGGGAGTAAGACAGGGTTGTAGCCTCTCCCCGATGTTATTCAATCTGTATATTGAGCAAGCAGTAAAGGAAACAAAAGAAAACTTCGGAGTAGGTATTAAAATCCATGGAGAAGAAATAAAAACTTTGAGGTTCGCCGATGACATTGTAATTCTGTCAGAGACAGCAAAGGACTTGGAAGAACAGTTGAACGGAATGGATGGTGTCTTGAAGGGAGGATATAAGATGAACATCAACAAAAGCGAAACGAGGATAATGGAATGTAGTCGAATTAAGTGAGATGATGTTGAGGGTATTAGATTAGGAAATGAGACACTTAATGTAGTAAAGGAGTTTTGCTGTTTGGGGAGCAAAATAACTGATGATGGTCGAAGTAGAGAGGATATAAAATGTAGACTGGCAATGGCAAGGAAAGCGTTTCTGAAGAAGAGAAATTTGTTAACATCGAATATAGATTTAAGTGTCAGGAAGTCATTTCTGAAAGTATTTGTATGGAGTGTAGCCTTGTATGGAAGTGAAACATGGACGGTAAATAGTTTGGAGAAGAAGAGAATAGAAGCTTTCGAAATGTGGTGCTACAGAAGAATGCTGAAGATTAGATGGGTAGATCACATAACTAATGAGGAAGTATTGAATAGGATTGGGGAGAAGAGAAGTTTGTAGCACAACTTGACCAGAAGAAGGGATCGGTTGGTAGGACATGTTCTGAGGCATCAAGGGATCACCAATTTAGTATTGGAGGGCAGCGTGGAGGGTAAAATTTGTAGGGGGAGACCAAGAGATGAATACACTAAGCAGATTCAGAAGGATGTAGGTTGCAGTAGGTACTGGGAGATGAAGAAGCTTGCACAGGATAGAGTAGCATGGAGAGCTGCATCAAACCAGTCTCAGGACTGAAGACCACAACAACATCAATCATTTCCATTCATTGACTGTCCAGTTGCGTCCATCTTTATACCATCTCAGAGCGGTGCTTAAATTGACTACAGAAGCGTGTGTCTCATAAGGGGCTGCTCGACCATTCTACCCATTCTTTTCAACTCCCTGGGCGCAGTCACTGTGCTAACAAGGCTGCTGGTACCACAGCGTTCATTCCTCTGATTTCAGGCGATTTTTTACTCCCTCACTCCCTATTGCTCGATGGTTCCCGTCTGCCAGTATATGAGGACTTCCTGGTTTATCTGTGGTTATTCCTTGAGATTTTCACTTCAGACTCACATCACCAACAGCTGCACTGGGCAGTTTAGAAGGGTTTAATTTTCCTGATGATCTGTTACTCAGGTGATGTCCAATGGCTAGTCGACATTACAACTATCCTGACTGACCCATTCCACTGTTAACTGCTTCTCTACATTTTTTTCAAGGCAGAGGGGTAGAGGGGTCTGGGCGCCTCCTGTGACATCTGGTGGTCAGTTCCGCATTGCTTAGGACTGTCGGTATACTTTTCACTCCCTAATGCTCGATGGTTCCTGTCTGCCAGTATATGAGGATTTCCTGGTTTATCTGTGGTTGTTCCTTGAGATTTTCACTTCAGACTCACATCACCAACAGGTGCACTGGGCAGTTTAGAAGGGTTTAATTTTCCTGATGATCTGTTACTCAGGTGATGTCCAATGGCTAGTCGACATTACAACTATACTGACTGACCCATTCCACTGTTAACTGCTTCTCTACATTTTTTTCAAGGCAGAGGGGTAGAGGGGTCTGGGCGCCTCCTGTGACATCTGGTGGTCAGTTCCGCATTGCTTAGGACTGTCGGTATACTTTTCACTGGATAATATATCTGAACTTCAAATTGAAAATGTGTTTGTGAACTTCAACGTGACTACCACCACATGACGGCTCCGATCAAGAAAATCTTTGGTCAGAAAATAAAATAAACCTCTTACAGCCTTGTTAAAAATTTTCATAATTATATTTCTGATGAAACGAAGGACGCTTTGCGGTAGGCATTTCATTGCCTACGACGACACTATTCTTGAAAGAATAGTTCAGTCGGAAAATTATGAGGGAAGGAGTCGGCTGTGGATATAATGAAGGATCTATCTGTAGGAGACCTAAAGTTCCGCATGTGGGGCGAATTACGTCTCTCCCGATAGAGAAATTAATGTCACAAGCATCGTGCCACCTTCATTGTTGATTCTCAAGTGGGTAAATAGCGTACCATTTTGTTTACTTAATACAGTCTCTTATGTTATTTGGTGTAGAACTGAATAGTAATACCATCGTACCTTGAATTATACGGCACACGTCACCCTTATCAGAGCTCGTGAAGTATGTCAGTGTTACTGCCTTACGGAGAGTTTGAAGGCGAATATGCGACCTGGATTCCTGATCGGCCATCACGGGCGACATGCCTGAATTGCGTTATTGCAGTGCGAATTTCACTCCACAGAAGAGCTACTGTAACTGCACGAAGGAGGTAACTGCCACTGCCAATGAAACATGGACATCGAATTAGCTGGGAAAGGAGGAAAATTAAGAATCGATAGACTCTTGACACAGGAAGTAACTGAAACGTCCCCTTAGAACAAATTGTACACGACTGTGCTTAACTTGACACACAATATTATTTAGCGCAACGCAATCTGACTTTCAAAAATCCCTACAAAAGAATGGCCCTGACTAACATTAACCTATACCTTTCACAAATCATTTACCTCACAAAAATCTTCGTTACTCGAACTACTGCAATACAGCGAGAGCCACTACTGCCAGCTAAATAAAAGATTCAAACTACTGAAGGCACTAACTACTGATAGGCATAGTTAGCAAATGAAAGATTTTGATAGAGAACAAACAATGTATTTACCTCAATATCATCAAAAGTCATAATATATGTAATTTCAAAACTCCGCCATTTCCTTCCACACATCCACCACTGCTGGCGGCTCACCTCTAACTGCGCAACGCTACGCGCTGTTAACATCCAGCTGCCCAACACTACAATGGCAGACAACAATGCAAACTAGCCACAGATTGCACACAGCACAGCCAGTGATTTTCATACAGAGCGCTACGTGGCGTTACCAATATAAAAAGCTAAACAGCCTACTTACATAACTACTTTCTAATACTCCTCATTTTAAGGATGTGACGTAGCGGCTGTTATATTTTAAAAGTAATAATTGGTGGCATTGAAACGTTTTACGTCCAACACACAACTCAGCAGTGCCCTCATCGTAAGGTTTTCAAACTCAGCTCATGAGATTAACACTTAGTCTCCCAACACATCTGCGGCGCCCAAGAAATGAAGTGCAACAAAGAAAACGCATTACTCCACGGCGTGTGGTTACACACTACATTTCTTCTTTGTTACCTACAGAAAAAAGTGACATATGACGTCCTGTCGATTTCGAACTGATTACAATGGGAATATCAGCTCTTTTAGAAATGATGGGGAAGAAAAGTCTTTAAAACATCGAAGAAATCCTTCTGACAAAATTCAAGCGATTTAGATGAAGTTAAGCTTGTATGGCTGCGACTGGATTATAAATCTCGCTCCTATGGACCTAGACGGAACTACTAATGACTGCGTTGTC
Source organism: Schistocerca cancellata (assembly GCF_023864275.1). Taxonomy (NCBI): domain Eukaryota; kingdom Metazoa; phylum Arthropoda; class Insecta; order Orthoptera; family Acrididae; genus Schistocerca; species Schistocerca cancellata. The sequence goes on from NC_064631.1 coordinate 681,481,291, forward strand.
TTGCAAAGTGAGTTTGAAGGTTGCCGTATGAAGTTTATTGCTCACGACCACAACCTCTCCTCTTAAATGGGCTGTATCTGAAACACCCCCGATTAAATTCCTTTACTGGATTTTGTATAACTTATAGAAGCCGCCAAGTAGTTAATTATTATAATTAAATGACCGTGTGCTTAACGGATGAACGGCTATCGGTTTTTCTGCTATGGTTTCGGGGGTATTTCAACCTAGTGCGGCTGTTTTGCGATTGAATAGTGGAATGATTGAAAGTTTTTCTATTATTAAAGACCACAAAGGTTCCGATGTACAAACTGTATTGTATTTTCTACGAACACACAAATTCTGAGGCAGTTGCTACCTTCGCCTTACACATCTAATTACAGTTATATCTCTTATTGGTTGCTGATTTTAGGTATTTCGTCACACGAAATGATGATGCTTAACATCCACAACAATCCTCACTGCAATCCATGGTTGTTGCTGGCCGAAGCGGTCGACGCGAAACACGAAAATGGGCACTTGTCATTTCTGGTGTCATATCACTCGCGAATCGGTATCGATGAGGGTCCACCCCACGACGATTAGGGGGACGCGCTCATCTGTCACACTTCGGTGAATTTACTCGACCACCATTCTTGCCCGTCTCTCCAGCACTACCGCTCACTCGTCGCTCTCCCATACTACTCGCACTCAACACACGTCTGACTGCCTCCTGCAGCTCTCGACAATCGACTCCTGTCTACTATCGACCTGGGCGTCGGATACTTGCATCTATGTTCGTGGGATCATGGATCCCTTACATCCCCGCCCTAAAAACCTTCTTTGTAGCCACAGGCGAAAAAGAATAATAGGAAAAAATTATCACATAGTATATAAATGAATATGAGGAACATAAGTTCTGGTTCACATACTGAAAATTTACATACTATCACAAATAATACCCTATTGGCTCCGGTAGCAAACTGCCCCTACAGAAACATCCTACAATATCAATCTATCTTAATTAACATAGTATGGTAAATATTTTTACAAACATGGTCTTACATACAATTACCAAAAATCTTCACTTTCAAAGGTTTGTCTGGGCCATTAACTACATATTTGTTACTGGTTAATCTTTTATAACTAGCTACATCAAAGACAAGAAAACAAACTAGTTGAATGCCAGCTACCCCTTTGGTATGCCGTCCTTTTAGGAGGGTTCGTGCTGTCCATACTACTATCACTCTAACTTATAACTCACTTTGTTAAGACACATTAAAGTTAAGGAAGAAATTCACAACATATTCATTTGGGTCTTGAACACAAGCAAAATTGAATATCAAAACAAAATATAGCATTTACGCCTTGACTTATGCAATTATTTTACAATCCCTCAAACCTCTAGAGATCGATGCAATAATCTTAAATGCTCCATTATTGCACTAAATATGTCTTACGTAACTATCTGCATCACTATAACTAATGTGGTCACCCAATGAAAATTTTAAATTACTGATCATTTCATTTTGCCAAACATTTACTGCCATCGCTAATCCATATCTCACATATGCCATTGACCTCAGTCTTAACAGTGTGGACTCGTGCGAGCATGCCATTAGATACCAAGATACTGAAACGAGCAGGTTTGTTTGCATGTCGTAATTAAAGCTTAATTTTCTCAATCTAATGGCTAAAAAAACTGTTGTGCAAAGATACAGTATATCAGCCATAAAAAAAATGGTGATAGAAATGGATCAGCGCAGGTAAAGCGGTAAATGACTTCGAACTGCTGATCACCAATACACATGCGTTCATTCAGCGGATAGAAGAATGTCTCAAAAAAGGTAGAACACTAGAAAAGAATTTAATTAATTTTCTTTATTGGACGGGACAGTCTGGAGCCCTCAAAGATTATTAAAATCTGATGACAAAGTGGGGAATGCTTTAATGCTTTGAAGAGTGCGGCCGAGAGGATGGGTTACCGGACGGAACCGAGCTCGCCGTGTGCTTGCTGGAGTGGCCGGTCTGTTAACGAGGCTGGAGACGCGCTGGAGCCCTGGAAGCAGGCAGGGCGCACAGAGCAGAGGGCTCGCCCAAATTGGAAGGTCCCGGGAAAGTGGCTGTTCGGGCCTCTTAATAAAATATTAAAGACCAGGGACGATTAAAAACCCCATTAAAACGGAATTAGCCCCTGAGCGGGGTGGCGGAGCTGGGGGGGGGGGTGGAGTGATCGATAAATACACAAGCGGAAATGTCGAGATATGTGCAAAATGGGAAGCTTCCGGGACAGTGCTACTTTGGTAGATAGGTTGAAATGGCTCTGAGCACTATGGGACTCAGCTTCTGAGGTCATTAGTTCCCTAGAACTTAGAACTAGTTAAACCTAACTAACCTTAGGACATCACAGACATCCATGCCCGAGGCAGGATTCGAACCTGCGACCGTAGCGGTCTCACGGTTCCAGACTGCAGTGCCTAGAACCGAACGGCCACTTCGGCCGGCTTGGTAGATAGCCTCAAGCACATGATCACATGTTTGGAGAGGAAAAACTGAGTGATTAATTTCTTTACGGAATTGCAACTTTTCACGGAACTTCGAATTACTATATCAAAAGATACATTTTTGCATTCCTTGGGAGGAGCCAGTAATTTTGAGGGGCTATGTTTCGTATCAGATTTTCGAACGAAAGATTTAGTTAACCTATAGTGACATGAAACTTACGCTTGTTTGATCCTTTTGTACTGTGTATTATGATATTAACTCACACATAATTCGTGAGTTCGGAAAGCGAATCCTATCAGCTCCATACTGATAGCTTAAAACTTTAAATAGTTTGGTATAGCTATTGACCGCTCATCAACAGATTCTCAAATATACATCTCCTGTGGATATTCTTATCTTTTGATCATTGTTTTGTCCAAGGTTGCAGGTCCGTCACTTCATACATTTTTTCTTTCTTTTGCTTGTGCCTTTTTCCTGCAGGGACGCAGGGTCGGCATGGTTAATCGGATTTGGCAATGTTAGATTAAGGGATGGCCGGATGCCCTTCCTGCTGTCACCCCATACCCCCCGGGACAGAATTAGTGTAACCCCCAATGTCTGCGACTAGTGTAATCCATGGAATAATGCGGAAGTGTCCCGGATGTCTGCATGCCATGTAACTGAGGCGGGGCGTGGGGACCAGCCCGGTATTCACCTAGGCCGATGTGGAAAACCGCCTAAAAGCCACATCCAGGCTGCCCGGCACACCGACCGTCGTCGTTAACCCGCAGGGCGGGTTCGATCCGGGGCCAGCGCACCTACTAGAGTCCAGGAAGCAGCGCATTAGCGCTCTCGGCTGACGTGGCGGGTGCGTCACTTCATACATGTTCGAGGTTTTCTTTAAATTATAAATAACATATGAAAATTTTGTGTAATATTTATTATTAATATGCACAAGTAAATACATATTGCTCCACTTCAGTATGACATCATTAGTGTAGCTAACATATAATTTGCTGGAACTGAATCATCTGGAGCTCCCGTAACTCTACTAGTTACTGGCTTATCTCACTCAGAAGTCTTCAGAAATGCCCACAACTTTTTGATTGAGATATATACATAAATTTTGAAGCAGGTCATTCTGTAGTACTGAGTTATATTCAGTAAGAGTAATGCTCTTCGTAAAAACAAATAGTCCTGAATGATGATACAATCCGATAAGTCACTCGTTAGAAATAATACTTAGTAGCGCCATCCTATGTTTGTGTGATTTACTCACATCAGTAAGTCGTACTAAGGTTAACATGAGTTCGCCGATTCATTGAGAATGGAGGTGGCCCTAGATGCTGGGGCTGGCGGTCGTATGTTCGTGAGGTGTGCTTGCTTGTGTATGTGTGTTTGTGTGCGTGTGTGTGTGTCTATGTCAATTTACTGACGAAGGCTGTGGCCGAAAACTATATGTGTGTGTCTTTTAATCGTGCCTGTCTAGAACTTGGCGTGTCTTCTTTACGGTAAATAGCATTCTGTCTTTTCCTACATTGTTGATATTCCTATCATGAGTTTCCATTGTTTGATTTCAAATATGTCTATGCTGATATCTTTTTTCACTTTAATATCTGTTACAATTACACTACTGGCCATTAAAAGTGCTACACCACGAAGATGACGTGCTACGGACGCGAAATTTAACCGACAGAAGAAGATGCTGTGATATGCAAATGATTAGCTTTTCAAAACATTCCCACAAGGTTGGCGCCGGTGGTGACACCTACAACGTGCTGGCATGAGGAAAGTTTCCAATCGATTTCTCATACACAAACAGCAGTTGACCGGCGTTGCCTCGTGAAACGTTGTTGTGATGCCTCGTCTAAGGAGGAGAAATGCGTACCAGCACGTTTCCGACTTTGATAAAGATCGGATTGTAGCCTATCGCGATTACTGTTTACCGTATCGCGACATTGCTGCTCGCGTTGGCCAATTTCCAATGACTATTAGCAGAATATTGAATCGGTGGGTTCAGGAGGTAATACGGAACGCCATGACGATCCCAACAGGCGTCTTATCCACATGGCTGTAACGGATCGTGCAGCCACGTCTTGACCCCTGAGTCAACAGATGGGGACGTTTGCAAGACAACAACCATCTGCACGAACAGTTCGACGACGTTCGGAGCAGCATGGACTGTCAGATCGGAGACCATGGCTGTGGTTACCATCGACGCTACATCACAGACAGGAGCGCCTGCGATGGTGTACTAAACGACGAACCTGGGTGCACGAATGGCAAAACGTCATTTTTTCGGATGAATCCAGGTTCTGTTTACAGCATCATGATGGTCTTATCCGTGTTTGGCGACATCGCGGTGAACGCACATTGTAAGCGTGTACTCATCATCGCCATACTGGCGTATCACCGGGCGTGATGGTATGGGGTGACATTGGTTACACGTCTCGGTCTCCTCTTGCTCGCATTGACGGCACTTTGAACAATGGACGTTGCATTGCAGATGTGGTACGACACGCGGCTCTACCCTTCATTCGATCCCTGCGAAACCCTACATTTCAGCAGGATAATGCACGACCGCATGTTGCAGGTCCTGTACTGGACTTTCTGGATACAGAATATGTTCGACTGCTGCCCTGTCCAGCACATTCTCCAGATCTCTCACCAATTGAAAACGTCTGGTTAGTGGTGGCCGAGAAACTGGCTCGTCACAATACGCCAGTGACTACTCTTGATGAACTGAGGTATCGTGTTGAAGCTGCATGGTCAGCTGTACCTGTACACGCCATCCAAGCTCTGTTTGACTGAATGCCCAGGCGTATCAAGGCCGTTATTACGGCCAGACGTGGTTGTTCTGGGTACTGATTTCTCAGGATCTATGCACCCAAAATGCGTGAAAATGTAATCGCATGCCAGATTTAGTATAATATATTTGTCCAATGAATACTCGTTAATCATCTGCATTTCTGCTTGGTGTAGCAATTTTAATGGGTGGTAGGGTAATATGTACTGTATCTGTTTAAGTCAGGACATATTTCCTTTCATTCATTTAGTTAGGTCCACTTGTTACTGAAATTTCGGGTTCAAGTAATATTGGATATCGAAAAATATTAACGACATTTTGGCATTATTTTTCAGATTATTTAATTTTCATATCAATATTCGTTATATTTATTTGGCGCATAGGTTCACAGCACTTTTCCAAAAGTTTAATTATAAACACTACAGATGTACATAATGGAGACTTTAGTCATCAATGATATTGTCTGCCTCATTATTTACAACAGTCTGCCAACACTGGAGCAACTTTTCGATTCGTCGACTTCAGAAATCACGTGGTTTTGAAGCAGAGAATTCGTCGAGTCACGTTCGGAGCGCATTTTCATCCGAAAAGGAAGTTCCTTGAAGGTTGTTCGATAGAGAGCGGAAAAGGTGAAAATCTGAGGGCACAAGATATGGTGAATAAGATGGGTGCGGAATAACTTCCCAACCCAACTCCTTTACAGTGTTTTTAGTCAGTCTGGAAGAATGCGGGTGGGTGTTATCGTTGGGTAGCATCACTTTACGCAGTCTTCCTGATCACTGTCCTCGGACTGCCTCTGCAAGACGTCACAGTTGCTTACAGTAAGTGTCAGCAGTGATGGGTACACCTTTGCGAAGCAATTCGTAGTACACCACGCCGTTGCTGTTCCACCAGATGCATAACATTGTCTTTTGAGGATGCGCGCAGGTATTTGTACGGGAAGTTACTGTTTCGTTTGGGGTCAAACATACCTTACTTTGCCTCATAATTAGCATAAAACACTATTTCTCGTCACCAATAACGATACAGAACATGAATTGTTTGTGTGGTTCACGAGACAATTGATGACGAGCAAGCAAAGGTGCAAATATGGCCGCTCCCTGAATTTTGCGATTTTCGCTTAAACCATACAGTACCCACACACCTGATTTCTGGATCTTCCTCACTGCATGAAAAAGTCGCAAGACGGAGGAATGATCACAATTCATCACATTTGCCAGTTCATGTATGCACTAATGTGGATCGTTGTGGGTTAATGCGTTTCAGTAATCAAACCACGAAGGTCTTCCTGGACGTGGAGAGTCACTAATGTCAACACGATCCTCCTTCAAACGAGACAACCTGTCCCTCCTCGTGCTCTGTCCAATGTCATTATCCCCAAACATGGCCAAAAATTTTCTGGCTGCCTCCGCTGCTGTCACCCCACTACTGAATTCAAACAGAAGAGTATGTCGGAAATGTACCGAGTTATTCACTCGGTATTCTATTTTTTAGCCTCCAGAGCTTAAGAAACTGGTTCTCTACTACTAAAAAAACCCTTTTAAGTAATAAAACATGGCCTATACAAGGAATCTGAGTACCCCTGTTAGTCATGGACGAAAAAAAATGGCATAGTCTTTGTCAGAACGTGCAGAATCTTATATGCGGTCAATAAGACGTCAATTTTAATCTAAATATGGTTTGCAAATGTTTACGTAATAAAAAAATAAATTAGGTAATTCAGTACAATTATTATATAGATCCCACAAATCACTTTAACGGGAGCCAAATGAACAATTACAGTCAATATGATTCCAGTAATCCTGCAAAAGTAAAAAAAAAATTACTGTAGGAGCCTACATAGACATCGCGCATCTCCTAGATGCCCACGAAAAACGTAGTTTTGTTTTGAAGCTGACAGCCAATGAGAAAATAGGTGCAAAAATACTATTGGTCAGTTTTCAAGCAGTAATGGTGGACAGCATCAGCTGGTAATATACGTAATTTTACGGTATCTAATTTTACCGCACAAAAATAAAATATGTACTCCCTCCAAAAGAAGTTACACACAAACATTAAAATAAAATTATGATGTGCAGCAAAATGTCTGAGAAGAATTTTGAAAAAAAATTATTAATTGAACTTTAATTTGGCGTGTTTTCAACGCTGTCAACAAGACGAAATAATGGAAGGAATATTTATTAGAACCAAACAAAATGGAATCTTGATATTGTGACAGTATTTTTAAAATACATAATTTAACTGCAATTGTCTTTAATTTTGAAATGAGAGAGTGCGTAATAATTTTATTTTAATGTCTTAACTGTTGCTGCAGGCAGTGCGATGACGTCAGCGGTGGTCCGCGCGGACGATGTGTGAAGATAATCCTGGTTCGCGGCGTGAAGATAATGGTGGATCCTCCTGCTTCATTAATATTCCAGTTACGGCGGTGGTCCACGTCTCCGTTGTAGTCGAATCAGCTGGCAGCACTGGCGCGATAATAATAGTTCCAGTGTGTGCGTTGCCGTTAGGCGCGTGACGTTTTATTATTAAAAGTTTATTAATCACGCGGTGCGGGTAGGTCGGAATTATGCACTGTCTTCAGTATTTACGATATATAGTCGGTTAATGCCAATACTTCGCACAGTTCTTTCACCTTGTTGCCACAGGAAAACAGTCCCATGTATTCATCACTATAACAGTCCGTTAAACATCAGTTCAATTTACGTCGTCGTCTTCATATATAATAAATGTTCCTTGATCAAATCACAGCACTGTTCTTTTTACTTAACGTTTTAGTTTGTTCCACTTTCACGCAATTCTAACAGTTAGTGTCTTCACGTGACAATGGTGTCCGGTTCTCGGCCAATTGTCAAAAGTTCACAAAGTATGTAAAATCGTCAGCGCTAACACTCGATATATTTTTCAGGTTTTACTGTTCATTTAATAATGCACGATCTCCTATTAACACAGCGAAAGCACTGTAATTAATTGTTCCTCCGCGTATCACCGTCAATCAGGCCGAACTTTGCAACGTTTCTCCACCCGCGAACTGGCCGCGATAGCACACAACTCGCACGCTCTCTATGGATAGTCATTCGCTCTCTGACACAGTACTTCTCTTAGCCTAACCAAAGATTTACAAAGCATATGAAACCAGAACGTTCATATTCGTACAATATAAAATACAAAACAGTAGCAAAGTGAAGAAACAATTTGACTTATTAACAAATAAATAATAATTGAAATAAATGATACATACGTACTATGACAAGGTAATGCACAAAAGAAAAAAAATATTATCAACTTTCTGGGAAAGCATTGTCTTTACAAGCTCCACTCACTATCTGCAAATGACAAAATGACACATCAAATAGTGACCGTTAACTACATGTAAAAATGACAGTCGATTAATAAACCCATAGTAACCGGAATACCACTATGCAAAACAAAAATGTTACGAACTTATTCACCAGCCTAATATTTAACGTTTGTAGGACTTAGGTGATATCTACCCGTGGTCTAGGGTTAGCGTCTATGATTCATAATCAAAACGTCTTCGGTCCCGGGTTCGATCCCCGCCACTGCCCAAATTTTGATAAATAATCAGCATTGGCGGCCGAAGACTTCGGCATAAGAAGTCAGCCTCATTCTGCCAACGGCCTTGTAAAAGTGGGCGGAGGAGCGGATAGAGGTTCAGGGCACTCTCTTGTCCTAGGGGTGGGAAACTGCCCCTAAAGGCGGAAGAATCAGCAATGATCAACGACATGAGGATGCAGAAGGCAATGGAAACCACTGCATTAAAGACACGTAACGTGTATCCACAGGACATGTGGCCTGTAATTGAAGAAGTGTAGTGATGATCTCTCCATTGGAAAAAGATTCCGGAATAGTCCCCTATTCGGATCTCCGGGAGGGGACTGCCAAGGGGGAGGTTACCATGAGAAAAAGATTGAATAATCAACGAAAGGATAATGTTCTACGAGTCGGGGCGTGGAATGTCAGAAGCTTGAACGTGGTAGGGAAACTAGAAAATATGAAAACGGAAATGCAAAGGCTCAATCTAGATATAGTAGGGGTCAGTGAAGTGAAGTGGAAGGAAGACAAGGATTTCTGGTCAGATGAGTATCGGGTAATATCAACAGCAGCAGAAAATGGTATAACAGGTGTAGGATTCGTTATGAATAGAATGGTAGGGCAGAGGGTGTGTTACTGTTAACAGTTTAGTGACCGGGTTGTTCTAATCAGAATCGACAGCAGACCAACACCGACAACGATAGTTCAGGTATACATGCCGACGTTGCAAGCTGAAGATGAACAGATAGAGAAAGTGTATGAGGAAATTGAAAGGGTAATGCAGTATGTAAAGGGGGAAGAAAATCTAATAGTCATTGGCGACTGGATGCAGTTGTAGGGGAAGGAGTAGAAGAAAAGGTTACAGGAGAATATGGGCTTGGGACAAGGAATGAAAGAGGAGAAAGACTAATTGAGTTCTGTAACAAGTTTCAGCTAGTAACAGCGAATACCCTGTTCACGAATCACAAGAGGAGGAGGTATACTTGTAAAAGGCCGGGAGATACGGGAAGATTTCAATTAGATTACATCATGGTCAGACAGAGATTCCGAGATCAGGTACTAGATTGTAAAGCGTACCCAGGAGCAGATATAGACGCAGATCACAATATAGTAGTGATGAAGAGTAGGCTGAAGTTCAAGACATAAGTCAGGAAGAATCAATACGCAAAGAAGTGGGATATGGAAGTACTAAGGAATGACGAGATACGTTTGAAGTTCTCTAACGCTATAGATACAGCAATAAGGAATAGCGCAGTAGGCGGTACAGTTGAAGAGGAGTGGGCATCTCTAAAACGGGCCATCACACAAGTTGGGAAGGAAAACATAGGTACAAAGAAGGTAGCTGCGAAGAAACCATGGGTAACAGAAGAAATACTTCAGTTGATTGATGAAAGGAGGAAGTACAAACATGTTCCGGGAAAATCAGGAATACAGAAACACAAGGAATTAAATAAATAGGAAGTGCAGGGAAGCTAAGACGAAATGGCTGCAGGAAAAATGTGAAGACATCGAAGAATATTTGATTGTCGGAAGGACAGACTCAGCATACAGGAAAGTCAAAACAACCTTTTGTGACATTAAAAGCAACGGTGGTAACATTAAGAGTACAACGGGAATTCCACTGTTAAATGCAGAGGAGAGAGCAGATAGGCGGAAAGAATACATTGAAAGCCTCTATGAGGGTGAAGATTTGTCTGATGTGATAGAAGAAGAAACAGTAGTCAATTTAGAAGACATAGGGCATCCAGTATTAGAATCGGAATTTAAAAGAGCTTTGGAGGACTTACGGTCAAATAAGGCAGAAGGAATAGATAACATTCCATCAGAATTTCTAAAATCATTGGGGGAAGTGGCAACAAAACGACTATTCACGTTCGTGTGTAGAAAATATGAGTCTGGCGATATACCATCTGACTTTCGGAAAAGCATCAACCACACAATTCCGAAAACGGCAAGAGCTGACAAGTGCTGCTTAACAGCTCATGCATCGAAGCTGCTTACAAGAATAATATACAGAAGAATGGAAAAGAAATTGAGAATGCGCTAGGTGACGATCAGTTTGGCTTTAGGAAAGTGAAGGGACGAGAGAGGCAACTCTGACGTTACGGCTAATAATGGAGGCAAGGCTAAAGAAAAATTAAGACACTATCATAGGATTTGTCGACCTGGAAAAAGCGTTCAACAATATAAAATGGTGCAAGCTGTTCGAGATTCTGAAAAAAGTAGGGGGTAAGCTATAGGGAGAGATAGGTCATATACAATATGTACAACAACCAAGAGCGAATAATAAGAGTGGACGATCAAGAACGAAGTGCTCGTATGAAGAAGGGGTAAGACAAGGCTGTAGCCTTTCGCCCCTACTCTTCAATCTGTACATCGAGGAAGCAATGCTGGAAATAAAAGAAAGGTTCAGGAGTGGAATTAAAATACAAGGTGAAAGGATATCAATGATACGATTCGCTGATGACATTGCTATCCTGAATGAAAGTGAAGAAGAATTAAATGATCTGCTGAATGGAATGAACAGTCTAATGAGTACACAGTATGGTTTGAGAGTAAATCGGAGAAAGACGAAGGTAATGAGAAGTAGTAGAAATGAGAACAGCGAGAAACTTAACATCAGGATTGATGGTCACGAAAAAAAAAGGACTTAGGTAACTTAAAAATAATAAAAGTACAATGCAGTACCGCATGTTTCAAGATACTGCTGATTTTCTATTAGGTGGAACGGAAACTGTATTGATGTCTGTATCCCTTGTTGCATATAGGTCTTCCGTGGTGCCAGGATCGGGCAGGTCTCTGAAGACCAGTAGATGTTGAGGGTCCTGCAGATCACCACACTCACAGAACTCGTATTCATTCATGAAGCCCCACTTTCTAACGTTTGTCTTGCATTGCGACAATCCTATCCTCAGCCGGTTTGGTGCCTTCCATGTCGTGCAGTGCAGATGAAATCCCGCGACAGATTCCTCTTTGATGTTCTCCCCAACCCTTTCGGTTTGTGAATTTCGCCACAGCTCTATTCGGCGAGTTCTGGGTGTTGGAAGTTGCTGATTTGGTATTCTGGAAGCTCCTCCCTGACCTCAGACTAGCTTTTTGTGGTTCACATCCGAATAAAGGGTGTATGGAAGCGATAACCGGCTTCCTTTTCTCCATTTCTGCGGCTGTCCTTTTCTGAGGAAGTAGGCTGGCGCTATATCAATAACTTGACAAATTTGGTGACAGGAGTTGGTCGTAGGCAGCCAATCACAATGCGTCCAGTTGCATTCAACGCTGTATCAACCTGACTGGCATGTGTGGAATTTCTCCAAACGGGTGCTACGTACTCTGCTCTAGAGAAGCATAATGCTGGGAATTAATTACTCAGGACGCTACACTAGTGGCCATTAAAATTGCTACAACGAGAAGAAATGCAGATGATAAACGGGCATTCATTGGACAAATATGTTATACATGAACTCACATGTGATAACAGTTTCACGCAATTTGGGTGCATAGATCCTGAAAAATCAGTGCCCAGAACAAGCACCTCTGTCCATAATAACGCCCTTGATACCCCAGGACATTGCGTCAAACAGATCTAGAATGTCGTGTACAGGTACTGCTGCCCATGCAGCTTCAACACGATACCACAGTTCATCAAGAGTAGTGACTGGCGTATTGTGACGAGCTAGTTGCTCGGCCACCATTGACCAGACGTTTTCAATTGGTGAGAGATCTGGAGAATGTGCTGGCCAGGGCGGCAGTCGGACATTTTCTGTATCTAGAAAGGCCTGTACAGGACCTGCAACATGCAGTCGTGCATTATCCTGCTGAAATGTCGGTTTTCGAGGGATCGAATGAAGGGTAGAGCCACGGGTCGTAATACATCTGAAATGTAACGTCCACTGTTCAAAGTGCCGTCAATGTGAACAAGAGGTGACCGAAACGTGTAACCAATGGCACCCTATACCATCACGCCGGGTGATACGCCAGTATGGCGATAACGAATACACGGTTACAATGTGCGTTCACCGCTATGTCGCCAAACACGGATGCAACCATCATGATGCTGTAAACAGAACCTCGATTCATCCGAGAAAATGACGTTTTGCCATTCGTGCACCCCGGTTCATCGTTGAGTACACCATCGCAGGCGCTCCTGTTTGTGATGCAGCGTGAAGGGTAACCGCAGCCATGGTCTCCGATCTGATAGTCCATGTTGCTGCAAACGTGGTCGAACTGTACGTGCAGATGGTTGTTGTCCTGCAGATGTCCCCATCTGTTGATTCATGGATCGAGACGTGGCTGCACGATCCGTTACAGCCATGCGGATAAGATGCCTGTCATCTCGACTGCTAATGATACGAGGCCGTTGGGTTCCAGCACGGCGTTCCGTATTACCCTCCTGAAGCTACCGATTCCATATTCTGCTAACAGTCATTGGATCTCGACCAACGCGAGCAGCAATGTCACGATACTATAAACCGCAATCGCGATAGGCTACAATCCGACCTTTATCAAAGTCGGAAACGTGATGGTACGTATTTCGCCTCCTTACACGAGGCATCACAACAACGTTTCACCAGGCAACGCCGGTCAACTGCTGTTTGTGTATGAGAAATCGGTTAGAAACTTTCCTCATGTCAGCACGTTGTAGGTGTCACCACCGGCGCCAACCTTGTGTGAATGATCTGAAAAGCTAATCATTTGCATACCACAGCATCATCTTCCTGTCGGTTAAATTTCGCGTCTGTAGCACGTCATCGTCATGGTGTAGCACTTTTAATGGCTAGTTGTGTATTTACCTTCACAGAAAAGAATCTGAAACATCCCCTTAGAACAATTTATACAAGACTGTGCTTAAACTGACACACAATATTTTTTAGCGCAACGCAATCTGACTTTCAGAAATCCCTACAAAGGAATGGCCCTGACTAACATTAACCTTTCACAAATCACTTACCTCACAAAAATCTTCATTACTCGAACTACTGCAATACTGCGAGCGCCACTACTGCCAGCTAAATAAAAGATTCAAACTACGGAAGGCACTAACTACTGATAGGGATAGTTAGCAAATGAAAGATTTTAATAGAGAACAAACAATGTATGTACCTTAATAGTCATAATGTATATAGCAGTTCATAATATGCAGTATAACAAATTTCAAAACTCCGCCATCTCTCTCCCCACATCCACCACTGCTGGCGGCTCACCTCCAACTGCGCAACGCTACGCGCTGTTCACATCCAGCTGCCCAACACTACAATGGCAGACAACAATGCAAACTAGCAACAGACTGCACACAGCACAGCCAGTGATTTTCATATAGAGCGCTACGTAACGTTGCCAATAAGAAAACATAAACAGCCTACTTACATAAAGAAAACATAAACAGCCTACTTACAAATAAACACCATAACACGCTCCTCCAAAATGAATTCACAACGGTTTATTAACAACGGATTACATAATCTGCCAGGTATTGCAGAACGTGAAATTAACTTGAGTGTGGTATGCACAACAAAACAATACGAACTCTGCATATATCTGAACTTATTTAATCACATACCGTATTTTATTTTTATATTGTTATAACAGCTACGACAGCAGTGAAATACAGCTTCAGATGTCTTCCTCCTCATCGACTCCGGGAAAATCACATCCGACGATGCAAACTCTTCGTGCAGCGCGGAAAACCGCTGTCTGCTCCCGTTTATTTGCTGCGTCGCTCATGTACCAAAAGAAACAATCAGATACGAGGGTCGTTCAATAAGTAATGCGCCATATATTTTTAAAATAGCCATTAATATACATAGACAAACGTCTTCGTTGGTGCTGCACGTTTGACGTTTGTTCTGTGCGCTGCTGAAGATTCGAACCGTTCTGGCAGATGTCGGAGTCGAAGTACAGCGTCAAAATGGTGTCTACATACGACTCACGTTACAAGCAGCGTGCTGTTAGTGAATTCGTCTGTGCAGAAAGGGATACCGTGGTGCACATCCATAAACGTTTGTGGGCAGTGAATGGCGATGCTGAAGTTGATAGGGGTACAGTTGAGCGACGAGTAAAGAAAGTTACAGCTTCAGGAAATGCAGAAAGATAGCTCTATGATCAGCCAAGCTCGGGACGTCCTGTCACAGCCACTGCTCCAGACATACTGAATCGCTCGGATGCCATTATTCGTGCCGACCGGCACATCACAACTCGTCGATTGGCTCTGCAGTTGTCGGTCAGCAGTGGAAGTGCGTCTGCAATGATCAAGACTCTAGGATATTCAAAGTGGTGCTCACGAGTGGTTCCACGAATACTCACAGCCGACCACAAGATTCAAAGAAAGGCCGTTTGATATGTATTGTTGGACCGTTTTGAGACCGATGGAGGGTTCTTTCTGTCACGGATCGTTACGGGGGACGAAAGCTGGGTGAACCACTTTGCACCTGAAACAAAAAGGCTGTCCATTCAGGGCCACCATCCTCATTCGCCACAAAAGAAGAAATTAAAGACAACCCCCCTCTGCTGGAAAAGTCATGGTGACAGTATTCTGGAACTGTGATGGCGTCATTCTCGTGTATGTGACACCAACAGGGTCAACCATCAATTCAGAGGCATACGTGAAGATTGTGAACAAACTCAAGAACCGTTTCCAACGTGTTCGATTGGGCACATATGCATCAGACATCTTCCTCCAACGCGGTGATGCACGCCCACACACAAGTGTGAGAATCAGGGAACACATCGCGTAACTGGGTTGGGCATCACTGCCTCATCCAGACTAAAGACCAGACCTGGCACTTTCGGACTTCCATCTCTTTGGGCCGCTTAGAGATTCTCTGCGGGGAACACACTTTGAAGATGACGAGAATGTCATGCAGTGGAAACAGTGAAAGGATAAGAGCTTTTACCAGCAGGGAATACATGCTCTTCCACAACGTTGGCGTATGGGCATAGAATGTGATGGAGTCTACGTAGAAAAGTAGGACATGGACATGTTTATGTAACTGTCACCAAATTCTGACTCTTAACAATAAATATTTTCTAACAAAGAAAAATGCGGGGTATTACTTACTGAACGACACTCGTAATAACATTTTGTTGCCTTTCTTCAGTTTTAATTTTGACCATTAAGCGTTCATTAACCAAAATAGAATTGAAATGATAGTGTGACTCTCCATAGATTGTTGAGACGGCTAGACCACGGAATGGTACACTGAAGGACGATGTGTCACGGCACCTGCTGCCGCGACCACCCACGCACCGCGCTGCCGCAGAGTGGCCCGTGTTGGCACTACCTCCCCTTTCCCCTTTCCCCTCACCCACCCTCAACCCTTCGCAAGCGGCAGTACAGCTGTGGGGGCGACCACAGCTGGTGGCCGCTCGGGTTCCCTCCCCCCCCCCCCCCCACCTCTGGCGCTCTCCCGATACGCTGCCGCTAATGGCCTGCCACGCGGACAGGCGGATCCCGTAGTGTGGTCAGCCCGACAGCCTCGCAAGGGCGCCCTTGTTTGGTCTCCGCCTCACAAGTTTTATCCCGCAAAAAGTACAAGTTCTGAAGCTCCCTCGCTCAGTCGGCCAACTCAGTAGGTGCCTTGTTGTGCGTGCCATTCGCCCTGTTTCGCACCTGTGTGTACAGTTTAGCAGAGGACCACCGATGTACAAGAATCTACATCTACATGTACATCCATACACCGCAAGCCACCTGACGGCGTGTGGCGGAGGGTACCTTGAGTACCTCTATCGGTTCTCCCTTCTATTCCAGTCTCGTATTGTTCGTGGAAACAAGGATTGTCGGTATACCTCTGTGTGGACTCTAATCTCTCTGATTTTATCCTCATGGTCTCTTCGCGAGATATACGTAGGAGGGAGCAATATACTGCTTGATTCCTCGGTGAAGGTATGTTCTCGACACTTCACCAAAAGCCCGTACCAAGCTCCTGAGCGTCTCTCCTGCAGAGTCTTCCACTGGACTTTATCTATCACCTCCCCAACGCTTTTGTGATTACTAAATGATCCTGTAACGAAGCGCGCTGCTCTCCGTTGGATCTTCTCTATCTCTTCTATCAACCCTATCTGGTACGGATCCCAAACAGCCAAACTGGCGAGCAATATTCAAGCAGTGGGAGAACAAGTGTACTGTAACCTACTTCCTTTGTTTTCGGATTGCATTTCCTTAGGATTCTTCCAGTGAATCTGTCTAGCATCTGATTTACCGACGATCAACTTTATATGATCATTCCATTTCAAATCACTCCTAATGCGTACTCCCAGATAATTTATGGAATTAACTGCTTCCAGTTCCTGACCTGCTATATTTTAGCTAAATGATAAGGGATCTTTCTTTCTATGTATTCGCAGCACATTACACTTCCCTACATTGAGATTCAATTGCCATTCCCAGCACCATGCGTCAATTCGTTGCAGATCCTCCTGCATTTCAGTACAATTTTCCATTGTTACAACCTCTCGATATACCACAGCATCATCCGCAAAAAGCCTCAGTGAACTTCCGATGTCATCCACAAGGTCATTTATGTATTTTGTGAATAGCAACGGTCCTACGACACTCCCTTGCGGCACACCTGAAATCACTCTTACTTCGGAAGACTTCTCTCCATTGAGAATGACATGCTGCGTTCTGTTATCTAGGAACTCTTTAATCCAATCACACAAATGGTCTGACAGTCCATATGCTCTTACTTTGTTCATTAAACGACTGTGAGGAACTGTATCAAATGCTTTGCGGAAGTCAAGAAACACGGCAGATACCTGGGAACCCCGTCTATGGCCCTCTGAGTCTCGTGGACGAATAGCGCGAGCTGGGTTTCACGCGATCATCTTTTTCGAAACCCCTACAGAGTAGATTTCTAGTCTCCAGAAAAGTCATTATACTCGAACATAATACGTGTTCCAAAATTCTACAACTGGTAGACGTTAGAGATATAGGTCTATAGTTCTGCCTTCTTGAAAACGGGATGACCTGTGCCCTTTTCCAATCCTTTGGAACGCTACGCTCTTCTAGAGACCTACGGTACACCGCTGCAAGAAGGGGGGCAAGTTCCTTCGCGTACTCTGTGTAAAATCGAACTGGTCTGTGAGACAAACGTTCGGGTAGTCTACAGGAACTACAACAAAATGGAGATGGTCGAGGTTATTTTAAAAGCAGAACTGCCCCTTCATACAGGTGATAAGTTAAGCTCGACTTGTTTGAAAATGTGCTATCGAATAAAACATTAGCGACCTGCGCCAGCTCTGCTTGGGCAGCACTAAGAAGCTATGGCCGGATGACTTATATGGCTGAGTGATAACAAATTTCATATATGAACCTTCCCGATCAATAAGTCTATCTGTTAGTAAAAACCATATCAAATCCCGAAGAAAGTGCCTGAGATTCCCTTCACATGAGGCAGAAAAACTTGGCAGAGGACTTTATAATACGCGTATAGATGGGTATAGATTCTGGTCAAGCCTCGGTGCTCTATGGAATTCCGGCGGGTCTTTAGCTTACTGTTTTTCCCGACAGTTTCCACCTGCTCTGCAGCAGCAGTCCAGCTTGTACCTCCCGCCATTGCCACGAGACGTCACCCCAAACACGCATTTAATCTCGGCCAGATAACAGTAGAGACCCTGACCACAATCTATTGGTTATGAACTGTAGATTAAAACTGAACAAACTGCAAAAAGGTGGGAATTTAAGGAGATGGGACCTGGATAAACTGACTAAACCAGAGGTTGTGCAGAGTTTCAGGGAGAGCATACGGGAACAATTGACAGGAATGGGGGAAAGAAATACAGTAGAAGAAGAATGGGTAGCTTTGAGGCATGAAGTAGTGAAGGCAGCAGAGGATCAAGTAAGTAGAAAGACGAGAGCTGGTAGAAATCCTTGGGTAACAGAAGAAATATCGAATTTATTTGATGAAAGGAGAAAATATAAAAATGCAGTAAACGAAGCAGGCAAAAAGGAATACAAACGTCTCAAAAAAGAGATCGACAGTCCAAAATAGCTAAGCAGGGATAGCTAGAGGACAAATGTGAGGATGCAGAGGCTTTATAACACCCCATCCCCCCCCCCCCTTGCTTCCCGGGATTTGCGAAATTACAAGTTGACAATGACCGTGAATTATGAATTTTGACCTGTGTCGGGATAAGGCATCCGAATACGAAGTAAATCATGATTATTCCGCGGGAAACAGGAGACGTTATAACTTGATCGTTACTGAATGAGAATTTTATTCAATAACTATCGGTAAATGTAATAATGGAAATAATTTGGAAAGAGATTTTGCAAGTGGAAATTTTGCCGAAAGAAATTATTAAGTTGTAAAAGCAACTAAAAAATCGGTCGCCAGCTCAACTGATGAGCGACAGTAGTGTTAAGTACGTGAATAATTGTGTCAAAAATAAAGTTTACCTGTTTGTAGCGCAGCAGGTGGAACGGGAACTTTTACGTAAGTGCTGTGTCAGGCTCGGTAGTCATATAAAACAATGTCATAACAATCTAACTACACTTAAACATTAATGGTTAACTTTCAATAAGTATTTTGATAATTATTTTGTTCATAATTTGTCAGCTAAGGGCAATGCTGACAACACAGATAATTATCTATCGAGATTTTGAATAATGGACTGTCATTATGTCTTT
Source organism: Schistocerca cancellata (assembly GCF_023864275.1). Classification (NCBI taxonomy): domain Eukaryota; kingdom Metazoa; phylum Arthropoda; class Insecta; order Orthoptera; family Acrididae; genus Schistocerca; species Schistocerca cancellata. The sequence goes on from NC_064631.1 coordinate 681,500,733, forward strand.
AAAATTAGGTACTTTGCACAGTTTAATCTACTGATAATGAAATATATTGCCAATAATTGATTAACTGTGTTTTGACTGATAATAATACATTAATTGGGGGATTGTCAGGTGGAACAAGCTTTACAGTTTCATGAAATATCCTTGAACTAACTTCGGCTGAATATGCATTGAAATAAATATTAATAATCAACTTCATTACTTCAGTCTATTATTAAGTTACTACGGTTGGCGTAAGCCAGTTAAGTGCCACAATTAACTACGATAACCAGTCTGAAATTTACTCTTCACCGTCTATGCAAATAATTTGATAATTAACAATTTTCTCTTGATAATGGCGTGACAATAAGGTAATGATCGGAAGGAACATACTTGGTGTTATTGTCGCATGGAATGTAACTACAACACTTCGATTATAAAGTGCTTGTTATTAATTGATCCACTTCAGAGAAAAGCACAGTCACTGCCAAGCCTTCTACAATTTTATCCTACGAAAATTACGTAGATCATACCTCCCGCGTTGTCGGTGGATCGACGGAAGCCCACGCCAGCGACACATTGTGGCAGCGGGCTTTTACTGTTGCGACTTGGGCCCACAGTGCGCTTCACATTTAAGCCCTCGTTTCTTCAGCACTATGCCCATTAATCAAATGAGACACTTAAAGTAGTAAAGGAGGTTTGCTATATGAGCAGCACGATAACTGATGATGGTCGAAGTAGAGAGGATATAAAATGTAGGGTGGCAATGGCAAGGAAAGCGTTTCTGAAGAAGAGAAATTTGATAACATTGAGTATAGATTTAATTGTCAGGAAGTCGTTTCTGAAAGTATTTGTATGGAGTGTAGCCATGTATGGAAGTGAAACATGGACGATAAATAGTTTAGACAAGAAGAGAATAGAAGCTTTCGAAATGTGGTGCTACAGAAAAATGCTGAAGATTAGGTGGGTATTTCACATAACTAATGAGGAGGTACTGAATGGAATTGGGGAGGAGTTTGTGGCACAACTTGACTAGAAGAAGGGATCGGTTGGTAGGACATGTTCTGAGACACCAAGGTATCACCAATTTAGTATTGGAGGGCAGCGTGGAAGGTAAAAATCGTAGAGGGAGACCAAGATATGAATACACTAAGCACATTCAGTAGGATGTAGGTTGCAGTAGGTACTGGGAGATGAAGAAGCTTGCACAGGGTTATAAAGTTTACATTCCCTAAGTAAAATTACTAACCAATTGCCCAACTCTGCCCTTATCATGACTGCGCGATCTAATATCAATAACGCAAAATGACTGGCATCATGTATGTACCAAACACTAGAAGACACTATTTTCAAAGATGATCTACGGTGGTGTGGAACCTCAGTAGAAATAAACTAACGTGATCACAGCTGTTTACATTGTAGTCCTAATAAGCCGAAGCAATTTGCGATATCACCGTATATACTGCGTCCGGTGCATTGAAGTGATGTTCTGATATTCGTCTGCGACGATGGAAGAACTCCAGCAGCAAATAAACTCTTTCAAACGCTCGGACGGCAGAAGGCGGTCCTCCGACTAATATACTCTAATACTGTCCTCTCCTCTCTGTGTTCTACAGACGAGAAACGCCAACTCCCAGTTAGAAGGACAGAGTTCAGATAACGTCTCAACGTAAGTATAGGCAGAAGGAGTGCCCTCAATTACTGAACGCTACGTACTGAATGACGACTTCCAACCAGAAGGTGAAGTCCAGAAACGTACATGTTCGCAACAGTTCAGTACCTAATTATTCTAACTATAAACCCTCCTGAGAGCAAAGACAGCAAGTCCGCCTGTGCCAACAAAAGCTGATATCGAGTGACCATCACACATGGGCGCTCACAACGGAAGACCTCATCTCTCCACTGCTGGCCTCCCAGCAAGGCTAGGCTCCCTACCAAAATTAATTCCGAAAACGAATCATATTGCCGAAACTACAGAGTTTTCCCCCTCTATACAGATTCTTCCGAACGCCGACCAACCATATTTTAGTCGTTAGTCGTCCAGCACGGAATGTTTGCGAGGAAAAACATTTAGTCGTACAATGGTACACTTCTGAGTAAAAATCCTTGGAAATAACCCAGCCTGCATGGTTTCCGAGGCGCCGCTTCTTCGTTCCTCTCACCTGCATCCAAGATTTTAGTAGTTTCCGAAGTATAATCCTTCTAGTTCGCCTACAACAGATGCAAAATACTAACACGAATTCTTTACAGACGAATGGAAAAACTAGTAGAAGCCGACCTCAGGGAAGATCAGTTTGAATTCCGTAGAAACACTGCAACACGTGAGGCAATACTGACCTTACGACTTATCTTAGAAGAAAGATTAAGGAAAGGCATACCTACGTGTCTATCATTTGTAGACTTAGAGAAAGCTTTTGACAATGTTGACTGGAATGCTCTCTTTCAAATTCTAAAGGTGGAAGGGGTAAAATACAGGGAGCGAACGGCTATTTACAATTTGTATAGAAACCAGATGGCAGTTATAAGAGTCGAGGGACATGAAAGGGAAGCAGTGGTTGGGAATGGAGTAAGACAGGGTTGTACCCTCTCCCCGATGTTATTCAATCTGTATATTGAGCTAGCAGTAAAGGAAACAAAAGAAAAAATCGGAGTAGGTATCAAAGTCCATGGAGAAGAAATAAAAACTTTGAGGTTCGCCGATGACATTGTAATTCTGTCAGAGACAGCAAAGGACTTGGAAGAGCAGTTGAACGGAATGGACAGTGTCTTGAAAGGAGGATATAAGATGAACATCAAGAAAAGCAAAACGAGGATATTGGAATGTAGTCGAATTAGGTCGGGTGATGCTGAGGGAATTAGATTAGGAAATAAGACACTTAAAGTAGTAAAGGAGTTTTGCTATTTAGGGAGCAAAATAACTGATGATGGTCGAAGTAGAGAGGATATAAAATGTAGACTGGCAATGGCAAAGAAAGCCTTTCTGAAGAAGAGAAATTTGTTAACGTAGAGTATAGATTTAAGTGTCAGGAAGTCGTTTCTGAAAGTATTTGTATGGAGTGTAGCCATGTATGGAAGTGAAACATGGACGATAAATAGTTTGGACAAGAAGAGAATAGAAGCTTTCGAAATGTGGTGCTACAGAAGAATGCTGAAGATTAGATGGGTAGATCACATAACTAATGAGAAAGTATTGAATAAGATTGGGGAGAAGAGAAGTTTGTGGCACAACTTGACCAGAAGAAGGGATCTGTTGATAGGACATGTTCTGAGGCATCAAGGGATCACCAATTTAGTGTTGGAGGGCAGCGTGGAGGGTAAAAATCGTAGAGGGAGACCAAGATATGAATACACTAAGCAGATTCAGAAGGATGTGGGTTGCAGTAAGTACTCTTGCACAGGATAGAGTAGCATGGAGAGCTGCATCAAACCAGTCTCAGGACTGAAGTCCACAACAACAACAACATTGGCCGATCGCGACTCTATTGTGCCAAGTGCTTAGGTGCTACGACGTCTGTCTTGCTGTTTCCTGTGTTTAAGCATGGCCAACACACCTGTGTGGGCCTTCCAACCCGAGCTTGAGATCCGTCTGCCATTTCATTTCCAATGTCGTTCCCACCTCTACTAGTATGATAATAAAGACACCCCGTGACCTCTCATGCAATATGCGTTAACAATTATTTACAAGGCGTATGTGACACTGTCAGTCTCTTTTAAATATTCATATATACGATGTACTACCTATCTAATAATACCTAATGTGGTTGTAGATCACGACAAAGTATGTGGGTGAGTGCTTGTAAGGCGCGAAATTATACTCACCTTACAGTTGACCCGAAAGACATCCCATTTTTGACGTCAGATAAATCGCTACGTTCGCCCATTACGGCAACGACTGTATTGTTTTCTTCGTCCCACTGACACACTTTATCACTTTATACACCACCGACTGTTAGCGCTGCTGTCAGCTGTCTGTGAGTGGTTATTACACTTTTACGTCGAACTTAAGGCGGTAGGCAAACTAATGTGAGTGGACTATTAGTTTTATGACGCAAGACTCTTTAACAGGAACATATGAACGTAAACATAGGGCATCCAATAAGGGAAACTTATTATTTTTAAGCAGAAACATAAAAATGAGCACAAACATTAAGTACGAGGGTAGTTGGACAAGTAATGCAGCACTTTTTTTTCTGAAATCGGGTGGGTTTCATTGAGGATTCCAGTACACCATACTATAAACCACTGTTTTGGCTACAAAACCATATTTTTCACCATAATCTCCATTCAAAGCAGACGGCCTCACGCCACCTTACTGGGAGGGGCAGTACGCCCACCTCATACCACTCTTCTGGTCGGCGTCGCATCCAGCGTCTTGCTGCATCAATAACCTCGCCATCATCCACGTATTGCTCCCCGCGGACTGCGTCCTTTATTAGGGTCAAACAGCTGGAAGCCGGAAGGTTCGAGATCCGGGCTTTAGGCTGGGTGAGGGACAACAGTCCAGTGAAGTTTTGTGGGCTCCTGCCGGGTGCGCAGACTTCTGTGAGGCCTTGCTTTGTCATGGAGACATTTGCATTTTTTGTGGGGATGAACAAGCTAGAGTCGTTTCTTCAATTTCCTGAGGGTCAGCCGACACGCGAGGGATGGGAAACGTCTGCGCGACCTCATTGCCATAATAACACACGCCTCGGCCAACAACTGACCGTGCTTTTTTGTTCACTGAGACGTGTCCTTAGACATTCTGCAATGCCCATAAATATCTGCGATGCTTTGTTTTTCCGCCAAAATAAATCAACGACATCCCTCTGCTTGGAACGCACCTCAGTTACAGACACCATTTCCAAGTTTATGTATAGCGCCGCCGCCTATTGGAACTTCATGAAACAACAGGAGCCGAAGTTGGAATATTCCATGACGTCCCGAAACGAATTCAGCGTTTTTTCAACCGACATTGGCCTAGAAAATATGTGTTGCATTACTTACTGAAAGCCCTTCGTACATAACATACGTATTTTGTTACTGTGAGGCTACTATGAGACAGAGAGCTCACAAAATAATTACGCAAGACTCTTGATAGGTACACATGAACATAGAAGGAACTTATGACTCTTAACCGGGAACATAAAAAATAAACATTAACATCAGAATTATAAAAGGCATGAAACTTAACACTAGTGAGATACTTGTTCCTGGCGTTTTTTGGAAAGGAGATCTATGCGCCGACGAAATCTTGACACACACTCTCATTTCACCCTCCACATAAAGCACGTGAGACCTGTACTCATATATTGTATTCTTCAATTTGGAGAATTCAGACTCACACAAGTAGCACGTTGAAAAGGGGAGTGACAGAGATATTCCTTTATTCGCAATATTTGTATACTCACCTTCGATTCAGATTTTAAAAAATCGGGAGCATTTTCTTTAAATTTTTGTCTCATGACTGCATTCAATGATATTTATGTAAGTGTCTCTTTTTGTGAACTGTTTCGTGTACGATTCCTCCGTCATGTGCAGTCGACTAAAGCCAGCCAGTACTCGAGCTCTAGGGAAAGTATTTGGATACCGCTTCTTGTAGCTGAAACATGTGATCTTTTAAGTGTTCCTTTACGTGGTTTTCTCTTCTTCTGTATTCAACTCACTTGATGCGGCAGCCAAAGCTCGAAAAGTAGTTAGCTCGTTCTCTCCTACGACAGAGATCCAATGGGGGAATTTATTCTAAAATTCGTTAATGGGATCATTTCATGTCGTCCCTGCATACCTGAATTCAATGCTTTATGTTTGTTGAAAATATCGGAAACATACGCCAACTCAGCACACCCAGTGATGTTTTTAAGACTTTCACAGTAATGAAAATTTGTTATTGTCATAAGTTTTTTCTTTATGTTGTAAAACCCTGGAAGCATTTGTCGTTTGGAAAGCACTTTGTGATCTACAGCCACTTCTTAACAGAGTTTCTCAAACACTCGTGTTTTTCCAGGACTAATTTTTATTTAGTGGACATCCGTCAGTAGTCTTCAACATTAAAACCTCTCTTCGTAAAAAAAAGCAATAAGTAGTTATTCCTCGTGGGTTTCTATTCCACACAGAAGCTTTGTGTCATTACAGCGGCATCATTAGTGCATGCGGCAATGCAATTCGCTCACTTGAGTCCGCTATACTGAAAGAAACTCTCATCAGTAGCAAGTACAGCGCTTCAGTCGTCGTTGTTTACAGTTATCGACAAAACAGGTATTGCTCAATAAATTCTGATCCGAAAAAAAGCCTCACAAAAAGTAATAATTGAGCTTCTCCGGAAATGTCGGTGCTTTCACCTAAATGTAGAGGAAATTGCATGTTTGTCCAGCTTTCGGTAACATTACTTTGAATATCAACTGGCATATCCGTAATGCGTCGATAAACTGTATCATTTGACAGAGATGTATCTGAAATATTTTCACCTACTTCCGGTCCCGACACACACTCCAGGAAGAAAAATTACTATATCTGGTTTTTGATCGGATGACGGCGTATGCCACCTGGGGGATAGTAGATGTACTGATAATGATTTCAGCTCCGTCCACCAACAAATAGCGTAATGGCATAGCTGCCAGAGTGCCATCTGTGTCTACCATTCAACACGGAATTCTCACAGCCAGAAGGCTCTGCCAGCAAGGAAGTGATGGCCGCTTGCGCGTTCAATGTAGACATGATGGGCGCTAATTCAGCGAGAGTACTCTGGTCCCACCGCACGCCTCATGGTCTGGGAAGGGGGGGGGGGCGATTAACTACAACTCTCGTTTACCTTTAGTATTCCTGGAGGGGACGCTAACCAGCGCTCACTACATGTATAATGTTACAGGTAATTTTAAAACGGGGGGCAACCACAGCTAAAATAGTTATACATGCTTGACACTTAGTATAGTGAACAGCTTTTCTTTGACCGCGCGGTCTTAGGCGTCACGTCACGGTTCACGTGGCTAACCCCATCGGAGGTTCGAGTCCTCCCTCGGGCACGAGTGTGTGTGTTGCCCTTAGCGTAAGTTAGGTTAAGTTAGTTTAATTAGTGCGTAAGTCTAGGGACCGATGACCTCAGCAGTTTGGTCCCATAGTCGTTACCACAAATTTCCAAATTTTTCCAGCTCTTTAAATTACAGGTGTTAAAACTATTAAAATGAAACTGAATGACACGTCAAATGGTTTGATGTAGCTGTATTTGTTCAGGTCACTTATAAACGCACACATCGTTTTCGTAACTTCTGAGTAGCATCTTCTGGTGTAAATATCTGTACAAAACAGTTTTAGAAATTAGTGGAGTTATCTGAGGTATCCTAAAATCCAGAATGACTAGACATAAACATGGAAGAAAACATTACGCATCAAGCTAGAAAACTGGTGTGGATCACATACGCCCTACAAGAACGGACTTACATGAACTTTATAAATGCAACTTGTAACCTCATTCCAAAAGAAAGTGATCGCAAATGGTGTTTCATAGGTTGCTGAATGAGAATAACAATTGGCGTGGCTAGGCGAAGATTTCAGCATTCCTCAACTGATAGAACCATCGTCAAATAGCAAAAAGACCACCATCAATAATGAACGTCATGTCTAAAATGAAAGAACAGAATTAGCAGTCCGACTGATCCTTAATTAAAAACCAGTGAAACAGTAACTCATGAAAAGTAGATGGAGACCATTCCCATTCAGTTGGCAAAAGCGAGACTGACTTACTGACCTGTGTTAAGTTAAAATGGTTCAAATGGCTCTGAGTGCTATGGGACTTAACGTCTGAGGTCATCAGTCCCGTAGACTTAGAACTACTTAAACCTAGCTAACCTAAGGACATCACACACATCCTTGCCCGAGGCAGGATTCGAACCTGCGACCGTAGCAACAGCGCGGTTCCGGACTGAAGCGCTTAGAACCGCTCAGCCACAACGACCGGCCCTGTGTTAAGTCGCGAACTGTACAAATTCCATTAAAATATGCTCTTGTCGGCCTAGGTCAAGCAAAAAAAAATACCCCTCGTAGATGTTATTCAGGAAAGTACTAGGCCGTGTAGTGACCGAAGAATTATAAAGTTAGTGATGAAAACTAGCATTCGAATCTACTGAAAATTATTTTAACTGTTGTTGGGGGACCACCAATGACGAAACAGAATTGTATGCTGCTGCTAAAACTTACCAAAAGCGGCACGCTCATGTGTTTTTGTCGCCAACATAGCAGCTTACAACATAAGATCGTCCCGTGAGTTAGCGAAGCGTTTGCTGCAACTGCCGTTCGGGTACTGAGACGGTGACGGATATTGAACTAACGCGGGCAACACGGAAGATAAAAAAGCGTGACGCTACTGCTTTGCTGAGCTCAGCCGAATTTTTTTCACAACGTCAATAAGGAAGTATTGAACAAGACAACCTTGCCAATAACCACTCCACGTTTCCTACCACTTCGCCCCCTATTAGACAGGACAAAAGGAAATTTCCTGGAAGATTGAAACTGTGTACCGGACCGAGACTCGAACTCGGGACTTTTGCCTTTCGCGGGCAAGTGCTCTACCATCTGAGCTACCCAAGCGCGACTCACGCCCCATCCTCACAGCTTTACTTCTGCCAGTACCTCGTCTCCTACCTTCCAAACTTCACAGAAGCTCTCCTGCGAACCATACAGAACTAGCACTCCTGGAAGAAAGGATATTGCGGAGACGAGGCTTAGCCACAGACCGGGGGATGTTTCCAGAATGAGATTTTTCACTCTGCAGCGGAATGTGCGCTGATGTGAAACTTCCTGGCAGATTAAAACTGTGTGTCGGACCGAGACTCGAACTCGGGACCTTTGCCTCTCGCTGCCAAGTGCTCTAGCTCCAGGCTGGGCTAAGCCACGTCTCCGCAATATCCTTTCTTCCAGGAGTGCTAGTTCTGCAAAGTTCGCACAGGAGAGCTTCTGTGAAGTTTGGAAAGTAGGAGACGAGGTACTGGCGGAAGTAAAGCTGTGAGGAGGGGCTGTGAGTCGTGCTTGGGTAGCTCAGTTGTTAGAGCGCTTGCCGCGAAAGGCAAAGGTCCCGATTTCGAGTCTCGGTCTGGCACACAGTTTTAATCTGCCAGGAAGTTTCATATCAGCGCACACTCCGCTGAAGAGTGAAAATCTCATTCAGGACAAAAGGAGCTATCATCGCGTTCCCTACTATAGCCCCTTTTCAGAAAGAACAGTTTAACATTTAAAATAGAACAATGTCAGTCCAGAGTTATTTATTCGGCAGAGTGTAGGCTCCAAGTATATACACAGGGAACGGTCAATCAGAAACCCATATAAGAACACAGGGGGTTTATTATATTTTCCGTAAAGACAGTTCTCAAAAGTATACTGGACAAACGGGTAGGGTTTTCGAAATTCCTTTAAAGAGCATCTCAGCGTGAGCAGTTCTAAATCCGCGCTAACATCTCACCTACGTGATAACCAACATTCTGTTTCAAATCGCCACAGAAACTTGGAAATGCTACATAAAGAGATAAATGGCGCTGTTTTAAATGTGGTTGAGGAAATATGTATAATAAAGCACATAAGACAAACCCCTGATAATACTCTCAATAATAATAGGGAGATAAAGCACCGAGCTTTATTGTACAATTTTGGTACAAAATGGCTCTGAGCACTATGGGACTCAACTGCTGTGGTCATAAGTCCCCTAGAACTTAGAACTACTTAAACCTAACTAACCTAAAGACACCACACACATCCATGCCCGAGGCAGGATTCGAACCTGCGACCGTAGCGGTCGCGCGGTTCCAGACTGGAGCGCCCAGAACCGCTCGGCCACTTCGGCCGGCTACAATTTTGACTATTTAAAGTTTTGAAGTTAGGCGTCTCAACATCTAATCAGCTGGTTACGATCAGTTCCGATTCCTATTTCTGTTCTTTAATTTTAGACATGAATGTCATCATTGACGAAGATGTTTTTGTCAATTGACAATGGTTTTCTTTATCAATTTAGGAATGCTAAGGTCTTTACCTAGCCACGCCAGTTGTTACACTGCGGCATTCTGCAACCTATTACATAGTATTTTTATGAACTTTCTTTTGGCATGAACTTACAAGTTGCATTTATGAAGTATATTTAAGCCCGTTCTTGTGGGGCGTATGTGACCCACAACCAGTTTCCTAGCTTGATGCGTAATATTTTCTTCCATGTTTGTGTCTAGTCATTCAGGATTTTAGGATATCACAGATAACTGCATTAATTTCAAAAACTATTTTGAACAGATATTTACACCAGAAAATGCAGCTCAAAAGTTGCTTGTGTGTGGTTTATAAGTGACTTGAAAAAATTGAGCTATTGCAGACCATTGGACATTTTATTCAGTTTCATTGTAATAGTTTTAACACCTGCATTTTCAGAAACCGTTCACGTTATGAAGTGTCAAGGAACCTCGTGCAAAACGTTGTTAGACCCGTTCTTTTGCCGTTATGCAACAGGAAGGTGATGTGTTGTTCCAACAGGATAATGCTCGCCCATGGGCTGCCCACGAAAGCCACCGTGCGTGAGAGGTGTGTAGCAACTTCTGTAGCCAGTCTCCAATCGAGGATGTGTGGGATATGACGCGACGAGAAGCAATTCGTTTAACTCGTCAGTGAAAAACTCTTACAGATCTACGTGAACAGGTCGAGCAGGCGTGGCGTAACGCATCCCACGACAGTATTCGCCGTCTGTACGACCGACAGGATGGCAGAGTCGGCGCCTGCGCTGCCTCCTGTGTTGTCTGCACCACGTACTGACATAAGTGTTACAGTACGGCTTGATAGCTGGTACCCCCTGATCTGATCTGATTTCATGTACTCCATACTCATTGAAGGCGAAATACACTCAGACTTCAAGAAGAATATAATAATTCCAATCCCAAAGAAAGCAGGTGTTGACAGATGTGAAAATTACCGAACAATCAGTTTAAAAACCCACAGCTGCAAAATACTAACACGAATTCTTTACAGACGAATGGAAAAACTAGTAGAAGCCGACCTCGGGGAAGATCAGTTTGGGTTCCGTAGAAATACTGGAACACGTGAGACAATACTGGGCAAACCTACGTTTCTAGCATTTGTAGACTTAGAGAAAGCTTTTGACAATGTTGACTGGAATACTGTCTTTCAAATTCTAAAGGTGGCAGGGGTAAAATACAGGGAGCGAAAGGCTATTTACAATTTGTATAGAAACCAGATGGCAGTTATAAGAGTCGAGGGACATGAAAGGGAAGCAGTGGTTGGGAAGGGAGTGAGACAGGGTTGCAGCCTCTCCCCGATGTTATTCAATCTGTATATTGAGCAAGCAGTAAAGGAAACAAAAGAAAAATTCGGAGTAGGTATTAAAAGCCATGGAGAAGAAATAAAAACCTTGAGGTTTGCCGATGACATTGTAATTCTGTCAGAGACAGCAAAGGACTTGGAAGAGCAGTTGAACGGAATGGACAGTGTCTTGAAAGGAGGATATAAGATGAACACCAACAAAAGCAAAACGAGGATAATGGAATGTAGTCGAATTAAGTCGGGTGATGCTGAGGGAATTAGATTAGGAAATGAGACACTTAAAGTAGTAAAGGAGTTTTGCTATTTGGGGAGCAAAATAACTGATGATGGTCGAAGTAGAGAGGATATAAAATGTAGACTGGCAATGGCAAGGAAAGCGTTTCTGAAGAAGAGAAATTTGTTAACATCGAGTATAGATTTAAGTGTCAGGAAGTCATTTCTGAAAGTATTTTATGGAGTGTAGCCATGTATGGAAGTGAAACATGGACGATAAATAGTTTGGACAAGAAGAGAATAGAAGCTTTCGAAATGTGGTGCTACAGAAGAATGCTGAAGATTAGATGGGTAGATCACATAACTAATGAGGAAGTATTGAATAGGATTGGGGAGAAGAGAAGTTTGTGGCACAACTTGACCAGAAGAAGGGATCTGTTGGTAGGACATGTTCTGGGGCATCAAGGGATCACCAATTTAGTATTGGAGGGCAGCGTGGAGGGTAAAAATCGTAGGGGGAGACCAAGAGATGAATACACTAAGCAGATTCAGAAGGATGTAGGTTGCAGTAGGTACTGGGAGATGAAGAAGCTTGCACAGGATAGAGTAGCTTGGAGACCTGCATCAAACCAGTCTCAGGACTGAAGACCACAACAACAACAACATACTCATTGATGTAACAATAATCTCGACTGAATTGGAAACTTCTAAAAGTGTGTACAATTTTTTTCCTGGTTGTGTAGTAACAACAATTTCTTTACGTGCTGGCAAAATAAGCTCCCCGACAACGTTACAGAGTTTCTGTTTCTTTGCAGTCATTGCAGAAATTATGAATGACGTCGGAAGGGCTTCGTGTGAGAGCTTTATTCGCTTTATCAACATCACACAAGATGCTCGAATGGAAACATACAGATGCTGAAAATACTCTCGCTGCTTCTGAGAGACGCTCTTTTGATTTCGTTCCAAATGCCTTTAAGCTTATTGGGTACCACAAATTGATTTGACAACACTGTTACTGGACATCAAACATTTTAATGTGGGATTGCCCTTCTCACCTGTCAACGTGAATCCAAGTTTTGTATAGCTTTCTTTATAGTGGTGGCAATGTTTGACCTTGTTTGATCCTCGTTTTAAGCTTTTCTGTTTAGAAGATGAAGAGAACCGCGCAGTTTTTGTCCTCTAATATTGGTATATTCATCTCCACTCTCCTCAAATAAAAAAGTGCTGTCAGTGTCTAAGACTTTCTACTTCCTGTCCATGAAGTAAACAGTGCACTAGCAGCTAGCAAAGGTACGAAACTACTGATAATAGTATCAAGTTGCACTGAGCAGCGAAATAAAAGACACGAGGTAACTGACGATTTTCGAGAAGAAACTGTCACTATCAGCCTCGTAACGCACAGATAGTCCGTTGCCCTTCACGAGCTTCTGTTAAGTGGCGACTAACCCAGCGGGCATACACCTTTGAGTATTCCAACTGGTGGGCGAGTGTGTCAGCACTAGCAACAGAAACGTCCAGTAGTGCAACAAGATGTTGAGTTGTGATCCGTCGATTACCTGCAGTGAGAGTGTCCGCACGTCCCAACACAACATTGCAGGGGTAGGCTGGTGCGGCCGGCCGGAAGGCCGAAGATCGCTCAGGTTTACGCCACCTTCTTGCGATAGTGACAGACGTCTCGCCGAATGACTCACAATGCATTTGTTCACTGCCAGGTGTCCGTAGACGTTCTGCAAAAGGCCATGAATATCTGCGATGCTCTGGTTTGCTCTGTGGTGTCACCGCCAGACACCACACTTGCTAGATGGTAGCTTTAAATCGGCCGCGGTCCATTAGTACATGTCGGACCCGCGTGTCGCCACTGTCAGTGATCGCAGACCGAGCGCCACCACACGGCAGGTCTAGAGAGACGGACTAGGAATCGTCCCCAGTTGTACGGACGACTTTGTTAGCGACTACACTGACGAAGCCTTTCTCTCATTAGCCGAGAGATAGTTATAATAGCCTTCAGCTAAGTCCATGGCTACGACCTAGCAAGGCGCCATTAACCATTTCTAGAGAGAATCTCATTTCTATCATCAAGAATGCTGTATACAAATGATGGATTAAAGTTAAGTATTCCAGCAGCTACGTAATTTTCTTTATAGCATTCATTACGTATCCTGTTCCAGACCTCACGCCAGTCTGCGTTAGATTATAGCGTGCATTTCGGCCTCCTCTAACTATAGGGTGTTGGCACATCTGCCAACACATCATGCTCAATGACAACACTCTGCACGGGATGCACCTCCCTTACAGATGCCATTGTGAAGGCTACGTATATCGCCGCCACGTATCGGAACTTCATGAAACTATAGGGGCTGAAGCGGGGATATTCCACAATCTCCGGCCGGCCGGAGTGGCCGAGCGGTTAAAGGCGCTGCAGTCTGGAACCGCACGACCGCTACGGTCGCAGGTTCGAATCCTGCCTCGGGCATGGATGTGTGTGATGTCATTAGGTTAGTTAGGTTTAAGTAGTTCTAAGTTCTAGGGGACTTATGACCACAGCAGTTGAGTCCCATAGTGCTCAGAGCCATTTGAACCATTTTTGAACCACAATCTCCAACAACGAATTTCGCATTTTTCAGCTGACATCTGCAGAGAAACAAAATGTGTTGCATTACTTACTGAACGTTTCTCGCAATCGTAGATGCAATAGTTGGTTGTTGTTGGTTGTTTCTGGGGAAGGAGACCAGACAGCGAGGTCATCGGTCTCATAGGATTAGGGAAGGACGGGGAAGGAAGTCGGCCGTGCCCTTTGAAAGGAACTATCCCGGCATTTGCCTGGACCGATTTAGGGAAATCACGGAAAACCTAAATCAGGATGGCCGGACGCGGGATTGAACCAGACAGATGCAATAGTTGGCATACTTTTGAGCTGCCAGAGAAGTAGAGTAGTAAACGCCTTGACCTACAACGTTTTGCACTCGTAATCTAGCGGACGCGCCGCCACTCAGCCTCGGCGCGGTCGTAGGTTGTTGACCTGCAGGTTGACCCCTCCCCCCCTCCCCTCCCCTGGCCCCTTTCCTCCCCCACACAGCGCCCGCCATCCCCGCAGGCCCTCCGTCAGTCACGCACTGCTGAGTATCAGCCCGCAGCTGGCCACCGATCTGCCTAACTGCCCCTAATTGGATCCGACAAGTTTGCGCCAAGTTGGCGACGAATTTTCCGCTCGGCTCGTGACTGGCATACCCCTGCCACACTCCACGCCTGCGCCCTGCCTCGCTTCCGCGAGCTGCATTACCTGCGACCGGCGCGGCGGCGTCGCTCTACGTTCCTGGCAGAATCTCGTCAGGCTAAAGGCACTCCCTTCCAGATGGCTGGACGAAAGGCCCTCAAAATGTAATTTCATTCAGCGAATCCTAATACGAGTACCAGTTCTGACAAGCTAACTTATTCAAGATAGAGAAAAACAATGTGACAGTAAAGTCAGAGCAGGGTAGGGTACATCGGATAGAGTGAAATCTTGCACTGAACGAGCTGTGAGAAATGTAACGTGATGGAGTTAGGCTCATTAAACTACAGTCAATTCGCGAGCTGAAGTTTGTTTGGTTAGCAAACGTGTTTGGGCGCGTCTAGCGTTCTAGTTTTTTCCCTGTCTAAGCTACTGCTCTGTTGTGCTGTTGGCCGGCCGGGGTGGCCAAGTGGTTCTAGGCGCTACAGTCTGGAACCGCGCGACCGCTACGGTCGCAGGTTCGAATCCTGCCTCGGGTATGGGTGTGTGTCATGTCTTTAGGTTCCTTAGGTCCTTAGGTTTAAGTAGTTCTAAGTTCTGGGGGTCTGATGACCTCAGATGTTAAGTCCCTTAGTGCTCACAGCCATTTGAATCATTTTTTTGTTGTGCTGTTGTTGTTGTTGCTGCTGCTGTTGTCGTCTTCGTCGTCAAGTTTGTAGCGATATTGGAAAGTGAAAATTCATGCATTTTCTGCAAAAATGTGATCTGAGGGAGAAAAGTGTGCTTAAAATTAATTTCGATTCTCTTTTTTACCATCGTGTTACTTCACGCTTAATGGTCTACTATACGTTTTCGGAAAAAGTTCAACCCTGCTCTCCGTAAATTAGTAACTATTAAATAATGTAGCCTTTTGATTTCATACATGATATGTATTGGTGGAAAGAGAATAGAATGTATAAGATTTGCTGATGACATGGTATTAGTGGCAGAAAGTGAGCGGACAGTGAATAACATGCTCAAAGATCTGAATGAAGCTTGTGTGGAATATGGGATGCAAATAAACACAGTAAAAACAAAGAGTATGGTCATCAGTAAAAGACGCAGACTGTCCAATATTAAAATAGGACAATCTACCATTAACCAAATCAGTCAATTTAAATATCTCGGAAGCACAATAACTGAAGACTTGAGATGTCACCAGGAGGTGAAAACTCGAATTGCCATAGCGAAGGAGGCATTCAACAGCAAGAGGAGACTCTTATGTGGCAAATTAGATAAAGGACTAAGGAAAAGGCTTGGCAAATGTTTTGTCTGGAGTGTGGCACTATATGGGGCAGAAACATGGGCACTGAGATGAGAGGATGAAAAAAGGTTAGAGGCATTTGAGATGTGGATGCGGAGGAGAATGGAGAGAATAAGCTGGATGGAAATAGTGAGTAATGAAAGAATATTGGAAAGGGTTGGTGAGAGAAGATGTCTGCTGAAGGTTTGTAAGAGAAAGGAAAAAGGACTGGTTGGGACATTCATTGAGAAGGGAGTGCTTGCTAGCAGATGCTTTGGAAGGATTGGTTTGTGGGAGAAGACTGAGAGGAAGAAGGAGATACAAGGTGATAAATGACATAAAGGGAAGAGGAAATTATGCAGACCTGAAGAGGATGGAAGAAGACCGGACAGCCTGGAGAACTACCATGTGAAAACCTGCCTTTAGGCAGAACACTGATGATGATGATGATGATGATGATGATGATTGATTTCATCATTAACAATGTTGTACTACATGTCGACTAGCTCATGCTAATGCCGACTCTGTATTACAGCTCACTGTCTTAACAAATCCTTGGCATTACGATACTTCTAGCAGAATTTACTCCATAGACTGGTTTTACCCAGAAAAATAATACACAGAAAATTCACACCCAACGCTACCAACCATGGATGGGAATACAAAGTCTGCCTAGCTTTGACTTTCCAGCTAAAAATGTTACTTCCAGTTAATTTAATTAGTAACTGCACTCTTTGACTGTACAAAGTTCCTCGTGCTAGTCGCTGATTGGCTGCCGCTTTATGATCGCAAATTCACGAGATGTTTCACCGATATCCGGTTACCTGCAAAATATTGCCCCATTCGTCACTCCTTAGGCTGCTCTCACGTTGTTCTTTTTTTTTGACAGACAGGCAAAGCTAGATCGCTGCTGCTCATTTTTGCTCATTGTCTCTTCCGGAAGAACACATTCGACTTTCCACTCATAAAGATAAGCCGCACGGAAACAACATTCAGTTACAACATAAAGATAACCGTATGCTTTTATTTCTTTTTGTTATATTTACTCTATTGTTTACTACTACTTTGTTTCTTTTTAATTTTTGCCTCACTCAGATTCCGCGCGTCGTTTCCGTGACACTCGTTGCTTACGCACAGTAACAACAGCCATCTACATCTACACTCCGAAATCTACTTTACGGAGTGTCTCTTAGTTACTTTGTGTGCTACTGTCACCATCAACCTACGGTTCGCGGAAAAGAACGATTGTTGATAAGGCATTATATCAGGTCAAATATCTCTAATTTTCCGTTCATGATGTACGTATGAGGAAGGAATATATTGTGTCACTCTTCTAGGAACGTTGGCGCTGATAATTTCTACACTAAACCAAACCGTGATGCATGACGCCCCTCTTGCAGCGTCTACCACTAGACTTGGCTGAACATTGTAACTGGGTTTTCTCTTTTGATGCTAGTCAATTGTCAGGATGAGCATTACTGCAAAGGACATTTGATTCTAAAGCATTATGTCAAGGTAAAAAAACACTAAATAAATTACTTTTTCTCTCTTAACAACACGTGGGCAGGGTGGGTTTTTCCTTGGCTCGGGTATGAGGTAGAATGAAACAACATTTTTACATAAGATGACTTTTATTGAAAGTTTTGTTCAATGGTTTCCTTACTGGATTGTTCTGGCTGGGAGAGCGGCAGCTGTGTCGTTTGCGAAGCCTTCTGCTGTGTGAGCGGCGGCGTCTGATTTCGCCTGGCGGTGTATATCTCTTGTCGCCGTCTCGCCCAGTTGACTGGAGAAGCGCATCGCGAGGTGGCCCGTTTAATTATTGAGAACGAAGTCGTGAATCGGATGGTGGTACCTCGGATGTGGCGTCCCAGTGTTTCTCTTCTCTCTGAGGCCGCCTGTGTCAGTGTTGTGCGTCGGCCAGCGGAGCGGCGCTGCGGGGAAGGCCAGCGTCCCGGACTCGAATAACGGACTCCAGCTTGCCAGTCTTCGGCTGATAGATCTTCATCACCAGGTCACAGGTGACTGCTGATGTGAGGCCGTCTCCTTCCCATCCTCACAAATCACCCGGGTACGTAAAAATCAGTCTTCAAATACCTTTTAACTTCCGTCTTCTGGCGGCGAGGCTGCGGCTTGCTATTCCATCACAGCGGCGAACTTGGTGCTTCTGTGTACGATGTAGTCTCTTCCTGCATGACGGTCTTCAGCACCGACTGAACTGAAAACTACCCTCAGGCCCACTGTGTCTCGCGTATTTATTTACTTCAGTTCACTGGAGGTGAACGACTTCACGGTCATTGCCTCTTCTGTCACGTTGAAAAGCTTCTCGAAGAATCTTCTTAACGTCGGTCATTGGCTCTTGGAATGTAGGCGAGGGCCTTTGATCACATGTGACAATTGAGAAACACGTGAGCCGGTTGGGCGATGCCCTGACGGCTGAATCGACAGCTTTCGCTTATGTGGGGAGGGCGATGGCTTCTCCTGAATTTGCTGACTTGCAAGCGCCGGCTGCTGCCACTGCTGTTTGCCAGTGTATCATTCTTCTAAACTAAACTAAGTTTATCAATTATTTTCTAATTTCTACTTCACATTGATTTCACTAATTTATTTACCTGTCTTAAGTACCACTCAACAACATCTCCTTGAGGGCTCATAGTGAAATTGTGTGCTTATGGAATATCGTCTTAGTTAAGTGACTGGATTTGTGATTTCCTGTCAGAGTGGTCACAGTTCGTAGTAATTCACGGAAAGTCATCGAGTATAACAGAAGTGATTTCTGGCGTTCCCCAAGGTGGTGTTATAGTCACTTTGCTGCCTTTTATCTATATAAACGATTTGGGACACAATCTGAGTAGCCTTCTTCGGTTACTTGCAGATGACGCTGTCGTTTATTGACTAATAAAGTCATTAGAAGATCAAAACAAACTGCAAAACCATTTAGAAAAGATATCTGAGTTGTGCAAAAAGTGGCAGCTGACGTTAAATAACAAAAAGTGTGAGGTCATCTACATGAGTGCTAAAACGAACACGTTAAACTTCGTTTACGCGATAAATCAGTCTAATCTAAAAGCCGTAAATTCAACTAAATACCTAGGTATTACAATTACGAATAACTTAAATTGGAAGTAACACATAGAAAATGTTGTGGGGGAGGCTAACCAAAGACTGCGTTTTATTGGCAGGACACTTAGAAAATGTAACAGACCTACTAAGGAGACTGCCTACACTACACCAGTCCGTCCTCTTGTAGAACACTGTTGCACGGTGTGGGATACTTACCAGATAGGACTGACGAAGTGCATCGAAAAAGTCGAAAGAAAGGCTGCACGTTTTCTATTATTGCGGAATATGGGAGAGAGTGTCACAGAAATGATACAGGATTTGGGAAGGACATTATTAAAAGAAAGGCGTTTTTCGTTGCGACGGAATCTTCTCAGGAAATCCCAATCACCAACTTTCGCCTCCGAATGCAAAAATATTTTGTTGACACCGACTTACGTAGGGATGAACGATCACGAAGATAAAATAAGGGAAATCAGAGTTCATAAGGAAAGATATAGGTGTTCATTATTTCCGCGCGCTGTACGAGATTGAAATAATAGAAAATTGTGAAGGTGGTTCGATGAACCCTCTGCCAGGCACTTTTCGATTAACCCTCTGCCAGGCACTTAAATGTGATTTGCAGAGTATCCATGTAGATGTAGATGTAAATGTACTAAACGAACCTGTTACGAAACGCGCTGCTCTTTCTTGGATAGTCTCTGTTTCCTCTATCGGTCCTATCTGGTGGGGTTCCCAGTGTGAGGAGCAGCATTCAAGTATTGGTCGAACGTGTGTTTTGTACGGTTCTTTCTCTGTTGGTAGACTACATTTCCAGATGAAACTTCCTATCAATCTCAGTCTGGCATCTGGCCTCCTTTATGATTCCGTTTCACAATAAGTCATTCTGGCTGTATACTTCTAGATATTTAATGGATCTGACTGCTTCCACTGATTGTTTCACAAACGTTTAGTAATACGAGGGGCGTTAAGTTAATGCGACATATTATTCCTCTGAGATAATGTTGGTTTTACACCACACTATTCCTCGCTCTTCTAGCTAAAAAACGCTGTTTCTCAACATAATCCCTTCAATATGAGAGCCTTACGCCAAGTTAATGGGAGGACCTGTATGCTCGCATGTACCACTCTGCTGATCGACATCGGAGCGAACATCTTGCTGCATCAGCAGCCTGCCCACTTTTATGTACTGTTTTCCACGGAGTGCATCCCTCATTGGGCCAAGCAGATGGAAGTCGAAAGGTGCGAGATCCAGGCTGTGTGATGGATGAGGAAGAACAATCGAACAAAGTTTTGTGAGCTCTTCTCTACAATGTGCATGATGATGATGATGTCCTCCTCGCCGTGTCCGGCGACAGCGACTCCGTCAGTCTTCTCTGTCCTTGTTGTGGTAGACTCGGATGTGGCTCGCGAATCCGAATTTCGCTTTGAATATCCTGTTGCATGAAGCACAGTGAAGTTGACCAGCAGAGTTGTAAGTATACGTGTAGACAGGCTTGAGCTGAGATTTTCGGAGCTCTCTTTTAGCATCCAGGTTCATTAGACGCTTTTGCTGGAATTGTTCGATGCTCTTATGTACAGTTGATCGCCACTCCGATCGGCGCAATGCTAGCTCCTCCCAACGGTTGCTTGGAATGCCACAGGCTGCAAGGTGGCGTTTAATGGTGTCTTTATATCGCAGGTGTTGACCACCTTTCCTCCTCTTCCCGCACGAGAGCTGCGAGTAGAACACCGCTTTAGGTAGCCTACTGTCATCCACGCGTACTATGTGACCACTCCATCTCAGTTGATGTTTCATTATTAAAGCTTCAATACCAGCCAGTTTCACGCGGCGCAAAATCTCCGTGTTTGGGACACGGTCTTCCCATTTGATGCGCAGAATTGATCTCAGACATCGAAGATGAAATTTATCTAGCTTCTTAATGTCAGCTTTGTAACAGCACCAGGTTTCCGAGGCATAGAGTAAGGTGGATAATACTACTGCTTTGTAGACTGCAATTTTTGTTTGTAGTTTGAGATCATGTGATTTCCATACTCGGTCATTAAGCTTACAGAAGGCTGAGGCTGCGCTGGCTATACGCGCTGCGATTTCCGTTGTCAGGCTGATGTCACTTCTAATTTGGCTTCCCAGGTATTTGAAATTTGACACATTTTGCAAGGGTTTGTTATTTATCTCAATACTGGAGTCATCTGCATTAAGACCTCTAAGTGGCTGTTTGAGAACTTGCGTCTTAGTGATGCCAATGGCTAAGCCAAATCTTCTGCAGGAGGTATTTAGCAGATTTATGTAAGTCTGAAGAGTTTCGCAAGAATTAGCCATCATGCATACATCATCCGCGGAGAGAATCTCTAAGATGGATAGTTTGGTTACGCGACTTTTTGTTCTGAGGCGAGAGATGTTGAAGACACCTTTGTCTGTCCTTGTCTCGAGACTAATTTGATTACTACAGGCTTTGGTCGCGTCTCTCATAACAACTGGAAAGTAAAGTGAGAAGAGTGTGGGAGCCAGAACACAGCCTTGTTTTACACCACATGTCACGGGAAACTGTTCTGAGAGCTTGTCCTCATGGCGGATTTTTGCCATCATATTTTCATGAAACTGCGGAATCAAACACACAATTTTGTCAGGGCACCCAGTTTTCTTTAGTATGATCCAGAGAGCTTCTCGTGGGACACGATCAAAAGCTTTTTCCAGGTCTACAAAGCACATGAACAAAGGCCGATGTTGCTATAAGCTTTTCTCTTGCATTTGTTTGACAACAAATATGGCATCCACTGTGCCTCTGTTTGGGCGAAAGCCACGCTGGGTCTCTGGTACCAGTTTTTCTGCAAAGTGTGTTAACCGGGTGTTAATTATGTGGGCAAGGACTTTTCCCGCTGCTGAGAGAAGAGAAATGCCCCTGTGGGAGCTGCAGTCTGATATGTCACCCTTGCCTTTATAGATCTTGGAAATACAAGCATCTTTCCAGTCTTGTGGAATCATTTCATACTCCCAAATCCTTAATATCGGAGCAAACAATGGTTTCTTGATGTTTGGCCCCCCCATATTTATATAGCTCTGATGCCAAGTTATCTGATCCTGCTGTTTTGTCATTTTTCAGCTTAGCCAGTGCTGAAATGAATTCACCGTAGGAAGGGGCATCCGCAAGTTGTTCCTCAACTGGCAGGTCTTCAAGTGCTTCTATGTATGGAATATCGGTTGTCTGATGGTCGGGATTAAGAATGTCATTAAAATGTTCCGCCCACCGAGACAGGATGTCACTCTGTTGCGTCAGCCGACAACAATGTGCATACTTGAGTGAGGTCTTGCGTTGTGGCATGAGACGCCAAATGCGGCGTATTGACACCAAATGTACCGGATGGGTGCCAGGAGGTGCCGTACTAAAACTCGCGCGAGCTTTTCAAATGATTTATTCGTTTCCACTACAGTGCTTCGTTGACCTCGGTCCACGTCACAGGCCCCCGCAATGCCGAGGCCACTGCCCCAGCGACCTGTGCAGCGCAACGCTGTGTCGTGCCGGCCTTCTTCGCCAGCTGTAGAAAAAAAATGGTTCAAATGGCTCTGAGCAGTATGGGACTCAACTGCTGTGGTCATAAGTCCCCTACAACTTAGAACTACTTAAGGGGCTCCGGAACGCCCTATACTTGCAATGTTAAAATAACGCTTATAAATTACATCTTTCCTCACAAAGTATTTGAGGTAGGAAGTTGAACTTTTTACAGATTAATTATTGGAATATGGGCTACAACTTAACACAGGGATTTTACAAAATTTTAGTTCAGTTATTAAAGATGATTTTTTTTCAATTGTAATGAAAATTCACAACATTTTTTTGCAATTTTTTATTTATATATTCAAAAATATACAGTTTTTTGGAAAAAGGCTGTGTTAAATTATGCAGAAGGTACTGTGTAACATTTACTGAAAGTTTGAAACAAATATGTTTGGAAGATCCTTAGAAAACATGTAATTAGTATGAGAAAATAAAAGTTTTGGGAATCGAGCGACAAAGATTGGATTAACTTTTTAGTGCATTCCAGGTCCATAGGATTGATTATCTTCATCCTCTGCAAACTCCTCCTCCAGCTTCCTCTTGTTCCTCCTCCTGTTTACTCTTGCTTGTATTTCTAGACTCTTTACAGCCCTGTCTGCAGCCCGAAGGCGTTCCTTGTCTAAAGCAAGCATCGCTCGTACCATGTTAGAACCTATCGTCTTTATTGTTTACAGTAATAACACATACCTTTGGCTTTCCAACATTTCTCCTTTTCTTAAAAGCCTTCAGAGGATTTCTAATAACTTTACTTTTACTCATTATTATACTTCAACAAAACAGAGACTCAGGAAACAGAATTAATTACGAATACTTTCGAGATAACGACAGAGTAAATAAACATGAAACAATCGACAATCACACCAGCGATATATATTAAACCATCACAGGTTAGCCACAACACATACTTTATCTCACATCACTAAAATGTACCTGATGAACACGGACGTTAATAATAACGCCATTTGACAGCAGTTTAACAGCACCACAGTGGGTCACGCCCATGTAGAACACATTTCAAAAAAAATTTAAAAATAGTTGTAGTCTTCGGAATTGAATAAATTATATATCTATTAAAAGGTAATAGTCTGCAGATTCAGAAAACGCAAAAAAGTAAAAATTGAACTTTTCATGATTTTGAGCCTTTCCGGAGCCCCTTGAACCTAACTAACCTAAGGACAGCACACAACACCCAGCCATCACGAGGCAGAGAAAATCCCTGACCCCGCCGGGAATCGAACCCGGAACCCGGGCGTGGGAAGCGAGAACGCTACCGCACGAGATGCGGGCTCGCCAGCTGTAGAGTTCCGATCACGTCAGGATGGCTGCGCCAGCCGGCTCAGCGGCCACTGTCCCCGTTGACTGTGCTGCTCCGCTGGGAGCCGTAGGCTGCTGTTTATTCCTTGGCTGCCGTAGCTGGAAACGCAGCGGCAACGACCGCCTGCGTTGCTGCGTCGGAATCTGCGGCCCCTCGCCACGAATGTCACCGGCATGTGTCGGGAACCGAGACGACTGTCCGTGGTAGCGAGGCGAAGAGTGGCCCGCCTTGCCTGGCTGCAGACCCAGCGTCGGCCTCAGTGGGTCGAACCAATGACCCGCCGTGGACTGGGACGCTGGCGCCCCATCTGCTGCTGCGTGTAGCCCGGCAGTGTGTCACGCCCCGCCGTCCAGGAGAGCTGCCACACTTGAATGAATCTCGTTAGAAAACAACACCTGTTTATACTCGGCTGTGCGTCTCTGTTTCGCTAACGCATCGCTCCGAGTCACGTACGCCTCACACCCCGGTTGCGCCAGTGGGCCCATTCTTCCTGTAGCTTGCGACATGAAGACCGCTACGTTTGCGCTTTTCAGTGGTTCCTTGGCCCCTGTGGCCTCCATTCCACTTCGCAACGGCTGGTCAGCGTAACTTACCGCAATCTGGCCCGCACCTGGCTATAACTCGTGTGCTCCAAAATATTGCACCAAATCTAACTTCCCTATCTTCAACTGTGGTGCTTCTACATTATGGACAAAGAGAAGCTCGTTTGCATTTTTGTGACGACTAACACGCTCGAGTCGATTCTTCAATTTCCTGAGGGTAGAACAATGCACTTCAGAGTTGATCGTTGCACCCCTGATGGAAGACATCAAACATAATAACCCCTTCCGACTCCCAGAAGACCGTCATCATAACTTTACCGACTGACGGTGAGGCTTTGAACTTATTATTCGGAGGGGAGGTGGTGTGGCGCCAATCCGTAGATTTGCCATTTTCTTTCCGGTTCTAAGTGGTGGACCCTTGTTTATCGCCTGTGAGACAAACAAAAAATTTACGCTCTCACAAGGGGACCTCCATACTGAAAATCACGGATTTTGATGAGCTTGAAATATGTTTAGAGGCACTTACCCTAAGTACCTGGCTATCCGGTTTTTTAAGCGACGGGAGTTGCTTTTTGAGAAAATCGATTTTGAAGTTCATTGCGCGCTTCGTATATTTGTAACATTAGGGGTATTTTGAGTAAGTCAGCGTAGCACAGCGGTAAAGGTTCATAATTACGGCGCCAGAGGTACTGTGTTCGAATCCTGCTCAAGTAATTTATTTAAATCGTCCGAACTTTTCAATTTTATTTTAAAAGAATATCAACAAACAGAGTAAGGTGTGATAAATTATAATGATGTATTCAGTTATTAATTTTTTCATAAATTCATTCAGTTTGTGGTTCGCATCGTATTCTCCCAATTGATCTTCTTCGTTGAAATCTATTGCCCGCATCTCGTGGTCGTGCGGTAGCGTTCTCGCTTCCCACGCCCGGGTTCCCGGGTTCGATTCCCGGCGGGGTCAGGGATTTTCTCTGCCTCGTGATGGCTGGGTGTTGTGTGCTGTCCTTAGGTTAGTTAGGTTTAAGTAGTTCTAAGTTCTAGGGGACTTATGACCACAGCAGTTGAGTCCCATAGTGCTCAGAGCCATTTGAACCATTTTTTTTTTTTGAAATCTATCAGTTCATCATCAATAATGATCTGTCTTTCGGCCAAGAGATCCTGTATTGCGATACATATCTCATCGCCTATTCCAGCGGAATAGGCAGATATCACGCTAGGCGG
The DNA here is from genome assembly GCF_023864275.1 of Schistocerca cancellata. NCBI lineage: Eukaryota > Metazoa > Arthropoda > Insecta > Orthoptera > Acrididae > Schistocerca > Schistocerca cancellata. Next base: position 681,526,381 of record NC_064631.1, read on the forward strand.
TATATTCGTTACGAGATTCAAATCGCGGAGTAGATTTTCAGCGTATTTAATGGCATTTGTGATTTCGCCTTTTGATTCTTCGTGTCAACTCGTCTACTTATGGATCTTCTTCTGGTTGCACTATTGCAGAAACACTTGGTTCTTCCATTTCACGGAATTTTTCTAACACACGTCACTAGAGACGCTTTGCGAGCAACTGACGCTGTAGATAGATGCGAACGTAAAGGAATGCAAATCGCGTCCACTTTGGCCTAGGAGCTGGGGTTCCCGTTACGGCCAACGGTGTTCACAGGAGAGGGGACGATAACGGGCGGTAGCGTTCTCGCTTCCCGCGCCCGGGTTCCCGCGTTTGATTCCCGGCGGGGTCAGGGATTTTGTCTGCCTCGTGATGACTGGGTGTTGTGTGATGTCCTTAGGTTAGTAAGGTTTAAGTAGTTCTAAGTTCTGCACCAGGCGTCAATCCCCTGCAGGTGTTCCGGTACCATTTTATAGCATATTTTGTCTGTTCAAAACGGTTCAAATGGCTCTGAGCACTAGGGGACTCAACATCTTAGGTCATAAGTCCCCCAGAACTTAGAACTACTTAAACCTAACTAACCTAAGGACATCACACACACCAATGCCCGAGGCAGGATTAGAACCAGCGACCGTAGCAGCCTCGCGGTTCCGGACTGCAGCGCCGGAACCGCACGGCCACCACGGCCGGATTGTCTGTTCAAATGGTTCAAATGGCTCTGAACACTATGGGACTTAACATCTGAGGTCATCAGACCCCTAGAACTACTTAAAACTAACTAACCTAACGACATCACGCACATCCATGCCCGAGGCAGGATTCGAACCTGCGACCGTAGCAGTCGCGCGGTTCCGGACTGAAGCGCCTAGAACCGCTCGGCCACCGCGGCCGGCTATTTCGTCTGTATCCGCTAAAAGTAGCATGGAATTTCAGACATTATACACGTGGTTACTTATCGAAAGTAATGATTCCATTACACTGCCTTAGGATACAAACGAAGTACTCTCATGTCTGATGTTTTCTCTTCATCAAGAATGACATGTTGTTTTCTGTTTGCTGTCTTCAGTCCGCCCACACAGATAGTATGATATCGTTTTATTTTGTTCATTGTTAATTAGGCGGCAGTGCGGAACTGTATCAAATGCCGTCCGGAAGCCAAGAAACACGACAGCAATCTTGGCGCCGAGAACTAATGGTTTCTGGGTCTCAAGGGCAAGCAGAACGAGTTGGCTTACATACGACAGCTGTTTCCCAAAAATGGTTCAAATGGTTCTGAGCACTATGCGACTTAATTTCTGAGGTCATCAGTCGCCTAGAACTTAGAACTAATTAAACCTAACTAACCTAAGGACATCACACACATCCATGCCCGAGGCAGGATTCGAACCTGCGACCGTAGCGGTCGCTCGGCTCGAGACTGTAGCGCCTAGAACCGCACGGCCGGCAGCTGTTTTCCGCACCCATGTTAACTTCTACAGAGACCTTGCGTAGATGGCTCACCTCATGGGGCAAATTATCGGTGTCTGACAACGGTCTTGAACGACATATGAAAGTTAGTAACACAGTGCTTTTCTGTGACGGGTGACAAGGGTTGGTGGGTTGAAAGTACAGAGCCGTATGCGTATGTTTGCTGTAGACGCTGTGGGCAAGACATCAATTTCGTTAGCCTTAGACAAGGACGTCGAGGACGGCCAACCCATCGTCTTTTACAACTTTTACAATGAGCAGGATGTTACTGTTATAGCGCTGAGATATTCGAAAACATAGTAAAGTTTTTACGATCATGGAGGCAAATAACGTGGCATCAATGTACAGGAAGAAACTACTAGAGTTTAATGGGGTCGTATACAAGTCAGTGTCCTTGAATTTCTCCATCAACAGATTCGCAGTTGCCGGAGCTATCGGCTTCCTACCGCAGTACCGTCAGCCTGATCGTAATATGAGGTGCATTCAAGTTCTGAGGCCTCCGATTTTTTTTCTCCAGACTGGAAAGAGATAGAAACATGCGCATTGTTTTAAAATGAGGCCGCGTTCATTGTCAATACGTCCCAGAGATGGCAGCACCGTACGGCAGATGGAATTTTACCGCCAGCGGCGAGAATGAGAACTGTTTTAAATACTTAAAATGGCGACGTTTTCCTTACTTGAACAGCGTGCAATCATTCGTTTTCTGAATTTGCGTGGTGTGAAACCAATTGAAATTCATCGACAGTTGAAGGAGACATGTGGTGATGGAGTTATGGATGTGTCGAAAGTGCGTTCGTGGGTGCGACAGTTTAATGAAGGCAGAACATCGTGTGACAACAAACCGAAACAACCTCGGGCTCGCACAAGCCGGTCTGACGACATGATCGAGAAAGTGGAGAGAATTGTTTTGGGGGATCGCCGAATGACTGTTGAACAGATCGCCTCCAGAGTTGGCATTTCTGTGGGTTCTGTGAACACAATCCTGTATGACGACCTGAAAATGCGAAAAGTGTCATCCAGGTGGGTGCCACGAATGCTGACAGACGACCACATGGCTGCCCGTGTGGCATGTTGCCGAGCAATGTTGACGCGCAACGACAGCATGAATGGGACTTTCTTTTCGTCGGTTGTGACAATGGATGAGACGTGGATGCCATTTTTCAATCCCTTCGTTGAACCTGCTCACTGCCAGGAAAGTTGCAATCTCCACAGTCTTAGCCCCATAATGCAAATGCTTGGTGCCTAGCTTCCAAACCCCCGCGTTATATCTTTCATTTGAATTTTGAGTGTTTCCTCCCAAGCATCGGTACAATAACTCGTCCTCCGAAAGAAAAAAAAGCTGGTGCGTGGAAAAGGCCAATTTCAGGCAGGTGCATTTTTTTGTTCAACCGCGAATAACAAACATTTCCGTTCCGTATTCGGAAAAACCGTTTGAGGGGTGGATTCTAAACATTTTTATGGATCCGAAAATGCATTCTAAAACAAAATCAATTGTTTGAACCAAATGATAGTAAACCTCCCCTTAAGAAAGACAAAATACTTCAGCAACACGACTTGTCATATCTTCCCCCTTTACAAAGAAGTTAGTTGCGGGGAGAACAGTTTAGATGAAGTAATTAGTTTTTAGATATTACCTTGCCAGTTCCGGCAACTGCACTGCAGCCACGTATTTACCTGGTCTTCATATATCAATAGCATAGTTCAATGAGAAACAGGAAATTTATCTGTTGGCGTTTGTGTAAGAATTTCTTCCTCTAATTCCAGTCAGTAATTGCCAGTTGTCAAACAATCGATTTCGGTCAATGATGACCCCCTTCTGATCTGTCAGGAAAAGGGAAACCAAATACAATTGCTGGACAATAGACGTAACGTAAACAGTAAATTGTAAAATATTTAGAAAATACGAATTTCGTACGTATGGGAAATACGAGCTTAAAAGTGTAATGAGACATACCTGAATAAAATAGAATCTGCCTTACATTATCGAAATGCGATTCAGTCAAAGCGACATAATAGATATAAAAAAATTAAGCTCAACGTGGTCGAACAGACATGATAATGCAGTACCGGGAGAATCATAATGTGAATGACGTTGCTGATCAGAGAAACGGGGTACAGATTCGACACGAAAAACATTATTGTTGTGAAAACTCGTCAGATGTCACTTACACACATGTTATTGTTGTTGTGGTCTTCAGTCCAGAGACCGGTCTCATGCAACTATCCATAACACTCCATCCTGTGAAAGTCTATTCATCTCCGAGTAATTGCTCAAACGTACATTCTTCTGAATCTACTTGATGTATTCATCTCTTGGTCTCCCTCTACGCCGCGCGGTTCTAGGCGCTTCAGTCTGGAACTGCTTGACCGCTACGGTCGCAGGTTCGAATCCTGCCTCGGGCATGGATGTGTGTGATGTCCCTAGGTTAGTTAGGTTTAAGTAGTTCTAAGTTCTAGGAGACTGATGACCACAGATGTTAAGTCCCATAGTGCTCAGAGCCATTTGAACCATTTTTCCCTCCACGCTTCCCTCCGATACTAAACTGGCGATCGCTTGGTGCTTAATAGCGTGTCCTACCAAGCGATCCCTTCCCTTAGTTAAATTGTGCCACAAATTCGTCTTCTCCCAAATTCCATTCAGTACCTCCTCATTAGATACGTGATCTACCCATCTAATCTTCACGATTATTCTATCGTACCACTTTTCGAAAGCTTTTATTCTCTTCCCGACCAAACTATTTACCGTACGTGTTTCACTTCCATACGTAGCTACATCCATACAAATACTCTAGGAAAGAACGTCCTGAGACTTAAATGTATACTCAATGATAGCAAATGTATCTTCCTAGGAGAGGTCTACCTTGTCATACCCAGTCAACATTTTATATCTCCCATCGTCAGTTACTTTGCTTCTCAGGGAGCAAAACTCATCTACTGCTTTCAGTGTCTCCTTTCTAATCTAATTGCCTCAGCATCAGCTGATCTAATTCGACTGCATTCCATTATCCTCGTTTTGTCTTTGTTGATGTTCATCTTATAGCCTCCTTTCACGACACTGTCAATTCCGTTCAGCTGTTCTTCAAGGTCCTTCGCTGTCAGTGACAGAATTACAATGTCATCGGCAAACATCAGAGTTTTTATTTATTCTCTCTGTATTTTAATTCCTTCTCCAAAATTTTCTTTTGTTTCCTTTACTCCTTGCTCAATACACAGACTGAATAACATCAGGGGTAGGTTAGAACCCTGCCTCACTCCCTTCCCAATCACTGCTTCCCTTTCGTGCTCCTCGAGTCTTGTAACTTCTCTTTGGTTTCTGTACAAATTGTAAATAGCCGTTCGCTCCCTGTATTTTACCCCTGCCACCTTCAGAATCTGAAAAAGTGTATTCCAGTCAACATTGTCAATAGCTTTCTCTAAAACTTCTAACATAAGTCGTAGGGTCAGTATTGCCTCACGTGTTCAAACATTTCTGCGGAATCCAAACTGATCTTCGCCGAGGTCGGCTTCTACCAGTTTTTCCATTCGTCTGTAAACAATTCGTGTTAGTATTTTGTAACCGTGTCTTATTAAACTCATAGTTCGGTAATTTTCACACCTGTCAACACCTGCTTTTTTTGGGATTGGAATTATTATATTCTTCTTGAAGTCTGAGGATATTTCGCCTCATACATTTTTCTCACCAAGTGAAACAGTTTGATCATGACTGGGTCACTCAAGGCTATCAGTAGTTGTAATAAATGTTCTCTACTCCCGGTGCCTTATTTCGACTTAGGTCTTTCAGAACTCTGTCAATTTCTTCACGCAGTATCACATCTCCCATTTCATCTTCATCTACTCCCTCTTCCATTTTCATAATATTTCCTCAAGTACATCGCCCTTGTATAGACCCTCTATTTACTCCTTACAACTTTCTGCTTTCCCTTCTTTGCTTAGAACTGAATTTCCATCTGAGCTCTTGATATTCATACAAATGGTTCTCTTTTCTCCAAAGGTCTCTTTAATTTTCCTGTAGGCAGTATCTATCTTACCCCTAGTGCTATCTGCTTCTGCATCCTTACATTTGTCCTCTAACCTTCGCTGTTTACCGTTTGCACTTCCTGTCGATCTCATTTTTGACGCGTTTGTATTCCTTTTCGCAGGCTTCATTTACTGAATTTTTATATTTTCTCCTTTCATCAATTAAATTCAATATCTCTTGTTTTACCCAAGGATTTCTGCTAGCCCTAGTCGTTTTACCTACTTGATCCTCTGTTACCCTCACTCTTTCACCGCTCAAAGCTACCCATTCTTCTTCTACTGTATTACTTTCCCCTGAACTTGTGAAGCGTTCCATAATTCTCTCTCTCTCAAACTGTCTAGAACCTCTGGTGCTTTCAGTTTATCCATGTCCCGTCTTCTTAAATTCCTACCGTTTTGCAGTTGATTCAGTTTTAATCGACAGTTCATAACCAATAGATTGTGGTAAGAGTCCATATCTGCCCCTGGAAATGTCTTACAATTTAAAAGCTGGTTCCTAAATCTCTGTTTTACCATTATATAATCTCTCTGGAACCTCTGTGTCTTCAGGCCCTTTTGACACATACAACCTTGTTTCATGATTCTTAAATCAAATGTTAGCTATGATTAAGTTGCGCTCTGTGCAAAACTCTACCAGGCGGCTTCCTGTTTCCTTCCTTACCCCCCAGTCCAAATTCACCTACTACTTTTCCTTCTCTTCCTTTCCCTACTATCTCACATACGTCACACAAATGTGTGCGCACAATTACGTAAGAATCTTACAATGAATTAAAAACTATTCTGGAACTAAAATGTTTTAAAAACTGGGTAGAGTACAAATTGAAATGCATCAAAAATAGGCAGACGAAAGCAGTTCTTTAAACTGTAATGAAAAAGGAAATGCGTGATTGACAGTAGGCCTACGTGGTGCCGAAATGCTGTAGATCTAGCGGGAAATTTAGCTAACTATACTTTATTTAGCTAATGGAATGCAATGTAGAAAGTTTAAAGAGCTAATAGAATTACATAAATGTGATGAAAATAATTCATAAAAATAGAAGTTAAACGGACAAAACGTAAGAGAGGAATACGTAACCAGCGATGTCCTCTTTTGGCGTAGATGTCGCAATGCGGCGTAGGCAAGTACTGGTTAACAATGTCTTGCAACAGTTGTAATCAAACACAGATTTTTTCTATTAGATAAAAGCATCATCATGCTTTAGCATTATGTCGTCCTGATGTATGCACAGCATTGTACTGTGAAGAGAGTGAAGGCACTTCCGTTTCCAGCGGCATCACGGGCGCTGCGTGTAGCTTTTGTGGGAGTCATGAAGTTACGCAAGCTGCCAATTATTTAGGCGCTGTTATACACCGCACATTGAACACACCAAGGGCGTGATGCACTGTCGCCTTTTCTGACAAGCGACGTAATTGCCTGCCAAAACGTCGCGTTTCAATCTGCATAGGAAATAAAGCAGGAAACACATTCACTGCTCCGTTGGGCGATCTGTTGTCCGAATTTCTGACGATGCCATCAGTTCAGCAGACTTCCAGTACAATTTTCCTAAATTCTGAAATATTTTCCTAATTAACTGAATCGCTTGTAACTAGCAACATATTGCAGTAACGTCACCTTGTATTGGCACATCAGAGAGAACAATACAACACTGACTACACTGTGCTGCATTTTAAAACTTTTGGTACGATGTTTTATGACTGTAAGGTGTATTTTTCATACTGATTTCAAGTCTGATTTTGATTTCTCTTTATCACGCCAGATTTTTGTACAAATAACATCTGAAGTCTTAGCTGAAATCACATTTCTTTTTACTATCATGAAGTTTTTTTTTAATTCCATTAAAAATAAATTATTTACACTGGCGTCCAAAATTAAAGCAACAAACCGCTGTTTCCCCGTCCTGAGTTTAATCCACGATATAATCATACAGACTGTCAACAGATGTACGTATAATCGTGTTCTGCACGGAAGATGGCTTTCCGGTCAACAGAGAACCACTCCAGAGTTGACGTCAGGACAATACCAGACGTGTGTGCAGAATAGTCCCACATCCACAATTGCTGTGTACACAGTCACAGACGATGCTCCATAGTACAGAGAAGACGCCTACCAGTAGCCCGAGGGCTTAATGTGAATCGTTTAGATATTTCTGGGTTGTGGTAACAGTTTACAGAAACCGAAACTGTATCCAGAAGACCAGGGCAGGGCCGAGCATGTGTGACATCAAAGAGAGAGGAAAGCTACGAGGGCAGTTCAATAAGTAATGCAACACATTTTTTTTCTCGGCCAATTTTGGTTGAAAAAACCGTAAATTTCTTGTGGAATATTTTCAAACATTCCCGCTTCGTCTCGTATAGTTTCATTGACTTCCGACAGGTGGCAGCGCTGTACGGAGCTGTTAAAATGGCGTCTGTAACGGATGTGCGTTGCAAACAACGGGCAGTGATCGAGTTTCTTTTGGCGGGAAACCAGGGCATCTCAGATATTCATAGGCGCTTGCAGAATATCTACGGTAATCTGGCAGTGGACAAAAGCACGGTGAGTCGTTGGGCAAAGCGTGTGTCATCATCGCCGCAAGGTCAAGCAAGACTGTCTTATCTCCCACGTGCGGGCCGGCCGTGCACTGCTGTGACTCCTGCAATGGCGGAGCGTGCGAACACACTCGTTCGAGATGATCGACGGATCACCATCAAACAACTCAGTGCTCAACTTGACATCTCTGTTGGTAGTGCTGATGATGATGATGATGATGTTTGGATTGTGGGGCGCGCAACTGCGTGGTTATCAGCGCCCGTACAATTACCCAATCTTTGCTCAGTCCAATTTCGCCACTTTCCTGGATGATGATGAAATGATGAGGACAACACAAACACCCAGTCATCTCGAGGCAGGGAAAATCCCCGACCCCGCCGGGAATCGAACCCGGGACCCCGTGCTCGGGAAGCGAGAACGCTACCGCGAGACCACGAGCGGCGGTGTTGGTAGTGCTGTCACAATTGTTCACCAGTTGGGATATTCAAAGGTTTGTTGCCGCTGGGTCCCTCGTTGTCTAACCGAACACCATAAAGAGCAAAGGAGAACCATCTGTGCGGAATTGCTTACTCGTCATGTGGCTGAGGGTGACAATTTCTTGTCAGAGATTGTTACAGGCGATGAAACATGGGTTCATCACTTCGAACCTGAAACAAAACGGCAATCAATGGAGTGGCGCCACACCCACTCCCCTAGCAAGAAAAGCCATACCCTCAGCCGGTAAAGTCATTGTTACAGTATTCTGGGACGCTGAAGGGGTTATTCTGTTCGATGTCCTTCCCCATGGTCAAACGATCAACTCTGAAGTGTATTGTGCTACTCTTCAGAAATTGAAGAAACGACTTCAGCGTGTTCGTAGGCACAAATATCTGAACGAACTTCTCCTTCTTCATGACAACGCAAGACCTCACACAAGTCTTCGCACCCGAGAGGAGCTCACAAAACTTCAGTGGACTGTTCTTCCTCATGCACCCTACAGCCCCGATCTCGCACCGTCGGATTTCGATATGTTTGGCCCAATGAAGGACGCAATCCGTGGGAGGCACTACGCGGATGATGAAGAAGTTATTGATGCAGTACGACGTTGGCTCCGACAGCGACCAGTGGAATGGTACCGTGCAGGCAAACAGGCCCTCATTTCAGGGTGGCGTAAGGCCGTAGCATTGAATGGAGATTACGTTGAAAAATAGTGTTGTGTAGCTTAAAGATTGGGGAATAACCTGGTGTATTTCAATGCTGAATAAAACAACCCCTGTTTCAGAAAAAAAATGTGTTGCATTACTTATTGAACTGCCCTCGTAGTTGGGTGGAACATGCGAACCAGACGATTGAATAGTGGGCCCATGTTATTATCACAGATGGGCCCCGACTTGGTCTGGAGAGTGATTCTCAGGCATTCTCATCTGGAGGGAACGTGGACCACGATTTCGAGACCCGAAAATTGTGGAAAGACACCGATATCGAGGAGGATCGGTAACGGTGTGGGCAGGGATCATGTTGACCGCTTGAACACCTCATCGTGAAATTGTACGGGTGAATCGGCAAGATTTAACTGCTTTCAGGTATCGTGACGACATCTTGTGACCTCATGTTCGGTTGTTGCGAGATGCACAGGGCCCAGACTTCGTATTGATGGACGATAATGCTCGACATCACGGAGCACGGGTTGTTGATACCAGAATGAGATTTTCACTCTGCAGCGGAGTGCGCCCTAATATGATACCTCCTGGCAGATTAAAACTGTGTGCCGGACCGAGAGTCGTACTCGGCACTTGCTCGCTCTCACGAGTATGCCTGTGATGCACTAGGGAGACGGGTTGCATCACGTCAGCTCCCACCAATCAGTCTCCAAGACTTGCGAGCGGTTTTGCAGGAGAAACGGGCCTTATTGCCTCGACATTGGACTGACTCCATCGTCCACAGCATGCCATCACGCCATTATTGCCACCAGTGGTGGTCACACCCCATAGTGTGTAAGTAGGCTGTTTAGGTTCTTATATTGGTAACGCCGCCGCCACGTAGCGCTCTCTGTATGAAAATCACTGGCTGTGCTGTGTGCAGTCTGTGGCTAGTTTGCATTGTTGTCTTCCATTGTAGTGTTGGGCAGCTGGATGTTAACAGCGCGTAGCGTTGCGCAGTTGGAGGTGAGCCGCCAGCAGTGGTAGATGTGGGGAGAGAGACGGCGGAGTTTTGCAGTTTGTAATACTGGATATCATATACACTCCTGGAACTGGAAAAAAGAACACATTGACACCGGTGTGTCAGACCCACCATACTTGCTCCGGACACTGCGAGAGGGCTGTACAAGCAATGATCACACGCACGGCACAGCGGACACACCAGGAACCGCGGTGTTGGCCGTCGAATGGCGCTAGCTGCGCAGCATTTGTGCACCGCCGCCGTCAGTGTCAGCCAGTTTGCCGTGGCATACGGAGCTCCATCGCAGTCTTTAACACTGGTAGCATGCCGCGACAGCGTGGACGTGAACCGTATGTGCAGTTGACGGACTTTGAGCGAGGGCGTATAGTGGGCATGCGGGAGGCCGGGTGGACGTACCGCCGAATTGCTCAACACGTGGGGCGTGAGGTCTCCACAGTACATCGATGTTGTCGCCAGTTGTCGGCGGAAGGTGCACGTGCCCGTCGACCTGGGACCGGACCGCAGCGACGCACGGATGCACGCCAAGACCGTAGGATCCCACACAGTGCCGTAGGGGACCGCACCGCCACTTCCCAGCAAATTAGGGACACTGTTGCTCCAGGGGTATCGTTGAGGACCATTCGCAACCGTCTCCATGAAGCTGGGCTACGGTCGCGCACACCGTTAGGCCGTCTTCCGCTCACGCCCCAACATCGTGCAGCCCGCCTCCAGTGGTGTCGCGACAGGCGTGAATGGAGGGACGAATGGAGACGTGTCGTCTTCAGCGATGAGAGTCGCCTCTGCCTTGGTGCCAATGATGGTCGTATGCGTGTTTGCGCCGTGCAGGTGAGCGCCACAATCAGGACTGCATACGACCGAGGCACACAGGGCCAACACCCGGCATCATGGTGTGGGGAGCGATCTCCTACACTGGCCGTACACCACTGGTGATCGTCGAGGGGACACTGAATAGTGCACGGTACATCCAAACCGTCATCGAACCCATCGTTCTACCATTCCTAGACCGGCAAGGGAACTTGCTGTTCCAACAGGACAATGCACGTCCGCATGTATCCCGTGCCACCCAACGTGCTCTAGAAGGTGTAAGTCAACTACCCTGGCCAGCAAGATCTCCGGATCTGTCCCCCATTGAGCATGTTTGGGACTTGATGAAGCGTCGTCTCACGCGGTCTGCACGTCCAGCACGAACGCTGATCCAACTGAGGCGCCAGGTGGAAATGGCATGGCAAGCCGTTCCACAGGACTACATCCAGCATCTCTACGATCGTCTCCATGGGAGAATAGCAGCCTGCATTGCTCCGAAAGGTGGATATACACTGTACTAGTGCCGACATTGTGCATGCTCTGTTGCCTGTGTCTATGTGCCTGTGGTTCTGTCAGTGTGATCATGAGATGTATCTGACCCCAGGAATGTGTCAATAAAGTTTCCCCTTCCTGGGACAATGAATTCACGGTGTTCTTATTTCAATTTCCAGGAGTGTATTATGACTATTAAGGTAAATACATTGTTTGTTCTCTATTAAAATCTTTCATTTGCTAACTATCCCTATCAGTAGTTAGTGCCTTCCGTAGTTTGAATCTTTTATTTAGCTGGCAGTAGTGGCGCTCGCTGTATTGCAGTAGTTCGAGTAATGAAGATTTTTGTGAGGTAAGTGATTTGTGAAAGGTATAGATTAATGTTAGTCAGTGCCATTCTTTTGTAGGGATTTTTGAAAGTCAGATTGCGTTGCGCTAAAAATATTGTGTGTCAGTTTAAGCACAGTCTTGTATAATTTTTCAAAGGGGACGTTTCCACTGGTCACACCCCATAGTGAGCACATTAACCAGTTGTCGGAATTTATGTGCAAATACGTTAAGTCGGAAAAAAAAGTTTTTCTTCGCCGTTATAAATGTCGCAGTAGTTTACGTTCTGTATTTTTTTTGCATTGTTTCTATTATATCATCAACCGTTTATGCTGTTCTGTGGCAAAAAAAAACGCTACGTTGAAAATTTCCTTTTGTTGCTTAAATTTTGAGCACCAGTGTATTTTGTAATCATGTATGGAGCCGATAACACGCTGTATTAGAGTTGACGATAGTATATGTTCACTTAAAAATGCTGAAAATTATTACAAAAACGCCACCCATGTTTGATGGCAATTTAATTTCCCTTCGCTGGTTCGCTGCGTCATGTCCTATCGGACACGGGACGAAACTGCTCTTCCTGGATTGTCTCCCTTCACCACTGCCACCTTTCTTTAGCACTTTGCATTCCACCATACCTGATATGTCTTTTCCATCTCCTTGACGTCCGGGTGGAAATAGTTGTACTTGTTCCTCACTGACATGGCCGAGGTCCACAAGGAAAAATTCAACATATTAATGTAAAACATGACGCTTCACCCTCATGTTAAATCCTAATTTCATAAAACTCTGCAACACCACAATTTAAGAACTTGATTTTTGTAGTGCCCAAAACGGTGGACACTACTTCAAGTGAAACCCAACACTTCTGCACTGTATTCATAATAAGGATAGAATGTTGAGTTATTGAGTTAAAATTTGTGCTTAAGCCAGGAGTTGAAGCCGGGTCTCCCGCTTACTAAGCAAATGTGTGATCCACTACACAACCTTAGTAACGAGGCTGACACAGCTGCACGAACCATCCTAGTCCAGTGTCCTCCCTTACACAAACTTCGACTCACATCTTAGCCCATTTTTCTCTTCTTAAATTATCAATATTGTCGAGGCTCTCCAATACTAGAGTATCACGCGAGATTTTTACTACAGTAGCCTGTAGGTGATGTGTTGATCTGATGTAATTACATTATCCTGGAGACATTTTACGGGTCAACTTTATCTTCAATAAAAATAGAAGTTGAAGAGTTGGCTGCTCGGGCTGTGCCTGGAGATAGGCAGTGGATAGGAGGACAGCTGCTGGAGTGGCACGAGGCAGTGAGTCTTAGCCAGAGCCTCATGGAACAAGTGTGAATGGGATGGTGGTTGGATAAGTCGACGGTCAGCACGCATGACTCTGCTCTTTGGACAACCACGAGGTGGAGCATGTAATGGTTCTTTATTTACGGAACCATTACGGCACTCCAACCCCAGTTCTCGGTACCAGTAATATCGTACTACTTTTCTGGGAAGTAACAGACATATTTTTGTGACAATATTCACATTTGGTTTTATTAATGTATAGGTTCTCCGATGTATCGACATATTACAGTGATATGGTTCTTGTGTGTATTGATTTCTGTGAGTCTGTCATAATCTTTGACTTACTTGTAGCCGTTTTGGCGCGAAGGCGCACAGAGAAGTCTTTGTTTCACTTTGCAGAAGTTAAGTTGTTATTTCGCTTTGTAAAAGAACAGTCACGTCTTATGTTTGGTGAAAGTGGAAATTAAATATATGACGAGTGATACAAAACTGTTATCTAGATGATGTGACAAATAAGAAAGAAGTATATATGAATTTACAAGAAGTTTAATAAAAATGTGGATCGTGAACACCAAGTCAAAAATTATTTCTACCATACCATTGTTCTGAACTGGGATTGTTTGATCATTAAGAATTTCCTGAAAAACGTATTTGTTAGGTCTTCAAATATTGCTAAAATACAGATCTGGACCTTCTAGCTGTCAAAGTGGGATCACCCTAGAATCAACAAGATGAGCCATAACAACTTCGACGAACTCTACGTGGGGATCCATTCACGATAAGTGCCAAAATTAATGACTTTTTTACAGTGACTTCAATATTTCCATTCTGACGATGCCATCCACAGTCAATAACTTTGTTGTCGTCCGATAAAGCGAAGATATGTTGCGTGAGCAACATTATTGATCTGATTTCTAACCTACTATGCAAGTGGTGGTATTGTTAGAAGCGGTCGTTGTCTTTACTTAGTCAGACGGACAGTAATTCCAGAGGAGGCGAAACAGTGGCTTTCGCTAATCATAAGGGCACTAACAGTGCTTTTGGAGCTCAAAGTGCCAGCCTGGTGACGTCCAGATTGAGGTGGTGCACCTGCGACGGGTCTCCAGTATGGAGACTTTATCAACTGAAGCGCCAATCACGCTGGTGTAGGCATGCCTATCCAGATACAGAGATATACAAACAGGAAGAATACGGTGCTGCTTCGGCAACGCCTACATAAGAGAATAAGTGTCTGGCGCAGTTGTTACATCGGTTACTGCTGATACAGTGACAGATTATCCAGATTTACGAGGGCAGTTCAATAAGTAATGCAACACATTTTTTTTCTCGGCCAATTTTGGTTGAAAAAACCGGAAATTTCTTGTCGAATATTTTCAAACATTCCCGCTTCGTCTCGTATAGTTTCATTGACTTCCGACTGGTGGCAGCGCTGTATGGAGCTGTTAAAATGGCGTCTGTAACGGATGTGCGTTGCAAAGAACGGGCAGTGATCGAGTTTCTTTTGGCGGAAAACCACGGCATCTCAGATATTCATAGGCGCTTGCAGAATGTCTACGGTGATCTGGCAGTGGACAAAAGCACGGTGAGTCGTTGGGCAAAGCGTGTGTCATCATCGCCGCAAGGTCAAGCAAGACTGTCTGATCTCCCACGTGCGGGCCGGCCGTGCACAGCTGTGACTCCTGCAATGGCGGAGCGTGCGAACACACCCGTTCGAGATGATCGACGGATCACCATCAAACAACTCAGTGCTCAACTTGACATCTCTGTTGGTAGTGCTGTCACAATTGTTCACCAGTTGGGATATTCAAAGGTTTGTTCCCGCTGGGTCCCTCGTTGTCTAACCGAACACCATAAAGAGCAAAGGAGAACCATCTGTGCGGAATTGCTTGCTCGTCATGTGGCTGAGGGTGACAATTTCTTGTCAAAGATTGTTACAGGCGATGAAACATGGGTTCATCACTTCGAACCTGAAACAAAACGGCAATCAATGGAGTGGCGCCACACCCACTCCCCTACCAAGAAAAAGTTTAAAGCCATACCCTCAGCTGGTAAAGTCATGCTTACAGTCTTCTGGGTTATTCTGTTCGATGTCCTTTCCCATGGTCAAACGATCAACTCTGAAGTATATTGTGCTACTCTTCAGAAATTGAAGAAACGACTTCAGCGTGTTCGTAGGCACAAGAATCTGAACGAACTTCTCCTTCTTCATGACAACGCAAGACCTCACACAAGTCTTCGCACCCGAGAGGAGCTCACAAAACTTCAGTCGACTGTTCTTCCTCATGCACCCTACAGCCCCGATCTCGCACCGTCGGATTTCCATATGTTTGGCCCAATGAAGGACGCAATCCGTGGGAGGCACTACGCGGATGATGAAGAAGTTATTGATGTAGTACGACGTTGGCTCCGACATCGACCAGTGGAATGGTACTGTGCAGGCATACAGGCCCTCATTTCAAGGTGGCGTAAGGCCGTAGCATTGAATGGAGATTACGTTGAAAAATAGTGTTGTGTAGCTAAAAGATTGGGGAATAACCTGGTGTATTTCAATGCTGAATAAAACAACCCCTGTTTCAGAAAAAAATGTGTTGCATTACTTATTGAACTGACCTCGTAAAAGAGTCTAAACGTGCTGTTATAGTCGGCGCACGGGCGATGGGACACAGCATCTCCGAGGTAGCGATAAAGTGGGGATTTTGCCGTACAAACATTTCATGAGTGTACCGTGAATATCAGGAGTCCGGTAAAACATCAATACTCCAACATCGCTGCAGCCGCATAAAGATCCTGCAAGACGAGACCTACGATGACTGAGGAGTATTGTTAAACGTGACAAAAGTGCAACCCTTTCGAAAGTTCCTGCAGATTATCGTGCTGGGCCATCAACAAGTGTCAGTGTGTGAACCATTTAATGAAACATCATCGATATGCGCTTTCGGAACCGAGGGCCCACCCGTGTACCCTTGACGGCTGCACGGCACAAAATCTTTCCGCCTCGGCTGGGCCCGTCAACACCGACATTGGTCTGTTGATGAGTGCAAACATAATGCCTGGTCGGTCGAGTCTCGTTTCAGATTGTATCTAGCGGATGGACGAGTGCGGGGATGGAGACCTCCTCATGAATGCATGAACCCTGCATGTCAGCAGAGACGATTCAAGCTGGTGGAGGCTCTGTAATGCTGTGGAGAGTCAGCAGTTGGAGTGATATGGGACCCCTGATACGTCCAGATACGACTCTGGCAGGTAACACGCACGTAAGCATCCTGTCCGATCACCTGCACCCATTCATGTCCGTTTTGAATTCCTAGTTACTTGGGCAATTCCAGTAGGACAATGCGATATCCCGCACGTCCAGTATTGGTACAGAGTGGCTCCAGGAACACTCTTCTGAGTTTAAACACTTCCGCTCGTCACATAGATCCCCAGATATGAACATTATTGAGCATATTCGGGATGCCTCGTAGTCTTACGGACTTACGGTCAGACCTGCAGCATCCATGGTGTCTATTCCCTCTAGCACAACTTGACACATTAGTCGAGTGCATGCCACGTCGTGTTACAGCAATTCTGCGTTCTCGTTGGAGCCCAGCACGATATTAGGCAGGTTTACTAGTTTCTTTGGCTCTTCAGACGGAAATAATGGTCGCGTGCCCACCCAGCTCCCCCCCCCCCCCTTCTCATCCCATGACTTTGTAACGTTTATACACTACTGGCCATTAAAATTGCTACACCACAAAGATGACGTGCAACAGACGCGAAATTTAACCGACAGGAAGAAAATGCTGTGATATGAAAATGATTAGCTTTTCAGAGCATTCACACAAGGCTGGAGCCGCGGCGACACCTACAACGTGCTGACATGAGGATAGTCTCCAACCGATTTCTCATACACAAACAGCAGTTGAGCGGCGTTGCCTGGTGAAACGTAGCTGTGATGCCTCGTGTAAGGTGGAGAAATGCATAACATCACGTTCGATAAAGGTAATACGGAACGCCGTGCTGGATCCCAACGGCCTCGTATCACTAACAGTCCAGATGACAGGCATCTTATCCGCATGGCTGTAACGGATCGTGCAGCCACGTCTCGATCCCTGAGTCAACAGATGGGGAAGTTTCCAAGACAACAACCATCTGCACGAACCGTTCGATGTCGTTTGCAGCAGCATGGACTATCAGCTCGGAGACCGTGGATGCGGTTATCCTTGACGTAGCATCACAGACAGGAGCGCCTGCGATGATGTACTCAACGACGAACCTGGGTACACGAACTGCAAAACGTCATTTTTTCGGATGAATCAAGGTTTTGTTTACACCATCATGATGGTCGCATCCGTGTTTGGCGACATCGCGGTGAACGCACATTGGAAGCGTGTATTCGTCATCGCCATACTGGCGTATCACCCGGCGTGATGGTATGGGGTGTCATTGGTTACACGTCTCGGTCACCTCTTGTTCGCATTGACGGCACGTTGAACAGTGGACGTTATATTTCAGATGTGTTACGACCCGTGGCTCTACCCTTCATTCGATCCCTCGAAACCCTACATTTCAGCAGGATAATGCACGACCGCATGTTGCAGGTCCTGTACAAGTCTTTCTGTATACAGAAACTATTCGACTGCTCCCCTGTCCAGCACATTCTCTAGATCTCTCACCAATTGAAAACGTCTGGTCAATGGTGGCCGATCAACTGGCTCGTCAAAATACGCCAGTCACTACTCTTGACGAACTGTGGTATCGTGTTGAAGCTGCATGGGCAACTGTACCTGTACACGCCATCCAAGCTCTGTTTGATTCAATGCAGAGGCGTATCAAGGCCGTTATTACGGCCACAGGTGGTTGTTCTGGGTACTGATTACTCAGGATCTATGCACCCAAATTGCGTGAAAATGTAATCACACGTCAGTTCTAGTATAATTTATTTGTCCAATGAATACCCGTTTATAATCTGCATTTCTTCTTGGTGTAGCAAATTTAATGGCCAGTAGTGTAACACCTCATTAAGTTTGAACTCTTTATGTGCGTATGGTGGATGAAAATTGGTATCGTTAGCTTGGGTTTAGGAGCAGCTAGTCCCCGAATAATAACTGAGAAGTGAAGCTAGCCTTTCTCTTGAGACAGGGAATGTTTCTGCCGCTTTTCGAGGCGTTTATGTCGGAATGAGGGCTTATCCGAGTTCGGTAAGCTACTTGAGAGTGGAGCGCAGAGGGGGTTTCATTAGGCACGCAGCGATATATTACTGTCAGGCTGAAATTGTTCCGCGGCACGGCGCAGCGCTCACGGCGCAGCCAGTCTGAGTGAGCGGCGCTATCCACCACCTGCACCCCCCCCCCCCCCCGCCCCTCCCCCCTCCCCAACCAGCCTCATCACCCACGCCTCTCCGCGCACGTGAGCGCCCCTCTAATTGGTCCGCCGCGCGCGATATGAGCAAACTTTTCCGCCGTCAGTCCGGCTGCGACAGGTGCGCCGTCAAAAGTACCTGCCGACGCTTCGCCCCCCCCTTCCCGCCTCGTCATGGCGCAGCGGACTTTAAAGCGTCACCTGCTGAAAACTGGGTGACGAAGACTAATGTCTCCTCGCTCGACGGGTCGGAACGGCTTTCATCCGCGATTCAATTCCGTCTGACTACACCCGAGACTGGATTAATCGAAGCCAGTAATTTCTCGGGATTGATCGTTTTGTCGCTTTCACACGGACCCTGTTGTAGAATCAGTATGTGACAGTTACTGAGTGATAGCTCTGTGCTAGCAGTACCCTCCGTATCTGCCGCACTTCCATATTTTCTCAGATTAGCCTCTCGTTCTCAGCATTTATTCAGTCATTTATCTATTATGAACCGTTGCAGCCTGTTATTTGGAAAGATAAAATAGGAGAGCGTGTAATAAAAAGTGTGGTAGCGCACTTGCTCACGAAAGGCTAAGGTGCCGAGTTCGAGTCTCGGTGCGGCACACAGTTTTAATCTGCCAGGAAGTTTCATATCAGAGCACACTCCGCTGCACAATGAAAATCTCATTGTGGAAACATCCCCCAGGCTGTGGCTAAGCCATGTCTTCGCAATATTCTTTCTTTCAGGTGTGCTAGTTCTGCAAGGTTCGCAGGAGAGCTTCTGTAAAGTTTGGAAGGTAGGAGACGAGGTACTGGTAGAAGTAAGGCTGTGAGGACTGGGCATGAGTCGTGCTTGGGTAGCTCAGTAGTCATCTGTTTACGTAATGCCGACGAGGTTCGAGCTGTTTTGACGTGGGTAGCGACTTATGGTGAGGCCTCGGGTAGCTCTTTAAACGTACGTAAGTCACAAGTTATGTTCATTGGCACTGGACTTCCCGTGGAGTGCGTTACACCTCTCACCACCGTTGATACCATTCGCTGTTTGGGAATAGATTTTTCATCTGATCTCCGGCGTTCAGCCACCATCAACTGCCGACGCCTCCTTTTAATGATCAGAGCAGGTCTTATGGACCATCGCCTTCGATCCCTAGATATTCTCCAACGAGCTCGATATGTCAATATATATATCGCATCCAGAGTTCCCCATGTAGCACAAGTTCTACCTTTCCCGCTTACTGTGGCACGTCGCATGTTGGCAGCGATGGCATCTTTCGCCAGCTCTGGGCTGTTGTTCAAAGTTAACTATGCAACCCTTACTCTTCCCCGTGAACGAGGTGGGATAGGTCTGTTTCACGTGCCGGATAGAGCTCGCGCCCTATTTGTCAGCTCCCAGATGACGGTATGGACACGTTGCCCAACGAGCCTCACTGGTCTCCTCCTGTCGGCATATTCGCCGGTCTCACTGTCAGCCCCAGTGATGATCTCGGATGTTCCGGCCCAGTTCCATTATATACGGTACTTCTTCCTTGAACTCAGTTATCTACACCTCACCTTACCAAGACCGCTTTTACTCAAGACAAAGGAAGTATACAATGTCCTCCAATTAGGTCGTCCACCTAACCCGATTGAACAAAAGTTCCCCCAGGTTGACTGGCGTCATAAATGGCGCGCGGTGTTCGCCTGTACCTTGACACGAATGTTCAGTCTGTCTGGTACCTAACTGTCAATGGTAAGCAAATCAACCAATTTCGCCTTCATCGTATCCACCTCGCCCAATCACCTCTATGTTCCACGTGTGGAGTGCCAGACAATGATGAACATCGGTTTGTCTGCGGAGTGGCGGCGGAGGTTTGGCACTTGGTTCGACGTATTGTGGCTTTTCTAACGCGGGACATTCCGGATCGGATTACTCCCCTTTCATTATTATTTCCGGAACGTGACTATTTTCCTCGGACAAAGACCAATCTGTGAATTGGATTCGCGGACATGCCATTCACTACCTATTTCGACAAACTGTAGACTCTGTACTCGATTTTTGGACATACCTCAATGACCGTCATTATATCGTTGTCCGTCACCCAAAATACAGACAATTTTTCTCGAACTACCTTGAGAGTGCTTTCCACGACCCGCCTCGCAGTTGGAATGTGTTAAGCCAAGAGAGAAGAAGGTTTCCTGTTTGAACCAATGAACATTTCTGAACAATTCAACGGAACACATCAATTTCGAGAAGACGTGACTCAACATATTACCAGCGGGGCGCGGAAGGCCTCTGATCAAATACGCAACAAAACTACCCAAAACAAAATAAAAAAATAAAAAATAAAAATAAAATTAAAAAAAAGGAAGATTTTGTTGTTTGTAAGGATAGCCCTAACCTTGATTTCCCATATTTCCCCTGGTATACAGGCAGCTCTCTGGAGTAGGTTTAGCCAGGAGCCAACGCCTGAAGTGGACCAGATTTTTTTGTTATAGGATGAAAAGTGGCGGTGGCACTTAGGATTTTTTTTTAATTAAAAAAAATATTTTAAAAAAGTTGGTAGAGCACTTGCCCGCGAAAGCAAAGGTCCCGAGTTCGAGTCTCGGTCCAGCACACAGTTTTAATATGCCAGGAAGTTTCAAAAGTGTATGTCATTATTATGCCAACGGCCTTTCCGCAGCGGCTTCACTGGTTCCCTTCAGATCGCTGAAGTTAAGCGCTGTCGGGCTTGGCCAACGCTGAGGGCTGCGGAGGGCTGTTGGCCAGCGGGGTTCAACCAGTCCTTGTCGGGCGATTTGAGGAGCTGCTTGACTGAGAAGTAGCGAAAACTGACGCCGGCCAGGAGAGCGGTATGCTGACCACATGCTCCTCCATATCCGCATACAGCAACGCCTATCTTCTGAGGGTGAAACGGCGGTCGGTCGGTACGACTGGACCTTCCGATGGTATTACAAACGGAACTAGAGAAATAAAAAGAAAAAAAATTTCTTCTACTACACCTTTATCAGTCACCTAACAACTAGTACTGCTCTTGGTACTACTGCTTCTGTTACTAAATGTGGTACTCTTTCTAGCAACCGGTTGTACTTGGGAAGCCGAAATGTGCAACATAGTACTTTTTATTTTATCTTCTTTCCAGCTCTTATTTCCCAAGTGTCAAGCCGCGTTTGTTAACTTTCGTGAGCCGGCCGGAGTGGCCGTGCGGTTCTAGGCGCTACAGTCTGGAACCGAGCGACCGCTACGGTCGCAGGTTCGAATCCTGCCTCGGGCATGGATGTGTGTGATGACCTTAGGTTAGTTAGGTTTAATTAGTTCTAAGTTCTAGGCGACTGGTGACCTCAGAAGTTATGTCGCATAGTGCTCAGAGTAATTTGAACCATTTTTTTACTATGCATGTCAGCTGATACGAACGCGTGAACGCTACATGTGAAAAGCTTAGCAAAGGTCTGCTTTGACACTGTAGATCATTACTTTTTATGGAACTGCAACCGCTTTAAAAATTATGTCGATGATATTAATTTTTAAGAAAGGTTGGTCATATTCTAACATCCGTCCAAACTATTGTAAAGGCTGAGGTTCGTCATAAGACAAATACTTTTAACTGACACTTCAGATCTTACCTCTTATCTTCTAGATAATAGTGCACCCCGTAACATCCTGAAAAATATCCCGTCAGAGAGGTCAGAAGGAAATATGACGTGGCCTAACAACCGAGAAGATTTTAACTTTAGTATCGTCTAGATGTTGTGAGGGACAGCTGACTTTCCGACATACCCGTGTGGATGTCACAATGATTCTCATCAATTTGACTGGCTGAAAGTCAGATCGCTCCCTACTGGTTCATATGCATATAATGCAAGGAGTTGTGCAACGGATAGGTAATAGAACATGGTTGGCCTCAGTACGCACGAGACTGGTTGTTGTACATTCGCCGGCCGCAGTGGCCTAGCGGTTCTAGGCGCTACAGTCTGGAACCGCGCGACCACTACGGTCGCAGTTTCGAATCCTGCCTCGGGCATGGATGTGTGTGATGTCCTTAGGTTAGTTAGGTTTAAGTAGTTCTAAGTCCTAGGGGACTGATGACCTCAGATGTTAAGTCCCATAGTGCTCAGAGCTATTTGAACCATTTTTTTTGTACATTCCAAAAGATAATAAACAGGTGCTAATCTAACAATGAGATGAAACAATTGTCACATTAATTCCTGTGTTATATAGTTTCTGCTGTCATGTGCATGACTAACAAATTATCGCATGATCTATTCAATTTTAGAGAATCAGGAAATGCTCGGAATACGAAAACTGACAATTATCGAAATGGGATAGTACAAACCTAACATTTCACTGTCCCGAGAAAGACTGGATGGTTAAGGTGAATTTGATACAACTGTAAGCTGTAAATGAATTACGGGAAGAGAAATCAATTGGGGACACAGCGTGATTGGTCAAACCCACCGTAAGAAAGGGAAACTACCTCATGCAAATAACATCAGTGACCGAGTCACGAATGGGCATCCAGACATTCGAGAAAACTACACGATTCACAGAACATAATCGACCCTGACACCAGGTCTACGAACTTTCAGTGAGTCTCTTCACTTGATTGCCCATGCTGCAGTTTTTCACCATGCTCTGTACTCATTAGTGTGGAATGTTAAGAGCGCAGTGGTCTGCTGCAAACTGTAACACATGAGACGCGGACTGCTGGAACAGACCTTTTCTACAGCTGCCTACGTGTCACTGGATCAAGTGCATTGTTCCGTGTCTCCAGTCGAAGCATTCTCTTCCAGCGCAGATTTCTCTCTCCTTTCTATATGCTTGCTCAGATCCAATGCACCAAAGAAAACGACTCTGCTAAGTGCTCGACAATGATATTTTTGTTAATAGGTCAACAATCTCCTCTGCTATCAACGTTAACAAGCGTTCCACTTCCACGTTTGCAGTTGTACCACCCTGTATATGCTTCCGTATTAGCCCTAATGTCTCATATCTTAACTTCGTGATGTATGTTGGGAACAGCAGAATCGGTGTGCAGTCACCTCCAGATGCCGGTTCTCTAAATTTTCCTCGAAAAGAACATCGCCTTCCTCCCAGGGATTCTCATTTGAGTTCCCAAAGCATCTCCGTAATACTCGCGTCTTGTTCGAACCTGCTGGTAACAAACCTAGTATTTGGACTTTGAACTGCTTTGATGTCCTACTTCACTCACATCTGCTACGGATCCCACACGCTCGAGCAGTACTCAAGAATAGGTTGCGCCAGCGTCCTAAATGCGGTCACCTTTACAGATGAACCACACTTTCCCAAAATTCTCCCAACAAACTGAAGTCGACCATTCACCTTCCGAACAACATTCCTCACATGCACGTTCCATTTCATATCACACTGTAACGTTACACCTAGAGATGGGCAAAACTGTTCTTTTCAGAGATCGGATCAGAACTGTTCACTCCCTGAAATGAATTAGCTCTTTTTCATGACTCAGCACTCATTTACAATAGAAAATAAATGGAAGGCACATTGCCCTTTAAACTTGGTTTATTCCAGTACTATACCTGTATTTTGATCTTATTTGATCCTATTTTGAAGTAACACAGATAATGAGTAAGAATTTTGTATTGTTTATTGAAATTTCCACGATATGACAAAGTTTTTGATTATCGCTTTATTTTGCACTATCGTGGTTTTTTGAGTGATCGGAAAATGTTGTAACTTGAGATTTACATTAACAATATTTTTGGCTATAATGTATTAAAATTTCATTAACATCATACAAATACATCGCAAGCCATATATTTTTAAAGTGAACGTTTCCTTCCGAAGACGCCTAAAATCGCAAAATCCGTACCAGAATAAGAAAAAAAATATTAATTTGACTGTAAAACGAAAGTGCTGCATGTAGCCTTATGCAGAATAAAACAAGGAAAATATTGGTGTATCACATTTTGCGATACGTTTATCGGTTCGCTCGTAATTAAAGCGTAAATTCGAGTGTCCATAATAAAAATCCTATAGTAAGAGGAGTCATCAGGAACCTAATCTAATCAGTTTAAACAACTAAAAATAAAATAAAAAACATAATAATCTAATATACATAGTGGTATTACTACGAAGAACAATATCCAGTGGGGACGAACTCCGATGCAGAGGCGCTGAGTCGAGCAGGTCGAGCCGCGTGCTGTATTACTGCATGAGCTGAGACCGCAGAGACCAGAGTGACACCTGAGTCGCTTTGCTCAACGCTCTGGCTAGAGTCGAGACGGTGGGGTGAGCGTTGAGCGGGCGAGTTCCGAGGGTGGGGGGAGCGGTGAACTCACCCGCTCCGAGACAAATCGTCCGTTCCCTTGCGAGCAGGTTTTTGCAAGTAGTTCCTATGTTATCCGCTAGGTGGCTCTCTGTCCTGTTGCTCGCATCAACTGCCCAGAGGGCAGGACGTGCGACTGAAACGATCGCCGACAGAGTGCGATGCGAAGTTAAGCTGCGCCAGACACTGCACACGGCAGACGACGCACAGAGACGGCACGGCATATGTGAAACACAAAATCCAATGGGGCACTGCACAATGCAGGCAGCCAAGGTAGAAGCAGGGCAGAGGCCGGCGCTGGCTGTGTTGTGTGGCATGCACTGTGCTGTGACCAGCAGAGGCGCTGCTGATATGCTCCATCTCTCTTTTTCTCTCTCTCTCTCTCTCTCTGCTGTGGGAAACGTTTGGACTACCGTTCTTTTTTTCTGAATCACTGATTGTTCACTCCTTTGAAAGATTCAACTCTATGAATTAGTTCAAGAGCGGATCCCCCATCTCTAGTTACGCCCAGATACTTGAATGACGTGACTGTGTCAAGCAGCAGACCTCTAACGCTGTATCCGAACATTACGGGTTTGTTTTTACTATTCATCCTTATTAGCTTACATTTCCCTACATTTAGAGCTAGCTTACATTCACCATATCAACTATAAATTTTGTCTAAGGGCATATTATGTCTTCCTACAGTCACACAACTTCGACACCTTGTCACACACCACAGCATCATCGGCAAACAACCGCACGATTCATCGTAGTTCTTACCATCATAATTTCCATATTCATTTGCTGTAACGTGATGGTCACTCTCGAAGACCGTTTCTTTCCATGACGCCCAACCAAAATTTCCTTGTCTCCATCTGTACAACTGTTAACTGGTAGGGATGCCAGCATACTAACGTGTGGCTGAATTTTTCTTCTTCCGCCTTCCTGAACTCTATAAACGGTGCAGGGAAAATTCCCCTAATTTAAGTTCAAATAAAGAACAGATGAATCAAAATAAAGAAACTGTATTAACACGAATGTTATCTGTGTAGTGGGAAGTTTTGTTTACAAGTGGTGACGGGGTTAAAAAAAGAAGAGGGACTCCACGCAGGTTCTAACGCAAGAAAACATTAATGCAGTAAGATAATAATTTAGCATTCTGCAGAAATGTCTGCTCGAAAACAGGCTAAAGCTATTCAGTAAACTGGTGGAATGTGCGTCGAATTTTACAAGAGGACTTGTGATTTCGTCCGTACAAGATGGTCACTGTTTAACAATTGTTTGAATGTGTTTATGACAATCGTGTGAGGTCATGCGCAAACATCATTCAACTTGGGTTCGATTCCCGGCGAGGCTGTAAATCACCTCTGTTCGAGGATTGGGTAGCGAATGGTCTTTTTCCTCGTATCGTCATAACTCATACCGAAATCGCCTTCATTGACTCATATCAAAAGTCCAACCGTACGTAAGTTCATACCAGGGTATGACGTGGCCCTAATGAACGTTTTAAATTGTCGCAACACACTGTCGTATCTTCCACTGGTGAGATGGCAGTAGGGGGAATGTCCCGAAAAGAAATCCTTGAGAATGCGCCTGATTATGCTGTGATCCTTCGCAGCGATGAAGCACATTTTCGCTAATCATGATGCGTTAATCGTCGAAATTTCTGATACTGCAGTGGAGACAACCTTTGTCAACATCATGAAAACCGACTACGCATGACTGTGTAACTGAATCATTCACAGCTGGGAGATATGATAATTTGTCCTTGCTGTTTTGATGAGGATGTTCCCACTGTCACAGCAAACTCTCAACAATACAATCACGTGGCCAAAACTTTTTTTGCTCTTCACCAGTGTTCAGCGATCTGCAGTTTGTCCAGGTAATATTTCAGCAGCACGGAGATATCGCTCAAACAGCTTAGACTTATCTACAACTGCTGAGAAATGCCAGCCGCGGTGGTCTAGCGGTTCTGGCGCTGCAGTCCGGAACCGCGGGACTGCTACGGTCGCAGGTTCGAATCCTGCCTCGGGCATGGGTGTGTGTGATGTCCTTAGGTTAGTTAGGTTTAAGTGGTTCTAAGTTCTAGGGGACTTATGACCTAAGTTGTTGAGTCCCATAGTGCTCAGAACCATTTGAACCATTTTTTGCTGAGAAATGTTTGCCGGCCGGAGTGGCCGTGCGGTTCTAGACGCTACAGTCTGGAGCCGAGCGACCGCTACGGTCGCAGGTTCGAATCCTGCCTCGGGGATGGATGTGTGTGATGTCCTTAGGTTAGTTAGGTTTAATTAGTTCTAAGTTCTAGGCGACTGATGACCTCAGAAGTTAAGTCGCATAGTGCTCAGAGCCCTTTGAGCCAATTTGAGACATGTTTTCCTCGGACGCTTAATTGCTTCACGTGTTAATGTCCTCTGACCAACGCGCTGACCGGACATTACACCCTGCGACTGTTTACTGTGACAGTATCTTAAGGCTGATGTGTTTAGCCGGCCGGAGTGGCCGAGCGGTTAAAGGCGCTACAGTCTGGAACCGCACGACCGCTACGGTCGCAGGTTCGAATCCTGCCTCGGGCATGGATGTGTGTGATGTCCTTAGATTAGTAGAGTTTAAGTAGTTCTACGTCTAGGGGACTGATGACCTCAGATGTTAAGCCCCATAGCAGTCAGAGCCATTTGAACCATTTGAACTGAACGAATGTAGAATATCTCTTTCCCTGATTTTCGAGTCCAATAGCCATACTCCTAGTATTACAAAAACTCCATGCCATAGGTTACTGTTAATCGCAGTAGCACACCACTCTTCTAAGTACCGAATCTGGCTTCACAAACTGTAATCTATGGGCTCAAACACTTGCATTAGCTGACGCTAATATAAATTGGTAGGATACCCTAACTGTTTTCAAGAATAGTCTAAATACTGACATCTCAGGTTTTCTCGTCGGGATTGATAAACAGTGTGCTTCCTGGACTACCGCCGAGTCGTTGGTTCCATTCTATGCGAAAAATTAATCAACAACTAGGTACAACACCCGGAAGCATAACATTTTAAAACCTAAATTTTCTATTTTCGATATTTATGATTTAATGCATGGTCGTTGTACCTTTCCTACCTTTCTCTGAACGACGTGCATTTACACTATGTGATCAAAAGTATCCGGACACCTGGCTGAAAATGACTTACAGGTTCGTGGCGCCCTCCATCGGTAATGCTGGGATTCAGTATGGTGTTGGCCCACTCTTAGCCTTTATGACAGCTTCCACTCTCGCAGGCATACGTTCTATCAGGTGCTGGAAGTTTTCTTGAGGAATAACAACACGTACTTCACGGAGTTCTGCACTGAGGAGAAGTATCGATGTCGATCGGTGAGGCCTTGCTCGAAGTCGGCGTTCCAAAAAATTCCAAAGTGTTCTATAGGATTCAGGTCAGAACTCTGTGCAGACCAGTCCATTACACTCCGCCACCGGCCGTGCATTATGAACAGGAGTTCGATCGTGTTGAAAGATGCAATCGCCATCTCCGAATTCCTCTTCAACAGTGAGAAGCAAGGAGGTGCTTAAAACGTCAATGTAGGCCTGCACTGTGATAGCGCCTCGCAAAACAACAAGGGATGCAAACCCCTCCATGAAAAATACGAGCGATGTAATGCGCTGCAGTCGTGGACTGTGCGGCTGGTTCCGGTGGAGGTTCGAGTCCTCCCTCGGGTATGGGTGTGTGTGTGCTTGTCCTTACGATAATTTAGGTTAAGTAGTGTGTAAGCTTAGGGACTGATGACCTTAGCAGTTAAGTATCATAGGATTTCACACACATTTTTGAAAAACACGACCAAACCATAACACCACTGCCTCCGAATTTTACTGTTGACACTATACAAGCTGGCAGACGCCTTTCACTGGGCATTCACCATGCCCACGGCCTGCCGTGATTCGCCACTCCACAAAACGTTTTTCCAGTGTTCAATCGCCCAATGTTTACACTCCTTACACTACGTGAGGCGTCGTTTGGCATTAACCGGCGTGATGTGTAGCTTATGAGCAGCCGCTCGACAATGATATCCAAATTTTCTCATCGCCCGCCTAACTGTCATAATACTTGCTGTGGATCCTGATGCAGTTTGGAATTCCTGTGTGATGGTCTTGGATAGATGTCTGCCTATTACACATAATGACCCTCTTCAATTGTCGGCGGTATCTGTCAGTCAACAGACGAGGTCGGCCTGTACGCTTTAGTGATGTACGTGTCCCTTCACATTTCCGCTTCACTATCACATGGAAGGTTAGGAGTGTGGAAATCTCGCGTACAGACGTATGACACAAGTGACACCCAGTGACCTGACCACGTTCGAAGTCCGCGGGTACCGCGGAGCGCCCCATTCTGCTCTCTTACGAAGTTTAATGACTACCGACGTCGCTCATATGGAGTAACTGAAAGTAGGTGTCAGCACCATGCACCTAATATGGAAAACGTTTGTTTTTGGAGTGTCCGAACATTTTTGATCACATAGTGTATATTGCAGCACAAACTAACAGGGAAAAGTAAAAAAATACAGCAACTAAAGTAGAAAGCGGTTACGTTGTTATCGCCAATCTGCCACAGATCGCAGCCTACCCTTCTTTAGAGAGCAGGAAAGCCTCCGATCCCTATGCTCTGTGATGAGGCGCGGACGTCCGACTTCTTGTCGCGTACTCGATGTTTCAGCATTCTTCAACCACATCCCATAGATGCCCACGACATCAGCACGCAAACAGACGACCAGCTTCGCCGTTTATGAGATGCTCGCTCCCTGACACTGGGCCAAAATAATCTGGCTTTTGTCAAAGTATCTTAAGTCGGCGGATTTTCGCACCTGCGCCACTAATAGTTGCTCCAATGATTCCCTATTCGCCTCTGCTCCACTGAAATACACTACCGGCCATTAAAATTGGTACCCCAAGAAGAAATGCAGATGATAAACGGGTATTCATTGGACAAATATACTATACTACATCTGACATGTGATTACATTTTCACGCAATTTGGGTGCATAGCTCCTGAGAAATCAGTATCCAGAACAACCACCACCGGCCGTAATAACGGCCTTGATACGCCTGGGCATTAAGTCAAACAGAGCTTGGATGGCGAGTACAGGTACAGCTGACCATGCAGCTTCAACACGATACCACAGTTCATCAAGAGTAGTGACAGCCATATTGTGACGAGCCAGTTGCTCGGCCACTATTTACCAGACGTTTTCAATTGGTGAGAGATCTGGAGAATGTGCTGGCCAGGGCAGCAGGCGAACATTTACTGTATCCAGGAAGACCCGCACAGGACCTGCAACATGCGGTCGTGCATTACCCTGCTGATATGTAGGGTTTTGCAGGGATCGAATGAAGCGTAGAGCAACGGGTCGTAACACATCTGAAATGCAATGTCGACTGTTCAAACTGCCGTCAATGTGAACAAGAGGTGACCGAGACGTGTAACCAATGGCACCCCATACCATCACGCCGGGTGATACGCCAGTATGGCGATGACGAATACACGCTTCCAATGTGCGTTCACCGCGATGTCGCCAATCACGGATGCGACCATCATGATGGTGTAAACAGAACCTGGATTCATCCGAAAAATTGACGTTTCGCCATTCGTGCACCCAGGTTTATCGTTGACTACATCATCGCAGGCGCTCTTGTCTGTGATGCAGCGTCGAGGGTAACCGCTGCCATGGTCTCCGAGCTGATAGTCCATGCTGCTGCAAAGTTCGTCGAACTTTTCGTGCAGATGTTGTTCTCTTGCAAACGTCCCCATCTGTTGACTTAGGGATCGAGACGTGGCTGCACGATCCGTTACAGCCATGGGGATGAGATGCCTGTCATCTCGACTACTAGGGAAATGAGGCCGTTGGGATCCAGCACGGCGTTCCGTATTACCCTCCTGAACCCACTGATTCCATATTCTGCTAACAGTCATTGGATCTCGACCAACGCGAGAAGCAATGTCGCGATACGATAAACCGCAATCTCGATAGGCTACAATCCGACCTTTATCAAAGTCGGAAACGTGATGGTACGCTTTTCTCCTCCTTACACGAGGCATCACAACAACGTTTCACGAGGCAACGCCGGTGAACTGCTGTTTGTGTGTGAGAAATCGGTTGTAAACTTTCCTCATGTCAGCACGTTGCAGGTGTCGCCACTGGCGCCAACCTTTTGTGAATGCTCTGAAAGGCTAATAATTCGCATATCACAGCATCTTCTTCCCGTCGGTTAAATTTAGCGTCTGTAGCACGTCATCGTCGTGGTGTAGCATTTTTAATGGCCAGTAGTGTATCTTAAGTCAGCGGATTTTCGCACGTGCGCCACTAATAGTTGCTAGAATGGTTGCCTATTCGTCTCTGCTCCACTGATGTATTTCTCTTTGCGTCACGTGGTCTCAGGGCCACCAAACGGCATACAGCTCCGTGGTGGACAATGGTCACAATGTTTTGCTCATCAGTGTATCCTATAATCCCGTTTCAGTTGGGGAAGGTGTGTTGATCGTTCATCATTAGAAACGCGCTGTTGGGGTTGACATTCGTGAGTGCCAGACTCCGCCTCATAAGGCCACGACTAAGATTTCCGCCGGGCTTACGTGCTCACCGTAATTTACTGTGCGCCACGGCTCAGACGGCTGTTTGGTGTGTATAAACAGCGGGATGGCCCTGCCCGCTTGTAGCTTAGCTCCAGCGCACCAGACTGGCAGTTATCTCGAAGCACCGGAGGTTAGTGCTGCCGTTAAGTAGCTCCAGCGCGGCATCTAGCCGCGATATACCGAAGGGCTTATCCAAAGGCTGAGCAAGCAAGCGTAGAAGGCAGTATTGCACAGCTTACCTCCCGACCTCGAGAACTGAGCATGGTGTTCAGTCTGCAATTTCGATCCCTTCTGGTAGGAATGGCAATGGTTTTTGAAGGTACCTGCCCTGTGCACACTCTAAAGGTTGTGAGTAAGTCAGGCATTGCGTCGGTTCAATAATGATGTCTGTATCGACGTCAGTGATGCGGAAAACTTTGTTTCCAGACAGTACTACTTCATGGTCATCAAAGAATATACGTTGATGGTTAAACATGCATTTTATACTTTACTTGACGATTGTTGATAGTAACCTTCCAAAAATGCGGTAATTTTTCTCTTTCATTATCAACTAAACATTGACATACTTCCTACATGGTGTCGTAATGTCGTTGCATAGAAAATTTGCGGACTCCGTCGATTATGGGAGCGCACAGTAGACGCTGAGAATTCTCATCCCTCTCTTCTGTCATCCCCATTCAGTTTTAAAGTGTTGTTACGATAGACCGCTAGAGTGCCTCTTTTTATGCATACAGTGTCTACACCTGTGAGCTTACTTCGTACCACGAAGAAATAACTGAGGGAAAACAGCGCTGACATAACGATTCTACCGGACTGAAGACTGCCGCGCCGACCGATAAATGCCACGTCGCAGTACTAAATGAAATGTCGCTCTGTACCGGGAAGGGCCGAGCAAAGCCTAAACACGCCGTGAGCAGACCTGATATACAACACGTAAAAAGAACAAGAGATAAGAACAGAAATGGAAGACCAAGAACAAAATGCTCAGATTACAAAGGGTGTCAAACAGAAAAATAAAATGCTGCGATTAAAAAGGGTATGCAAGTGGCTTGTAGTCTGTCGCCCCAGTCTATTCACTAAAGAAGCAATGATGTAAATAAAAGACAGGTTAAGGAGTGCGATTAAATTTAGGAGATATGATATCCATGATAAGGTTCCCTGAGGTCACAGCTATCCTCAGTAAAAGTGAGGAGTAATTGGATGACCTGTTAAACGGAATGAACAGTTTAACTAGGAAACACTATGGACTGAGAGAAAACAGAAGATAATCGAAAGTAATGAGGAGTAGCAGATATGAGAATAACGAGAAACCCAAGGGGAAGTTTACTATCTTTGGCCCGAAAACAGCATGTTCTTTGAGAATTTTTTTCTCGGGATGTGTTATAGAGTTAAATGTCAAATTTGGTCAAACTGTTCACTGATATTTCCTCTACAAATTGGAATTTTTACGACCGGAAATATTGAAGAGCAAAGGCGGAAGTGCCGTCGGAACAAAACAATATTCCAATGTAGACCTCCACGCGCGGTATGCCACAGGTCACCCGGCTCGTCCGAAATCAAAATTGAGTTGACTTTAGCGAAGTATATAAGATTCTTTAGGAGTTGTACATCGCTTAAGTTATTTGGACCATTGGAAATAAAATGCCGGCCATTTCAACTTCGTCGCCGGCCGCGGTGGTCTAGCGGTTCTGGCGCTGCAGTCCGGAACCACGGGACTGCTACGGTCGCAGGTTCGAATCCTGCCGCGGGCATGGGTGTGTGTGATGTCCTTAGGTTAGTTAGGTTTAAGTAATTCTGAGTTCTAGGGGACTTATGACCTAAGGTGTTGAGTCCCATAGTGCTCAGAACCATTTGAACCATTTTTTTCAACTTCGTCGGCCAAGTAAAAATATTTATAGCTGATGGATCGGAATAAAAGTAGTACAACTCCTAGACAATATATTAAGCTTCGTCAGAAACAAAGAATAATGCAAATTGATTCAGTAGATTTGAAGTTACAATAACGCGCGATAAAAAAAGGTCATTTCCAGAAAAACGCGTTTGATGTTTTGACTACATATAAATGCAATATTATGCAACCTACGTTCAATCTGCTATTCCGGGTCCATAAACTAGTCCTTCGTCTTCCTTATAGAGGGCGTTCTGCTCGACCTGGGCCATTCTGTGCTGCTCCAGAGCCGCTCGTACGGCCGAAGACAAGCGGTTTTCGGCCGCTTGAATCCGATGGTCGTCCGAATGCTTCGCGAACTGCGTCGAATAGTGTCCCAGAGTTACGTCTAATCGTTGTCATGGCCTTCAGAATTGCTGAATACCCTTCGTTGAAGCTGCTCACTGCCAGTAAAGTTGAAATCTCCACGGTCTTCGCACCAGAATGCAAATGCTTGGGGGCTAACTTCCAAACACACGCGTTCAAACTTTCCCTTGAATTTTGTGTGTTTCCTCCCATGCACCGGTACAATAACTCGTCCTCCGAAAGAAAAAAAAAAAACTGGTGCGTGAAAAAGGCCGATTTCAGGGAGGTGCATTTTTTTGTTCAACCGCGAAGAACAAACATTTCCGTTCCGTATTCCGAAAAAACAGTTTCAGGGGTGGATTCTACACACTTTTATGGATCCAAAAATGCAATTAAAAAAATCGATTTTTTGAACCAAAAGATAGTAAACCTCCCCTTAACGTCACATTGAGGATCATGAGGTAGACGAAGTGAGGGAATTCTGCTGCCTTGGAAGCAAGGTAACACATTAAGGATAAAGTGAGGTGGGCGTAGAATGCAGAACAGTACAAGCAAAGCAGACTTTCTTGGCCAAAGGAAATCTACTAGTATCAAACAACGGATTTAATTTGAGCAAGATATTTACATTTGCAGACAGTATTGTATGGAAGTGGAAATGGAAATGAGCGTTTGGCGTCATTGGCCGGGAGGCCCCTCGCGGGGCAGGTCCGGCCGCCTTGTCGCAGGTCTTATTACATTCGGCGCCACATTGGGCGACCTGCACGCCGGATGGGGATGAAATGATGATGAACACAACACAACACCCAGTCCCTGAGCGGAGAAAATCTCCGACCCAGCCGGGAATCGAACCCGGGCCCGGAGGACGGCAATCCGTCACGCTGACCACTCAGCTACTGGGGCGGACTGTATGGAAGTGAATCGTCCGCTGTGGAAAAGCAGGCGAAGAAGGGAATCGAAACGTTTTAGTTGTGCTGCAATAAGAGGATGCTGAAAGTTAGGTGGACTGAAAAGAAAAAGCGAGGTTCTCCACAGGAGAGTAATTCAACGAACGAGAAGACTGAAGATCAAACTAAATTAAAAAAAAAAAGATACGACTTTGCTGAACTATTGAATGATGTTCATGAGACCGAACGCACTGAGTACCTGTCACCGAATCAGTGGGAGGAATTGCTTATCTCTGAAATTAATTGCAAAAAAACTACAGGTGTCGTGGGACAACGAGCCCAATTACGGAACCGATAACTGAGAATAGCAAATCGTCAACAGAACTACGCTTTCAGTAAAAATGATGATAGCATCAGGACGAATGTATATTCCTTGAACGTTGAACTAAGGTTCATAATACTGACAAGGGAACCTCCCCATCGCACGCCCCTCAGATTTAGTTATAAGTAGGCACAGTGGATAGGCGTTGAAAAACTGAACACAGACCAATCGCTAAAACAGGAAGTTGTGTGGAACTATGAAAAAAAAATAAGCAAAATATACAAACTGAGTAGTCCATGCGCAAGATAGGCAACATCAAGGTTAATCCGAGTGTAAGAGCGCCGTGGTCCCGTGGTTAGCGTGAGCAACCGCGAAACCAGAGGTCCTTGGTTCAAATCTTTCCTCCAGTGAAAAGTTTAATTTTTTATTTTCAGACAGTTATTATCTGTCTGTCCATCCGTCCGATGCGAGGTAACTGGTGGGTCGACAACATATTCCTGTGATGTGACGCACATGCCGTCACCAGTGTTGTATAGAATATATCAGACGTGTTTTCCTGTGGAGGAATCGGTTGACCTATGACCTTGCGATCAAATGTTTTCGGTTCCCATTGGAGAGGCACGTCCTTTCGTCTACTAATCGCATGGTTTTGCGGTGTGGTCGCAAAACACAGACACTATACTTATTACAGTGAACAGAGACGTCAATGAACGAACGGACAGATCATAACTTTGCGAAAATAAAGAAAGTGAACTTTTCACTCGAGGGAAGACTTGGACCACGGACCTCTCGTTCCGCAGCTACTCACGCTAACCACGGGACCACGGCGCTCTTGATTTAAAACTAACCGTAATGTTTCTAATGTTGCGCATGGACAACTCAGTTTGTATACTTTGTTTATTTTTTCATAGTTCCACACAACTTGTTCCTGTTTTCTCGATTGATCTGTGTTCAGTTTTTCAAGGCCTATCCATTGTGCAAACTTATAACTAAATCTGAGGGGGGTGCGATGGGGAGGTTCCCTTGTGAGAAGGTTTGGTATCAGTTTTACAAAGGAAAAAAATGACATGTTGAATAAACGGGAATTAGTATTTTGGAGAACATCGAACCAAACGGAATTAATGACGGTTAAGTGACGTAAACGTAGTTTCACTACTTTCCACTGCAACCAGGTAATGCCTAATGAGTGATGCGACAGTTGAAGTTAGAAAGAAAAGAAAAACTCTCTTAGTCATCTAAGAAGTCTGTCGTAAAGTGAGACAAGCAGATAATCGTACAAATCAGTTTCTCTTCATCTTACACAGGGGTTTCACACAACAAAGACCTCCTGTTACCCTCAAAGGAAGAAAAGCCATGACGAACACAACAATGACTATTGTGTACTGTTTGCTGAGGTAAAGGATGCCGAAACAAATTGTGCACACATAGGTGCCGCATATCGATTGTTCATTCAACACATCGTGCCGTTAGAAATACTGATTTCAGACTATTGGTTTCCTTTCTCGCAGTATCCGTCTGTGATTCTGCTGCTTTCTGTACCTTACCAACCGAGAAAGTTTGCGACACTCCGTGTCTGTTTAGTACATAGAATATCTGTTTACTGCTTGACACACACAATTGCTGGAGATGTCCTCGTTTTTATGTTCCATGCCAGGATCAACAACAATTATTATTACTAAAACGCTCTTACCAACACTCATTTCCTTTTATGGCCTTTCCATAACACCAGTTAGAAATTCTGAAAACTTGTAATGTAGGACTGCAGTGTGGTACAAAGAAACGTCAGATTCCTCAGTGTAGTGCTTTTAAAGGAGTGTCTCGTGGTAGCTTCTTACTTTCACTGAAGCACTAACATCCTCACTTACGTGGAACTCCGAGCGGCTTGCGTGCCGACTTCCACAAAGTTAATAGAGTTTACACGAACTTCGCCGGGTTAGTAACAGCCTAAATCTTGTCGGAAGTAACGAGCTGTGTTAGAGGAGGAGCAAAAGAAGTCCGCTCTTACCTCACCTACGGCACAACTTCATTCATGGTTACGCGGTGGCACCATTAAGCTAACCAACCCGCTCGCTGAAAATACGTCTCTCTGCATCCAGTGAATATAAAGTCAGTTACACGTAGAAATTAAAATCTGTGCAAACAAAAGATCCCACTGACAAAAGTGGAAAGCTTTCTTGGATTTAATGCCAGTCTGTCATAGTACCTTTAATTGAACTCAAACATGAACACTGCATATTTCTACTCATCGCTGTTAAATATTTAGAATTAAAGTTCCTCTGTTTCCTAACCTACCGATTTCAAACCAAACTCTGTGTGGTCGCATCTGACTATCTCTCAGCATAACTTTAAAACAAAGTTATCCGGTCATCATCCAAATAAGGAATTGCAGACAACATTTTTATATTTTTGTATACTTTTCATTCTCTGCCTCTAAAAGGAGCTGTTAAAGGTATGAAACGCTGCAGATCCTAGTTGGCAATTGGGCAGAGGAGATCGAAACTGTGAATAAAGTTGCGTCATTTGCTTAGAAGACAGGGAAAGTTTCCAAAACATTAACTGTTTAGGACTGACTGATGTTTCGTTCTTTAATGTCTCACAGGCGATACCACAAGATTGAAAGCGACGAGGATAAGGGAAGTTCAGTCTTGTGGTATCAGCTGTAATTTCAAAGCAGAACTTCACTTTGAACTTATCATCGTTTCTTTATTTGTCTTAGTTACGACGTTGCGGATTTAACTGACCAATCGCACATAAATCTAAAATTTTGTGTTCGTAAGATGAGTTTGCTGCACTCTTTTTGTTCACCTTCCGTCATACACAGCTGCATCTGAAATCTTACTCAACTTTTAAATAATATTTTTA
This sequence comes from Schistocerca cancellata, assembly GCF_023864275.1. Taxonomy (NCBI): domain Eukaryota; kingdom Metazoa; phylum Arthropoda; class Insecta; order Orthoptera; family Acrididae; genus Schistocerca; species Schistocerca cancellata. The sequence continues at coordinate 681,563,988 of NC_064631.1, forward strand.
GCACTTAAGGAAACAAAATGTTGAAATGTGTGTGAATTCCTAAGTTCATCGGTCCCTAGGCTTACACACTACTTAAACTAACAAACTAACTCATGCTAAGAACAACACACACACCAATGGCAGAGGGAGGACACGAACCTCCGGCGGGAGGGGCCGCGCAATCCGTGACATGGCGTCTCAAACCGCTCGGCCACTCCGCGCGGCCCTTAAAGGAAGAAATTTCTAACTCATTTCAAGAGTAAATGTGCTTTAGAAACTGGTGGTAGGCCGCAATCGATGAAATCATTCTCGATCCTGCCTGGCTAAGTCAGACTCATGCGTTTCATAAAAAGGCCTGCTGTCACAACGAAAATTTCCATTCCATTTATGTTTACTTTCATGTACTTGAATCAAGTGAGGTCATTATTTTATTGGTATATTACGTTATTTGAATTGTTTTGCCTGCTCTTCAGGGTTTTCTGAGCAGAAACAACATCCTAGAAAAGTTCATTGGGTGTTCAATGGATAGTAGTCTTCTGAAGGTTACTGTTTCCTATGCTGTGTTTAATAATTGTTCAAACGAGGCTGCGGACATGAGACGTAATTGCAGTTTTCAGCACAAATAAAATGCTTAGTTGTGTCGTTAAATTTGTGAAAAAGTCGTACCCAGTGTCTCCTTTCATGCCTGCTTTCTGTACAACTCAAACAGCATCAGGGAACTTATTTCTTATCAAATATTAAGGAGGACTGCGTGGAGACACTTAAATGTCGTCAAAAGCAGAAATTTATTGACATTTCCCGATTGGTCAGATTCGGCCTTAGAGACGATTTCCACGTTATCGATATACACGTCAAATACAGATCTGGGCGTGGATTTTAAATTTTCCAAATTCGTACTGTCCATGTACAGAGTTGCTTTCGGCTGACATGTTTCACCTCAAACTGTTCTGTAAGGCCGGAAGTAGACGTAAAAAATTTTTATTGGTGACCAAAAATTTTTATAATATCAGTACAACTAAAGTTCTAACCTTTTGACGGGTTCATTGTAGACAAGAAACCTAACGTAAACAAACTTATTAACCTCCACTTCATCCTTCTGAGCGACAACCATTAAATTTAGCGGCAGGCTTCACTCATGTAACGATGTGGAAGGGCATGTAGCGCGGTTACATTACAGTACGTTTTGTGTAATACACTCCTGGAAATTGAAATAAGAACACCGTGAATTCATTGTCCCAGGAAGGGGAAACTTTATTGACACATTCCTGGGGTCAGATACATCACATGATCACACTGACAGAACCACAGGCACATAGACACAGGCAACAGAGCATGCACAATGTCGGCACTACTACAGTGTATATCCACCTTTCGCAGCAATACAGGCTGCTATTCTCCCATGGAGACGATTGTAGGGATGCTGGATGTAGTCCTGTGGAACGGCTTGCCATGCCATTTCCACCTGGCGCCTCAGTTGGACCAGCGTTCGTGCTGGACGTGCAGACCGCGTGAGACGACGCTTCATCCAGTCCCAAACATGCTCAATGGGGGACAGATCCGGAGATCTTGCTGGCCAGGGTAGTTGACTTACACCTTCTAGAGCACGTTGGGTGGCACGGGATACATGCGGACGTGCAGTGTCCTGTTGGAACAGCAAGTTCCCTTGCCAGTCTAGGAATGGTAGAACGATGGGTTCGATGACGGTTTGGATGTACCGTGCACTATTCAGTGTCCCCTCGACGATCACCAGTGGTGTACGGCCAGTGTAGGAGATCGCTCCCCACACCATGATGCCGGGTGTTGGCCCTGTGTGCCTCGGTCGTATGCAGTCCTGATTTTGGCGCTCACCTGCACGGCGCCAAACACGCATACGACCATCATTAGCACCAAAGCAGAAGCGACTCTCATCGCTGAAGACGACACGTCTCCATTCGTCCCTCCATTCACGCCTGTCGCGACACCACTGGAGGCGGGCTGCACGATGTTGGGGCGTGAGCGGAAGACGGCCTAACGGTGTGCGGGACCGTAGCCCAGCTTCATGGAGGCGGTTGCGAATGGTCCTCGCCGATACCCCAGGAGCAACAGTGTCCCTAATTTGCTGGGAAGTGGCGGTGCGGTCCCCTACGGCACTGCGTAGGATCCTACGATCTTGGCGTGCATCCGTGCGTCGCTGCGGTCCGGTCCCAGGTCGACGGGCACGTGCACCTTCCGCCGACCACTGGCGACAACATCGATGTACTGTGGAGACCTCACGCCCCACGTGTTGAGCAATTCGGCGGTACGTCCACCCGGCCTCCCGCATGCCCACTATACGCCCTCGCTCAAAGTCCGTCAACTGCACACACGGTTCACGTCCACGCTGTCGCGGCATGCTACCAGTGTTAAAGACTGCGATGGAGCTCCGTATGCCACGGCAAACTGGCTGACACTGACGGCGGCGGTGCGCAAATGCTGCGCAGCTAGCGCCATTCGACGGCCAACACCGCGGTTCCTGGTGTGTCCGCTGTGCCGTGCGTGTGATCATTGCTTGTACAGCCCTCTCGCAGTGTCCGGAGCAAGTATGGTGAGTCTGACACACCGGTGTCAATGTGTACTTTTTTCCATTTGCAGGAGTGTAGATTCTCCATATTGATCTTTACAGAAGTTTCACTTAAGTGAAAGTGTGTCACTGTCTAAAGATGACTGGCAAATTCTTTAGCAGAATGTTTTGCAAAGTGTCGGGAACCCCATCCACGGTAATGCCCGAGAGTCTTAATAACATGCACTACGAAAGCACACAACGGACAATATATTACCAACTGGATCTATCGAGACATCCCTAATAATTAAGAAAGGAAATAGGCAAATTGACTCCATTTCACTAAAAGTATTTTCTACAGCTTGGAGGTGGTCTTCAATTGATTAAAATGACAACAAGAAGCAATAGGCGCACAAACGATTCGCATTTGAATTATCTACGATCTGCAGATGACATTATTTGTTTCATATCGAGAAGAATGTCAGTGAATAATGGAGGAAATGAACACGACGTACAAAACAGCACACCTGAAGATTAATTATAGCAGACCAAAATAATGCGCAATAATTACGCTGACAGAAAAATTCTCGAGATAAATAATGGAGTTACGGAAACAATTGACAAAGGGATGAACACTTAAGGAAGTAACGCCGAGGATAAAAGTAGCTTGTAGTTAATTTGGGAAACTGAATGTAGCATTCAGAAGTAAACTCACAACCTGACTTAAACAGAATATCTCCCGGAAAAGGATTGTCTATAATCAGTGTTTAGTGCCAGTATTAACTTACGGTAGTGAAACTCGAACATGAAACGTGCAAACAGTAAAATCGATTAGAGTCGCCCAACAAGCATTGGGTTTACCAATTTGCCTCCTTGTTCGCATCCGCTACTCCCTATTCTGCGCTTATAGGCAGCACACAGCGGCTGGTACACGCGGGGCTCGGGGACCACAGCACAGCGTAAGTGTCGTGATATCAATTGTATAAAAGGTGGTCCATTGATGGTGACCGGCCAAATATCTCACGAAATAAGAATCAGACGAAAACACTCCAAAGAACGAAACTCGTCTAGCTTAAAGGGGGAAACCAGATGGCGCTATGTTTAGCCCGCTAGATGATGCTGCCATAGGTCAAACGAATATCAACTGCGTTTTTTAAAAATAGGAACCCCCATTTTTTATTACCTATTCGTGTAGTACGTAAAGAAATATGAATGTTTTAGTTGGACCACTTTTTTTGATAGACGACGCTGTAATAGTCACAAACGTACGTGGTATCACGTAACATGCCGCCAGTGCGGACGGTATTTGCTTCGTGATACATTACCCGTCTTAAAATGGACCGTTTACCAATTGCGGAAAAGGTCGATATCGTGTAAATGTATGGCTGTTGTCATCAAAATGCCCAACGGACGTGTGCTATGTATGCTGCTATGTATGCTGCTCGGTATCCTGGACTACATCATCAAAGTGTCCGGACCGTTCGCCGGATAATTACGTTATTTAAGGAAACAGGAAGTGTTCAGCCACATGTGAAACGTCAACCACGGCCTGCAACAAATGATGATGCCCAAGTATGTGTTTTAGCTGCTGTCGCGGCTAATCCGCACATCAGTAGCAGACAAACTGCGCGAGAATCGGGAATCTCAAAAACGTCGGTGTTGAGAATGTTACATCAACATTGATTGCACCCGTACCATATTTCTTTGCACCAGGAATTACATGGCAGGAATTACATTTGTTCTGCCACCGGGCACAAGAGAAATTACGGGACGATGACAGATTTTTTGCACGCGTTCTATTTATCGACGAAGCCTCATTCACCAACAGCGGTAACGTTAACTGGCACACTATGCACAATTGGGCAACGTAAAATCCACGATTGCTGCGACAAGTGGAACATCAGCGACCTTGGCGGGTTAATGTATGGAGCGGCATTATGGGAGGAAGGATAATTGGCCCTCATTTTATCGGTGGCAATCTAAATGGTGCAATGTATGCTGATTTCCTACGTAATGTTCTACCGATTTTACTACAAGATGTTTCACTGCATGACAGAATGGCGATGTACTTCCAACATGATGGATATCCGGCGCATAGCTCGCGTGCGGTTAAAGCGGTATTGAACAGCATATATCAGGAGAGGTGGATTGGTCGTCGAAGCACGTTCGTCGAATCTGACGTCCCCGGATTTCTTTCTGTGGGGAAAGTTGAAGGATATTTGCTATCGTGATCCACCGACAACGCCTGACAACAAGCGTCAGCACACTGTCAATGCATGTGCGAACATTACGGAAGGCGAACTAATCGCTGTTGAGAGGAATGTCGTTACACGTATTGCCAAATGCACTGAGGTTGACAGACATAATTTTGAGCATTTATTGCATTAACGTGGTATTTACAGGTAATCACACTATAACAGCATGCGTTCTCAGAAATGATAAGTTCACAAAGGTACATGTATCTCATTGGAACAACCGAAATAAAATGTTCAAACGTACCTACGGTGCTGGCGCAGGCGCAAATGTTTTGGGGCACACTGTTGAGCGCACAGTGTTGAGTGTGCTGTTCCGCAGCAGAGGACGTGTTCCCACAACACAGTGAATTATGATGATTAATTGGAACCCTCAGCTAACGACAGATATTGTTGCTATACCTCGATGGTGACAGCTGAAAATGTGTGCCCCGACCGGTTCTTGAACGCGGGGGGGGGGGGGGGGGGGCTGGGATTTTCTCTGTCTCGTGATGACTGGGTGTTGTGTGCTGTCCTTAGGTTAGTTAGGTTTAAGAAGTTCTATGTTCTAGGGGACTGATGACAATAGATGCTAAGTCCCATAGTGCTCAGAGCCATTTGAACCATTTTTTTCGAACCTGAGATCTCCTGCTTACATGGCAGACGCTCTGTCCATCTGAGCCACCGAGGACCCTGATAAATAGCGCGACTGTCGGGACTCATCCCTTGCACGCTTCCCGTGAGACACACATTCCCAACTGTCCACAATTCTACATATGTAATGTACCTAATAGGTATTTGTCCTTCCACTCATTACCGCGCACACTTTGGCGATTCCCGTAAGATTTAGAGCAACCTGTGAGCATTCGCACATACGAAGGTCAATGGCTGGGTAGCGTTTAACTGTATATATGATAGACCGCCACCGTTGGCACAATAAGCGAGACTACTGCCCTGCTACCGTCATGTATCGCGTCATCCGTCGAGGGGGACGGCGCCGTCGGAGTGGAATCTGTAACACGTAGAACGGATGTGTCGTCATCGCCCTGTATTGGAGGCTGAAGCGGTGACTCAGCAGTGGATATCGGCTGTCGTGGTGAAGTGGTAGCTGTCGTGAGGGCTGCTACTTAAGTCACAGGAAGCAGCGTCAGTTGCGATGGTGTGTCCGCGTCAGCCGGCGGCAGTTGAGTCATTCGACGTTGGATACAATTGGATCTGAGGTGTCCCTCCTTCCCACAACCAGAGCAGGTCTTCGGTTGCCCGTCGTAGATGACGATGGCACGGCAAACACCGATATTGAGATATGAAGGTATAGGTCTTTTAAGTTCTGTTCCGACCTGGCGGACTCCGTTCAGTACAGGATACGTCTGGCATTGCGTCCATTTTTCCGCAATATGATTATGCACCGTGCCGAAGGGACGCAGCAAGGCTACGACGTCCTCAGCCGGTAGTTCGAATGGAAGTTCGAAAAGTCTGATCGAGCAGAAACCATGCCAGAATAATCGACGTGCACAGTCCCCGTATTACCATCCCCATGGCAGCAACGGAGGCTCTGTTTCGTCTCCCGAACGATTCGTTCACATCTTGACATATACGATGCTATTCACAATGGAGAAGTGAATGCCAAGAATGTCGGTCGCTGGGATTTTTGCCTCTTCTCGTAGGAATCGTTCGACTTCAAGTGCTTTGAGTCGTAGAAATTCGTTGCGGAACCTTCGACCATAGATACTAGTAGACTGGCCTTGCTGTGCAGAAGCTATACGGCTGGTGTGGCTCCAACATAAACCACGTGACTGTTGGCAAAACGTGGCGGGATTTCAAATCAGCGGTCTGCCATCCTATGTTTGTATCGGATTTTCCCCACATTTCTCAATTGACTGCCAAACGCTTCCAACAAAAACTACTTTCTTATTTGTGAAAAATTATGCCGGAACTAAATTTGACCTGGATTTTTTCAAAGTACCATTTATAAAATCTAACAAATACATCGAACGCCACTCTGGTGGGCAGTGGGACGAAATTACTATAAACTATCAATTATAGTAAAATGTCGTTAAAATTCTTTTAAACAGTAAGAGTGGTCTCGTGTCAAAACTTTAAACATTGTATTCGCCACGTTTCGAGCTTTAGTCACTTATAAAAGAAAATGGGCTATGGGAATTATGTCAACTATAGGTGTCAAAATTGTTTACTTTAGGAGCAGGTCCATTTTAGAGTATCAATTTTAGGTGCACTTCAAAGGTTCAGTTCCCACTATTTTTACAAAAGTTTAAACTATTAGTTTAAAAAAATGATATTTTAGATGAAAGGTGAGACTTTGCAATTTCAGAAAATAATTTTGGAGCCTAGGTTTAAAAATGACAGACACTGTAAATACAAATTATAGATATACATTGTAAATAATAACAAACCTATCAAAACACTTCTCCTCGAAGTGCTTCGAGCAAAGGCGCGTATGTGCAAACGGCTTAAAGTTTTTCCATTTCAAGGCCTGTATCCAAAGCTGCCTTCGGTTTTCATCCTTACAGAACCTATGAGTAGGAACGAGAAACAGTTATATTTACTTCTGTAACCGAATCATCACAGATACTTTCCAAAATGTAATATGAGTCTGAGTTTACAGGCATCACTTTCAACACTTTAATTTATGTGATACTCTATTTCAAGTGTAAAAAACATATAAAAGTCACTTCGGCAGATTTCAATAAACACGTCTGCACTATCTTAGACACACTCACACGTGAAATGCAATGCCATTTCCCCGACAAAACGCTGAGTACAGCCATAAGCGCAACACGAAACAACCATGTTTTGCCAACATTCACGTGACTTCAGCCCAGAGATGTTGGAGCCAAAAAAATGACGTCAGGGCCAGTCTATTATATTTATGGTCGAAGTGCGGAACGTAAATTTGAGCGCCGATTTTCTGTATTGGTGCGCCATGGTGATCCATATGCTGAGTACGGCACGCGCGAGACGGCCGAGTACGATGTAAACAACACGAGCGCTCGCTCCGCAGCAGGAACACAAACTGCGTGTTCAAACCGCTGCACTGCCAAAGGCCAACTTCCCGTTGCCTTCCAACGAAGATGATGAAATGATGTTGAGGACAGCACAACACCCAATTGCTGAGCGGTGAAAATCTCGGACCCAGCCGGTAATCGAACCCGGGGCCCTTGGCGTGACGGACCGCCACGCTGACCACTCAGCTAACGGGGAGGACAATAAAGAAAAGTTTGACGCTGTTCACATGAGAACTAAAAGAAACCCACTAAACTTCGATTACGTGATAAGCTATACAAACCTGAAGGCTGTAAATTCAACTAATACTTTGGGATTACAATCAAAATATACTAAATTGGAACGATCACATACGAGGGTGAGTGAAATGAAAACCTTAATTTATAAAATATTATTTATTGTGCAGAAGTGGTACAAAGCTGTATCACTTTTCAACATAATCTCCCCCACGCTCAATGCAATTCCCCCAGCGCTTACAAAGTGCATAAATTCCTTTAGAAAAAAATTCTTTTGGTAGTCCGCGCAACCACTCATGGTCCACGTGGCGTACCTCTTCATCAGAATGGAACTTATTTCCTCCCATTGCGTCTTTGAGTGGTACAAACATATGGAAATTACTTGGGGCAAGGTCTGGTGAGTATGGTTGATGACGAAGACACGCAAAATGCCGGTCTATGATTGTTGCAACTGTTGTACGGGCAGTGTGGGGCCTTGCATTGCCATGTTGCAAAAGGATACATACTGACAGCAATCCACGTCGCTTTGATTTCATTGCAGGCCGCAGATCATTTTTTAGGAGATCTGTGTATGATAAACTGGTGACAGTGGTCCCTCTAGGCATGTAATGCTCCAAAATGACTCCTTTTTCGTCCCAAAAGAGAGTCAGCATAACCTTCCCTGCTGATGTTTCTGTTCGAAACTTCTTTGGTTTTGGTGATGAGGAATGGCGCCATTCCTAGCTCGCTCCCTTCGTTTCCGGTTGGTGGAAGTGAACCCAGGTTTTGTCCCCAGTAACGATTCTTGCAACGAAGCCATCACCTTCTCGTTCAAAGCGCCGAAGAAGTTCTTCACAAGCATCAACACGTCGTTCTCTTATTTCAGGAGAATTTCAGGAATCATGGCGTCAGCGTTGTGAAAAATGTGTACGTCTGCAGGGCGATTACGTCGAGAAGTAACGCCAGTTTCATCGATTTCGGGTGAGTAGTTAATTAGAAAAAAAATCGGAGGCCTTAGAACTTGAATGCACCTCGTAGAAATTGGGACGAAACGTACATGTACGTAGTCTTTGAAAACAGTGGCCCAGTTACGGGAAACACAGTTTTTGTACTAGAATTATTGTTTACTACTAGAATTTTGAATTTCCCATCTTGCAGGCAGTTTGTGAAACTGGGTCACATCATGCACAATGTGGTGTGCTGACCCTTGACTAATCTGTAAACATGCTGCAATGTCATTCAGTGTCACTCGGCGGTTTTCCTTCTCTATGTCTTCAACTGCTTCAATGCTCTCTGGAATCACAACTCGTCGTGCCCGACCTGGACGAGGAACATCTTCCACTGAAGTCACACTACTTGCCAACTTCCTACTCCATTCGTAGACTTGCTGCTGTGACAAACACGCATCACCGTACTGCACCTTCATTCGTCATTGAATTTCAATAGGTTTCACACCTTCACTACGCAAAAACCGAATAACAGAACGCTGTTCTTCCCTGGTGCAAGTCGCAACTGGGGCAGTCATCTTTATACTGACACTGCGACGGTACGTGTGCATCTGCACTATGCTGCCACCTACAGGCCATTCTGCACGCTGTTTGTAGCACGCTTACCAACTTACCGGTTAACGGCACCAAATTTCGATTTGTTATTATAAATTTAAGGTTTTCATTTGACTCACCCTCGTAGATAGTGTTGTGGGTAGAGCAAACCAGAGACTATGATTCATTGCAGAACACTTAAAAGTGCAACAGGTGTACTAAAGAGACTGCTTACATCACGCTTGTCCTCCCTATTGTGGAGTATTGCTGTGCGGTGTGAGATCCACATCAGGTGGAAGTGACGGATAACATCGAATAAGTTCCAAGAAAGGCAGCTCGTTTTGTATTATCGCGAAATAGGCGAGATAGTGCCACGGACATGATACGTGAATTGAAGTTTCAATCATTAAAATAAAGACGTTTTTCGTTGCGAGAGGATCTTCTCATGAAATTTCAATCGCCAGTTTTCTCCTCCGATTGCGAAAACATTCTGTTTGCATCCATCTACATAGGGGTAAATGATCATCACGATAAAATAACGGAAATCAGGGCTCGGACTGAAAAATTTAAGAGCTCGTTTTTCATGTGCGCCTTTCGAGAATGGAACGGTAGAGAGACAGCTTGAAGGCGGTTCATTGAACCCTCTGCCAGGCAATCGTTTCATCCTGTCATGTGTAATGGTACTTGAATTACGTAACCAATACGGCACCTCACCTCAACCTCTCGATACCAGCAATATTCTAGTGTGTTTCTGTAAAATAGTTAACATATTTCTGTGAGATCATTCAGATTTGATTTCATTAATGTAGAGGTACTTTGATACATCGATATGTTTGTATTGCAGTGATATTATTCTTATGTGTATTCTTTCTTTTGTCACTATGATCTTCGACGTACTTGTAACTGTGTTTTTTGGGCGCGTAAGCGGTTATTAGAGAGTCAAGCTTGCGTCGTCATGTTAAATAGACGCAAATTGTAGTCAGTTTATGAAATGTGAACTTTAACAGTGAGGAAGATATTTTCAAGTATGTTTTATACTGTGAAGTGATGTTTTGGATCGATTTACGTGATATTGCAACAAAAGTAATAAAAAAGAAGTGTAACTTAAATTCGGAGTGCTGATTACTTTTTTACATCACCATTGTCCTAACCTGCAAAAGTTTAATCTTCAAGAATGGTTTATGAAACACATCTATAAAACTTTTGAACATCGCAGAGCCGGCCGGGGTGGCCGAGCGGTTCCAGGCGCTACAGTCTGGTACCGCGCAACCGCTACGGTCGCAGGTTCGAATTCTGCCTCGGGCATGGATGTGTGTGATGTCCTTAGGTTAGTTAGGTTTAAGCAGTTCTAAGTTCTAGGGGACTGATGACCTTAGAAGTTAAGTCCCATAGTGCTCAGAGCCATTTTGAATATCGCAAAATAACACCTAGGCCTCTTTGCATCCGTACTTGGAATCATCACTACCTAGATTTTCGACGATTGAGCCATGAATTCACAAACACGAAAAGATGAGTGCCTAGTTTATCCATTATTTCAAGAAATGACTTTATTAACTGTGCTCTAATGACACTTGCCACGTAATATAACTTTGTTGTTGCCCGAAAATACAATATTTAGCAGCGTGAGCAACACTACAATCATAATTAGTTTTTAACCTTTGTTGTGGTAGAGTTGTTAGACATCGAACAGAACACAGTAATACGACGGAATGAAATGATTGCCTTTTGAGACGCTGACTGCTCGGAGGTCGTAAACGCGGAACCAGTCAAGCAGCCCGCCACCTGAGGCACGGGCGAGACACGGACGGCCCTTCTGCACAGTATTCGCTCCCGCCTCAGAGAACAGCCGTCGGGGGGGCACAATTAGCGCGCAACAGAGGCGCCCATGTCGGCTACACGGCCGCTTTGCTGTTCGCTCAGATTAAATTACGAAAAACGGCCGCTCCCTCAACCTCCCCGCGTTCAGAAAAGTTGCCCGCCAAGTAATTATTTACTCATCCATTAGCGGCCTCCCGCGGCGTACCGTATTTTTAATTAAATTCTCCAGCTGAATTTTTTTTCTTTTCGCATAATTTTATGAATAAATTTACATCCACATGAGACGTGGTCCTTCTAATGGCATTAATGTCAGAGTAAATTTTACTAAAAAAGAAGATTATTTGATTTATTCTGAAACAATGTCTGTGCCCATTCCTGCATAAAAGCGCTGTTACCGGCGTGAACTGAAGTTTTCACTTTATCTTTACCATTCTTACTACTGCTGTTGTGTGTGCGTGCGGTTTACGTGTAAGTTGTGCCGTTTCCGTGCACAGGTGCAGTTAAAAATATAACTGAATTAGAGAACTCTGCAGAAAATTGAATAAAGAAACTTAACAATTATAGTTTTATCCTTATAATGTTACTTAAAATCCGTCTTGATTGCAATTTTTTTTTATTATTATTCATATGACCGGTTTCGGTTCATTCAGAACCATCTTCAGATCTGAAGACGGATTTTAAGTAACATTATAAAATCGCTGATTGCTGTTATCCCATAAGACATTATTTCTGTTTTTGCAAAGTTTTATCCTTAGTAATGCCATCATGTTATTACAACTGTTCATCCTACCTTCACTGCTAACATTTCTTCACGGAGCTTAAACTATTATGTAAAACTGGGCAACAGTTTTCTCTCCATTTTGCTCTTCAAAACTGTTGCAGGCGAGAACATCAGCGTGTCTTTATTTTCTCAGTACAAAATGTGTTTCAGGAATCTCTGTATAACTACACCCCCTCGTATCTGCGTTAGTTAAAAAATTTAAGTTGAAGCAGTCATCAACATTTTCCAAAACACGTGGTCCTGTTGTAGGTGATGTCCTGTCACCTCTCACCGACTTCTGAACTGAATCAGCCATTCAGTTACGGAGGGATGTACAGTTTAGCGTTTACTCTGATCTGCTGTGCAACTCGGCACTTTTTCCACCACCAAACATTGCCGGAAGTGATAAGTGACGCATACAATTTTAAATCAGAACGGGGATCGAAACGAGAAAGGAAACCGCTACGGTCGTAGGTTCGAATGCTGCCTCTAGCATGGATGTGTGTGATGTCCTTAGGTTAGTTAGGTTTAAGTAGTTCTAAGTCTAGGGCACTGATGACCTCAGATGTTAAGTCCCATAGTCCTCAGAGCCATCTGAACCATTTGAACAAAATTACATTTTCGATAAAATGTACATGTGTTTGAGGGATGAAGAATGGCCGTTGGAGATGGGTGTTCAAATAGAAATCGTTAAAGCTGAAAGGAATGCTATGGAAGCTCTGAAAATTACTTGCAAAATGTTGTACCTGCAGGAAACTAACAATGCTGTAATTGTAGCTGTCTCCACGAAAGGTGATAGTCAAAACATAAGAAAATACTGAACCATTAAATCTCCTTTCGTAATGCACTAGATATTCGCTAAAATTATTGCCAGTTGTATGCAATATACATTCGATTCTGATAAAGCGCCTGTAGTAACTGGACAAAAAAATGGCTCTGAGCACTACGGGACTTAATTTCTGAGGTCATCAGTCCCCTAGAACTTAGAACTACTTAAACCTAACTAACCTAAGGTCGTCACACACATCCATGCCCCAGTCAGGATTCCAACCTGCGACCGTAGCGGCCGCGCGGTTCCAGACTGTAGCGCCTAGAACCGCTCGGCCACTCCGGCCGGATAACAACTGGACATTTTTATTACTTGGTCGTAAGGGGATGTTACATTGATCGTCGCTTCGTCACATCCGTTGCGACTGACATTAAAAGAATGTCCCGACACCTTTCGCTTATTAGACAGAGAAAGATTCACTCATCTGCTGACCTTCCGCTCCTGGACTACGACGGCATCTGTCATTGTATAGTTGCAGAGATTGTTTCCGAGTCGGTAATACACTCTAAGACAAAAAACGAGGCACCACGAAGGAATTATGCAAATGGGAAGGAAATCAGTAGATGTGATGAATATGTATGGATAAATAAATGATTACTAGACTACTGGCCATTAAAACTGCTACACCAAGAAGAAATGCAGATGATAAGCGGGTATTCATTGGACAAATATATTACACTAGAACAGACATGTGATTACATTTTCACGCAATTTGGGTGCATAGATCACGATAAATCAGTACCCAAACCAACCACCTCTGGCCGTAATAACGGCCTTGATACGCCTCGGCATTGAGTCAAACAGAGCTTGGATGGCGTGTACAGATACAGCTGCCCATGCAGCTTCAACACGATACCACAACTCATCAAGAGTAGTGACTGGCGTCTTATGACGAGCCAGTTGCTCGGTCACCATTGACCAGAACAGTCGGTGAGAGATCTGGAGAATGTGCTGGCCAGAACAGCAGTCGAACATTTTATGTATGCAGAAAGACCCGTACAGTACCTGCAACATGGTGTCGTGCGTTATCCTGCTGAAATGTAGTGTTTCGCAGGGATCGAATGAAGGGTAGAGACACAGGTCGTAATACATCTGAAATGAAACGTCCACTGTTCAAAATGCCGTCAATGCGAACAAGAGGTGACCGAGACGTGTAACCAATGGCACCCCATACCATCACGCCGGGTGATACGCCAGTATGGAGATGACGAATACACGCTTCCAATGTGCGTTCACCGCGATGTCGCCAAACACGGATGCGACCATCATGATGCTGTAAACAGAACCTGTATTCATCCGAAAAAATGACGCTTTGCCATTCGTGCACCCAGGTTCGTCGTTGAGTACACCATCTCAGGCACTCCTGTCTGTGATGCAGCGTCAAGAGTAACCGCAGCCATGGTCTCCGAGCTGATAGTCCATGCTGTTGCAAACGTCGTCGAACTGTTCGTGCAGATGGTTGTTGTCTTGCAAACATCCCCATCTGTTGACTCAGGGATCGAGACGTGGCTGCACGATCCGTTACGGCCATGCGGATAAGATGCCTGTCATCTCGACTGCTAGGGATACGAGGCCGTTGGGATCCAGCACGGCGTTCCGTATTACCCTCCTGCACCCACCGATTCCATATTCTGCTAACAGTCATTGGATCTCGACCAACGCGAGCAGCAATGTTGCGATACAATAAACTGCAATCGCGATAGGCTACAATCCGACCTTTATCAAAGTCGGAAACGTGATGGTACGCATTTGTCCTCCTTACACGAGGCATCACAACAACATTTCACCAGGCAACGCAGGTCAGCTGCTCTTTGTGTATGACAAATCGGTTGGATACTTTCTTCATGTCACCACGTTGTAAGTTTCGCCACCGGCGCCAACCTTGTGTGAATGCTCTGAAAGCTATCATTTCCATATCACAGCATCTCCTTCCTGTCGGTTAAATTTCGCGTCTGTAGCACGTCATCTTCGTGGTGTAGCAATTTTAATGGCCAGTAGTGTATACAGAAAAATTGGATGATTTAGTCACGAGAAAGAGCTTCACAAACTGATCAAGTCAGTAACGTGTTGCTACACATCTGGCCTTCATACATGAAGTTATTCGGCTTGGCATCGTTTCATAGAGTTTTTGGATGTCCTCCTAAGGAATTTCGTGCCAAATTCTGTTCAACTGGCCCATTAGATCGTCGAAGTCCCGAGATGGTTGGAGGGCCGTACCCATAATGCTGCAAATGTTCTCATTTTGAGAGAGATACGGCGACCTTTCTGACCAAGATAGCTCGCTTGTCAGCGGGACTCATCACTGAATACCATTCTTCTCCAGACAATGATATTCCAGGCCTAAGACGTTTCTCGAGACAGCCCGCGCAGTGTTGGAATTCCAACCTGAATGTCGCCCGCCGTATGGTCAGGCATCCAGGAATGATGGTCTGGGGTGTCATCTCTTTTCATAGCAGAACCTCTTGGTTGTCATCCGCAGCACCTTTACAGCATAGCGGTCCGTGGATGATCTTCTTGACCTTCATGGCAGGCCATTTTGGGCATACAAGATAAAAGCTCACCAGCACAGGGCGAGAGTTTCTGCTTCTTCTCTTCGTGCTTGCTAAACCCTTCCCTGGCCAGCAACAACGCCAGATCTCACCCCACCTAAGAACATTTGGAGCATTATGGACAGGGCTCTCCAACCAGATCGGAATTTTCACGATATAAAGTGGCAAATGGACAGCATTTGGCACAATATCCCTTAGAACATCCAACAGCTCTATCAGTCAATGCTGTGATGAGTAAATTCTTGCATAAAGGCCAGAGATAGAGCAATGCGTTGCCGACTCGCTAAATGTGTTGATCACTTTTTCTTGAATACATCATCCATTTTTTCTTAAATTGTATTTTTTTAGAGGATACAAATAAGAAAGGGAACAGGAGGAAGCTCTGTAAGTGACTGGGCTCTAGTGAAATTAAAGGTGAAAATTTGTTGTAAACTAAAAGCATTAATGCAGCCCTTTCACCCATTTAGATTTGCCCACTCACAATAACGAGATATGCCAGGTATTGCAAATGACAAACAAATCAAGAACTTCAGTAACGACAACGAAACCGGAAACCACTCTCTAAAGAGAGAGAGAGTGAGAGCTAATTGCGACAGTTGAGTCTCGAAAATGGGGAATGCAAGCCACGGGAAACTAGCTGCATAACAACAACGGGGTAGCGCGTTGCAGCTTAGTACGTTACGGTTGATGGACTCGTAGCGCTGAATGCTAGGAAAAGCAATCGATGTGACTACACAAGTGTAGGTACCGTAGTTCCTTCCAGTCACCAATCACGTTACTCGACAGCTATCTGGACTATCCATGATGTAATGTGATGTGATGTAATGGAATTTGACGTACAGTCAAACAAATCCTAAGATGATAGTAACATGCATCTTTTTGATTTGCAGCTCCTTGTATTGGCCGTGTTTGCAGTTAAAATTTTTGGATGTGAGGGTCGCCAGTTGTGCAAAAACACCGTTTTTCTCAGTACCCAAACATGTTTCGGCATCACTATGCCATCATCAGTGGATTTTCGTTTTTATTTATTCTTTACATTTGGTGTGCATGAGTTTTCTGGATCACTTTTGTGTTAATTACTACAGTGTGTTCTGGTGTAGTGAAAAGTGTTTTACTACGTCATTTGTGGAAAATACTTGTTACAGTTATGTATGCATCACAACATCTCAGCTTGATGCGGAGAATGGAAGTGCTTGCCACACGAAAACATGACAAGCTACCTGTAGTAATTAACGCAAAAGAGATCCAGAAAGCTCATGCACACCAAATGTAAAGAATAAATAAAAACGAAAACCCACTGATGATGGCACAGTGATGCCGAAACATGTTTGGGTACTGAGAAAAACGGTGTTTTTGCATAAATAGCGGACCTCACACAAAAAAAAGGTGATAGTAACCCCCGCGTTGCGCCTATTCGTGAAGCGACGCATGTTACATTCGCAAGTAACTGCATACGGTTAGAGCCCGGACATAGTGTTTTTGTTACCTTGGGGTCAACCAGCTGTATGGTTCGCGTGGAAGTGAACAAGTACCCGTAGCCAACGTAATCGGAGGAGCAGGCGCTAACTGTTCCTGTGACCTCAGACTGTTGGTACTGCTATATCATTTAAAGTTTACGTTTCAGGGCCTGCTGGGCCGCCAGTCCTTCGAACAAGCTAACATTTCGTATCCCTACTTGCCGGCGTTCCCTCTAGTCAAGATTGAAAGTAACTGGTCCAAATTTAAGAAAACTCGTCATTTTGAGTGATTTTAATACGTATCCATCCAATAGTAAACTATGCAGGTATGATATCGGTGGTGTTAGTTGGTCAGAGAAAATTAGTTTGGCACATTGATTGATTTCATTAGGTACCTTTTTATTACGCAGCTAATAGGACTGGGCTCAGTACCAGTAAAATCGTCATCTCATCACCAACATACACCTATAATCGGATTTTATGGATCAATTTCATTTCTTTCTCGGTCCCTTCCTTTGCTTTCTGGTATGGGGAAGGGCAGCCTTGATGGTTTCACCACTTGCTGTAACTGCGCACGAAAAACTACGGGTTATAAGTTGAAACAAACTAGCTTTCGAAGTAGATATTGAACAATCGACCACTTGCCTGTAGTGAACAAAACTGTCGAACAGAACAACAAGTAAAATTGTGGCTTTGTCCTTGAGTCACATATTCTGAGGAAGCGTTTTACTCAGTTTCGCAAACGCTTCCATAGCGATGAGAAATTGGAAACTAAAGTATATAACAATGCGACGGCTCCCAGATGTTTGTTTCAGTACAGATGCACTATTACCGTCCGAACTCCTACGGAAATTAATAACTTGCAAGTAGTCAGTTTAATGGACGAGGGAGTTTGCATTCCGGCGTGCGGTAAGTTGAAAATATAAGTCGGTCAAGGACCGTGTCCGAGTGACGCTAGCGGTTAAGACAACCGCGGTAAGTCCACGTTCGAGGCCCGGTCCAGTACAAATTTTCTACTTTCGCCATTCCGTTACGGCAATTCCCTGTGCTGCTGGAAGTCACGTATTCCCACCACTCCGTTTCTTTCGTAATTCTCTATTTAATCAAAACTGAAACTTTAGTCAGACATGGGCACTCACTATCACCAGAACCATTTACAGCTGTCCTAGGCTTTCCAGATCCTTACGCTAGGAAAACTGACAACGTGTTAATAGAGCACAACCGGAACATGTACGCTTTCTTGATGATACAATTGCCGCTAGCGCAAATTAATTTCAAAAACTTATAGCATATCTTACGAAAGAAAGTTACAAACTAAATCTGAAAAACAATTGTTATCAACCTACAATAATGTAGAGTGAATATGCTGATGAGAAAATATTTCAAATTAACACTAATCTCAGAGAAATTGTTGATATATTCTTTATTTAGAGCATTCGATATGGACAACTCTATGGATAACAATTACAAAAAACAGAGTAAAAGGAAGCGGCAGAGTAAAAATGCGTCAAAGTTATTTTCGAGAAGGAAATATCTTTCAAAGCTAGTTTTCCGGTGCTTCTGAAGCGGAAGGTTTCAAATCAATACGCTTTGTCAGTTGTGACATATATCAGTGAGACACGAGCTTTTAGTACGAAAACCTTTCAAAAACTGGGGAGTGCGCGACGAGCATCACAATTGAACAGATTTGTCAGGACACAGGCTGGAATGTAGGGTTGACAGATGACATTAGAAAACTGAGCGGTGACCCCAATATTGCTTTCAACACAGTGGATATGTATTTGTAAACAAATAGTTTTTTCATGGAAGTCGTGTATTTGGGTTTAATTGTACTGTCCATCAGCAGTCGCACATTACCAAAAGTCTGGAGGTAGAATGAGTTATACAATACAAGTGTGTCTGCCACGCTGAAACCTCTAATTTCTCTATTGATTATCATTACTTTAAGGAATTATCTACATTTTTGTAGTCGACCGACACGAACGAACGAATGAGTGCAAGATTACCATATGAGTTGGTTATAATCAAACATTCGCTACTTGATTATTCAGAAACAGTCTTATTCGCATTTTTTATTATTATACCGCGAACCGGTTTCAACCCGACGTAGGGGTCATCTTCTGGGCGTTTACACTGTGAAATTACAAATATCCATTAGAAAGACTCCATTATACAACAGCTAAAATTACGCAAATTTAAAATGTGTTACCCATTGGTCGACTGCTGGTGGTGTCACTCCTGTCTACAAAATGGTTCAAATGGCTCTGAGCACTATGGGACTTAACTACTGTGGTCATCAGTCCCCTAGGACTTAGAACTACTTAAACCTAACTAACATAAGGACAGGACACACATCCGTGCCCGAGGCAGGATTCGAACCTGCGACCGGAGCAGTCGCGCGGCTCCAGACTGTAGCGCCTAGAACCGCTCGGCCACCCTGGCCGGCGTCGTCATGGTAGCAGCTGGTGTATTCGTATGGTGTTATCTTTGCCCTGGCCACGGCGGCCGTTGCCGCGGTAGCGGTATGGTTCAAATGGTTCAAATGGCTCTAAGCACTATGGGACTTAACAGCTGAGGTCATCAGTCCCCTAAACTGAGAACTACTTAAACCTAACTAACCTAAGTACATCACACACAACCATACCCGAGGCAGGATTCGAAAGGTAGCGGTATGCCATGGCTATTCATCCACAGAGAAGTTGTCACTTATTTGAGGTTGTGGAAATATCGACAATCAAGGATAATCTAAAAAATCTAAAGGTAGAATAAAAGTTTACGACACGTTTGTAGTACCCATTAAAGGAATTAAAGTATTAAAATAATAAAAGGAAAAGTAGCATCATCGTGTACAAATAATATTTTCGAATAGTTCGAAAAAGCTTTTATCGTGACTCTGTATTTGTTCATTCAGAATCCGGCAGCGATGCTGAATGATACTAATCGCTGCTTCATCTCCACAACCATGTTGTCCAAAAATTCGCTACTTGAGCCTGTGTAGACAGGAAACTATTTAACCTTTCGGTACGCAGCTCCATAGTTATGATGTTTAGACGGTGTGCTGCAGGATTTGAGTTGATAGTAGTGTTAGTGTCATGACTTGCCGTCAGGTACCGGTACTGGAACAGCGAAGTAGGGATGAAACACAAGCATCAGTGGGCATCACAGTTGCATACAGTCAATATGTGCCTGGCCAGGTGAGCAATGCTTTATTCAGAAAGCTATTTTATCAAAACAACAGCAGGAGTGCTGCTGCTCTTTGCTAGTATCGACGCATTAAAGGAATACTGGGAGGTCCACTTCCCGCACTGGGGTTGAAGAACATGATTAACTGGCAACTCTGGAGGTGCACCTCGGACAGGATGACCGATAATTGCCTCACGAATTGTTCAAACTGCTGTTACCGTGGTTGAGAACGCTGGACGCAGTGTGGTATCTTCAAGCAGAGGACGAGCTGTGTCACGACAGATGAACATTCCACACTCCACCGTTCGGAGAGTGCTGCAGAGAACTGTGAAATGCTACCCGTACAAACTTCCTGGCTGTGGTGGATGCATATGGTCGTCATACTGAACAGCGTTCGTAACCTGGAATGTAAACATGGTACGCAATTAATAAATGTTACTCTATCATACGCAAATTAAAATGTGTTTGCTCCAACGGTTCACTTAAGTGACGAGAGTTTTACTATAGCCACTCTCTATTTTTACCTATTATTTTTTCAAATTTTATATTTACAATATAAAATACGCTATTTATCAAATTCCTATCGCATGGTACATGAACGAGACTAAAATTTTTTGCCGGCCGGAGTGGCCGTGCGGTTCTAGGCGCTACAGTCTGGAGCCGAGCGGCCGCTACGGTCGCAGGTTCAAGTCTTGCCTCGGGCATGGATGTGTGTGATGGCCTTAGGTTAGTTAGGTTTAATTAGTTCTAAGTTCTAGGCGACTGATGACCTCGGAAGTTAAGTCGCATAGTGCTCAGAGCCATTTTTGAATTACTAAACTTTTTCGGCTTTATTTGGAATCACTTGCCTATCTCAGCTATCCGTTGGACGTTATAACTGGCGTAGATTACCACTAAAGATAAGATATCACCAAATTTTCTGCAGGAAAGATTTAGAGGCGCCCTTGGAGAGCAGTTCCGTAAATGTGAAATGATTACAGCTTTAGAATGCTTCGTAAGTCATAACTGCAATGGATACCAGATCTAATTCATCGTATAATTATTTAAAGTGTCATTCTCTTGATGATAAAGTTCGAGGAAGAATTTACGTCACATTTTAAAATTGGACGTAAAAGGGAAAGTAGTATCAATTGTAGACGATTTCTGGTGTCTCATCCACGTTTATCGATACACTCATCAGTCATAACATTACGACCACCTGCTTAATACACATATGTCCACTTTGGTGCGGCATCGTCAAATGTGTATAAGTAATGGTATGTACAAGAGTCATCTTGTCAGCAGCACTATCGTTCAAAGCTAACTGCCGTCCAATAGCCACAAAATCTTTGTGTTGCAAGTTCGGCTGATGTCAATACTTTAGGCGTACACATATTCTTCACCGATTAATTGTACAATGTAAAGTAAAGGGGTGGGGGTGGGGGATACAATCAGTAAATTCTGTAATGGGCTCATAAGGTGTAAGAGGCGCTACAGTAATAAAAAGCAATGAAATGAAACGTGACAAAAGTGAAATTGTTAAAAAGGAAGAAGTTAAGAGGCAGTAACTGACACACGGTCTAGTGGCGACATTATAGATAATGACATATATAGTAAACAGCTCTCCGAGTACACAGAATAATACGAAAAATTACAAAACAAGTAGCTGAAGAAGCCCAGTGAATGAAAGCAGATTGCCGCACATAATCAGCACCTTCTGTTAGTGCTAAGGCCAGAACGCCGCATAGGGGAGAAGTGGTCAGAGTAACGTGACCTTCAGGCACGCGTCCCACGTAAAGAATGATAAAGCCCCGTACCGGTGATGAGCAAGAGTGTCTAGTTAATAAAGTATATTATATATAATTAATATACAGGGGATTATAATTAAAGTTAAACTTTCCAACCGCTGTAGATATAGCAGCACTGGTCAGAATAATGTCAAATTGCAACGGAATATTATCGCAGAAGGGGGAAAACGTATGCCAGAAGAAAAATAAATAGCTACAAAATTTAGCACTAGATGGCGCTATAAGCATCACAATTTAATAGTGGTCGACTACAAATGACAAATGAATCTTACAACAATGACTGAGGTGTATGTTTGACTTTAAACAAACTGTACTACTCAGTATGCATGGGTGTACATGTGTGATACTGTTTGATACGTAAGCCCATCCTCCACAGCAAGGTCATTTCACATCGGATGGAAAAAATCGGTTTTTAATTGTCCAGAGACCAAAAACCGCATAAAGCCCATCAATCAAAATGAAATCGGATTAATAATTTCCGTGTGACTGGCACAAAACATGTTCAATATGCTGTTCACCGTTTTGTACGACAAGTTGAAATTGAAAAACAGCATGTTGCACAACTGATCGAAGCGTTTCCTGGATAACGTTCAGAATGTGTTACGCAGCCGGCCGCGGTGGCCGTGCGGTTCTACGCGCTCCAGTCCGGAGCCGCGCTGCTGCTACGGTCGCAGGTTCGAATCCTGCCTCGGGCATGGGTGTGTGTGATGTCCTTAGGTTAGTTAGGTTTAAGTAGTTCTAAGTTCTAGGGGAATGATGACCACAGCAGTTGAGTCCCATAGTGCTCAGAGCCATTTGAACCATTTTTGTGTTACTCACTGCGGCCTTCAATGCAGTCTGCAGTCTGCACTCGGAACACTGAACACAACATCTTTCAGACAGCCCCACAGCCAGAAGACACACGGATTAAGATCGGGTGATCGATGGCCAGGCTGTAGGGAAATGATGGCTGATAATTCTAGTATTTCCGAAATGGCACTTCAGCAGTTGCTTACCTCGATTTGCAATGTGCAGAAGGGCGTCATCTTGCATAAAAATGATCCCATCGACACATCCAAGTTGTTGGAGAGCTGGAATGGCGTGGCTGCTCAGAAGACACTCATAGCGCTTACCAGTGACGGTACAGGTAACAGGACCGGAAGAACCTGCCCCATCGAAAAAAAAAAAAAGGTTCTGTGATAAATGATGCCGTAAACCCACACCACACAGTGACCTTTTTAGGATGAAGTGGTACTGGTTGATTTGCGTGTGTATTTTCCGTTACCCATATTCGACATTCTCTGTATTGACATATCCTGCCAGATGGAAGTGGGCCTCGTCTGTCCAAAAAATCTTCCACGGCCAGTCATTGTCCACTTCCATGCGAGCAAGAAATTCTAAAGCAAAGGTCTCTCTTGCTGGCAGGTCAACAGGAAGCAACTCTTGCACATAGGTAATTTTCAATGGATAGCAAAGAAGGATGTTTCGTAGAATTTTAAGCACCGTGCTCGTAGGTATGTCCAATGTTCAGGTAATTCTCCATGCACTAAACGTCTGCACACCACCACTCGTCTCCTCCTGCATTGCTGTGTCCACTGCTTGCACTGACGTCGAATCAACTCCTTTTCTCCCTCTACCATGTTGTGCACCAAAGTAACCCGTCTGTTCGAATTTCCAAATCACTTTCCCCAGATCCACGTCAGTCATCGGGTCAACGCCTTTTTTCAAACGCTTTAGGGTCCGGAAGTTCCTCGGAGCGACATGTGCACAGTCATCATTCTTGTAATACAGCTTTACAAGCAGAGTGCAATCCTGCATTGAGACAGTCTTGGCGAACGTCGCAGACGCGAAAGCAGGAAAAGCCGTGTACCCAGCGTGTTTACACCAACTTCAATGGATCGTGCGCATGACAGGTGTTTCCATTTACGTATTCTGACACATAAAACGCCGTCTATTGATCAATTTTAACCCAAATTTTTTTTCTGCTGACGTACGTTTTTCCCCTTTTCCGTTGCAATTTGAAGTCTTTCTGACAAGTGGTGTTATTTCTAGAGCGTTTTGAAAGTTTAACTTCAATTATAATCACCCTGTATATTAATGTTTTTATACACGAATCAGGAACAGATTTCATTGTTCAGATTGTGGGATGTGATGAAATGTGACCACTACGATCCTGCCTCCAAATGGATGAGCATGGAGTGACAATGTCTCAGTTCCTCTTGTCCAGAAAAGTCCACTGTGTCACCAATGGAGGAAGAAAGATTCTTTCTTTTGTGATGAAGAAGGGCCTCCAGACATCGAGTGGCTACCACTGGTTGCAACAATTAACGCTGAGCTATATTTCAGTACGTTGATATGACTCAAAACTTCAGACAAGCCGTCAAGAACAACCGCAGGGGCAAGATCTCGAATGGGGTGTTGCTTCTCGAGGACAACGCTAGAGTTCATGTGGCCAACAAGACCCTCGCAATCCTCAAAAATTGCGATGGGTGGTCCTGGAACATCCTGCTTCCACTCCCGATATCTTCCCATGTAACTCAAGTATCTATGGTCCCTTAAAACGAAGGTCATGGGTTCATCTGTGCATCCATATCTACATCTACATTTATACTCCGCAATCCACCCAATGGTGGGTGGCGGAGGGCACTTTACGTGACACTGTCATTACCTCCCTTTCCTGTTCCAGTCGCGTATGGTTCGCGGGAAGAAAGACTGCCGGAAAGCTTCCGTGGGCGCTCGAATCTCTCTAATTTTACATTCGTGATCTCCTCTGGACGTATAAGTAGGGGGAAGCTATATATTCGATACCTCATCCAGAAACGCACCCACTCGAAACCTGGACAGCAAGCTATACCGCGATGCAGAGCTCCTCTCTTGCAAAGTCTGCGACTTGAGTTCGCTAAACATCCCCGTAACGCTATCACGCTTACCAAATAACCCTGTGACGAAACGCGCCGCTCTTCTTTGGATCTTCTCTATTTCCTCTGTCAACCCAACCTGGTACGGATCCCACACTGATGAGCAATACTCAAGTATAGGTCGAACGAGTGTTTTGTATGCCACCTCCTTTGTTGATGGACTACATTTTCTAAGGACTCTCCCAATGAATCTCAACCTGGTACCCGCCTTACCAACAATTAATTTTATATCATCATTCCACTTCAAATCTTTCCGCACGCATACTCCCAGATATTTTACAGAAGTAACTGCTACCAGTGTTTGTTCCGCTATCATATAATCATACAATAAAGGATCCTTCTTTCTATGTATTCGCAATACATTACATTTGTCTATGTTAAGGGTCAGTTGCCACTCCCTGCACCAAGTGCCTATCCGCTGCAGATCTTCCTGCATTTCGCAGCAATTTTCTAATGCTGCAACTTCTCTGTATACTACAGCATCATCCGCGAAAAGCCGCATGGAACTTCCGACACTATCTACTAGGTCATTTATATATATTGTGGTAAGCAAAGGTCCCATAACACTCCCGTGTGGCACACCAGAGGTTACTTTAACGTCTGTAGACGACTCTCCATTGATAACAACATGCTGTGTTCTGTTTGCTAAAAGCTCTTCAATCCAGCCACACAGCTGGTCTGATATTCCGTAGGCTCTTACTTTGTTTATCAGGCGACAGTGCGGAACTGTATCGAATGCCTTCCGGAAGACAAGGAAAGTGGCATGTACCTGGGAGCCTGTATCTAATATTTTCTGGATCTCATGAACAAGTAAAGCGAGTTGGGTCTCACACGATCGCTGTTTCCGGAATCCATGTTGATTGCTACAGAGTAGATTCTGGGTTTCCAGAAATGACGTGATACGCGTGCAAAAACCATGTTCTAAAATTCTACAGCAGATCGATGTCAGAGATATAAGCTTATAGTTTTGCGCATCTGCTCGAAGACCCATCTTGAAAACTGGGACTACCTGTGCTCTTTTCCAAACGTCTGTGACGAGGAAGTGCAGGACATTGTGGGAATCTGGATTCATCAGCAGCCCACGATTTTCTACACAAGCCATGCACTCCCTTCCTACACACTGGGGTTGGTGCGTCAGTGTTGGCAGTAATTGTACTGTTCCACATGAACTGCTATGATAATATTGTTGCCGGCCGATGTGCCTGAGCGGTTCTAGGCGCTACAGTCTGGAACCGCGCGACCGCTACGGTCGCAGTTTCGAATCCTGCCTCGGGCATGGATGTGTGTGATGTCCTTATGTTAGTTAGGTTTAAGTAGTTCTAAGTTCTAGGGGACTGATGACCTTAGATGTTAAGTCCCATAGTGCTCAGAGCCATTTGAACCATTTGATAACATTGTTGCTAAAATTTCTTTACATTTGACTGTACTCTCCTTTCCATTTTGGCACACCATATACTTTGTGTTTCTCTTCAACGTACTAATTTCATCCTGCTGTTCACTTTTTCACTGCTGCTTATTTCTCCTGCAACGAGAATAAGTTTCCAGTAGAAATGTTTGGTGTCTTTCATAAACTATGGATCCTGTAAATTGAAACGCTGGTCTTCATACGCTTTCTCGGAATATCTTACTTCTTCACCTTATTTCTTGTATACTGAAACACAGGCTTGATAAACAATTTTTTTTTTGGTATTAACAATTTTCGTATTCATATCGGTCTGTCTGTATCGACTTTCTGTGTACTGTACACATGGAAACATGCATCCTGATCTTTAATAAATATTTCTTCCACAAGGACTATTAAGAAATTTTTTTTTTCACAGTGTGACACGCCCTAGAGTAATAATGGTAGTGGTGGTGGTGGTGGTGGAGGGTGTGGGGGACCTTTAAACTGTTTTCTCACTTCGGACCGTGCGCCCTGTCCACGCCACGTACCTGATACTTACTCGGCTGTCGTACTGTTCTGCTCCACACAGCTGCTGGCTTCCCTGAAATTATCTATCGAATTATGCAAGCGGGTTTAGGGGAGCCATTCAACGTTGAAACACAACACTGTCCTACTTCTGATACGAAGAACTATATTCTGAGACGATAAAAGAAAATCGCAGGTTGCACTGTTTACATTCTAAGTCATAAGAGTTTATCCCAATTAATGGATGATTACCAGTCCACAATATCACTCCGACGAGCGTAGGCGTTACCGAACACGGCGCGGATGATTGTTGATGATGCGGAAGCCGAATAATCGAACGAAAGTTCTTACACTCGCCATGCATACACAGATTTCTTTTGGTACCAGCCCTCCTTGACACTAGTAATGATGTAACACTGTTTGTAGAGTTTATTCTACATCTACATCTACATTTATACTCCGCAAGCCATCCAACGGTGTGTGGCGGAGGGAGGTTATTGTTCAGTTCTCAGTTCTTACTTGTACGAGCGTGCGCGTAGCCGTCGCGACGCGGCTGATTGTTGATGATGCTGAAACTTGATGTCCGAACGCACTTTCTCACGCTCGCTACAAGACACTGGTACATGATTGCACTCTTTTGTGGTAACTAATTTTTACTGATTACGTTAGTTCATTCTGGGAGACCGAACACGGCGCGGATGATTGATAGTGTACGGTATGACACGCAACGAGAGGATACACAAAACGTTATCGGCGGCACTGATCTTTTTTATTACATCTTGACGAACTTTCCTCTGAATCAGTTCCATATTTCATCACTTTACTGTAATAGCACTTGTAGCAACACTTCAACTTCCATACTAACAATGCCTCTCACATGCAGAGCTACCCACAACACAACATAACAGTTCCGTGTCCCGTGCTCGACTCTGCAAACGCGCTGCCCGCAAAGATACTCCGCAACAAAGCCAGCGAAATGACAGTACGCTTACAACAGGTTTAAAAACATTCATAGTTTTTCACAACAAGCTTATATTTGTTCTCACCACTAGAGCTCCTCCGAATGAAATTATGTCAATCATCATCTTAGCGTTTAGTTATGAGAAGGGTTACAGAGCAGCTTTAGGGTCAATGATTTGTTGTAACAATCACTGTTGAATGCACAGAGAAGATGGGGTCGCCCTCAACACACAGTACACTTTAATTCTTGAATAACGCTCTCTGTGAGATATTAATGGTAATGGTGTTTATATCATTTCACTTTCGTATGAAGATATTTTAGTAAATTTACACACGGGAAAACGAGATAAGATAACTGGACAAAAAATTAGTCACTCCTGGAAGAATCATTATAAGCATCATTTAATACTGTACCGTCTAATTCCGCCCATGGACTTGGTAACCTCCTGGATTCAGTCAGTCCACAAGGCTGTGCATCCAGGTTAAGCCATTTAATGAGGATATGATCGTGAAATTGCTGTAAAATACGGTGACGGTGATTTTGGCGTTTTACCATCCGTTCCCAAATGTCCCATACACTTTCTGTGGAGTTCACGTCGAGTATTTTTGCAGACCAGTCGAGATGTAATAGGTTGGGGCAGTGCTCACAAAACCAGTCACATATTCTTCCAGCCAGCCGAACTAAGGTGTTGTCATCCTTAAGTGCCTGTGTGAGCAATGGCTTCTTGCGACTCCAAATGTTCGTTGCATTTAGTTGCCGTCACAAAGTTCTCCCGCTAACAGCTTGGTATTTACCTTCGTTCAGTGCCCGCAGCATTTTCTGTCTGGTTTGGAAGAGATTTTGAGTCCCAAGCCGTAAAAAAGCCTCTCCCATCGCTCTCAGTCAGGATCTTTTCCTGACCAAAAGTCTTCTGACGTCGCCTTTCGGGGTCACTGCTAGCAGACACGTTGGAAAGACCGCTGCCTGTCACCAACATATCCAGCAACTTCACACACCATAGGGCACCGGGCACGGCCAAACAAGATTGTCCCTTTTCGCCACTCGGTCACATCCTTATATGTACCTGTTGTATACGTACAGTATATACTTGAACATGGATGTCTAAGTGACCGCTGCTGCCTTATGTTCCCGTAGAGGCAGCGAGCGCGCGGCTCATCATGTGCTTTGATAGCTGCATCTTCTGTAAATATTTAAACATGGCTGCGTTGTCAGCAACCGTTGCAAGGTAAAATTAAAACAATTTCAGCCCTCTGTCACAAAAATGAAGCCTTTTCCTTCTGTAAAGGATTAACGATTCATCTGTGGGTACCGGCCGCTGTGGCTGAGCTGTTCTAGGCGCTTCAGTCTGGAACCACGCGACCGCTACGGTCGTAGGTTCGAATCCTACCTCAGGCATCGATGTGTGTGACGTCCTTAGGTTAGTTAGGTTTAAGTAGTTCTAAGTTCTAGGGGACTGATGACCTCAGATGTTAAGTACCATAGTGCTCAGAGCCATTTGAACCATTTCATTTGTGGGTGCGCAGATCTTACTGTTCACATAACTGCGTCACGTGACTTTCCTTTAGTACTCATTACATCTCCATAACGTTGGTCCTTTATAATTCAGCTGTGTAACAATTGTTCTTGGTCGGCTTACATTGCGTCCAGACATTTTTCTGGTACCGCGCGCCGCGGAATTTGAATCCGCGCCAGACGTCATGGACGTCGAAGACCCATGGAGGTCTCTGCACCATCGCGCCGTAAGCTGTGGCGGTGCGCGCCTCCTGGCCCGCTTTTAGTGTGAGGGCGCCACAGGGGAGCACGTGGTCCCAGCGGCCAATAGCGGCGCCTCCGATAGCGTACCAAGAATCTAACATCGCGTGCGTCTCAGGACATATCGCCTCAGACAGCGTATTGACTTTCGTGTTTCTATTCCAGTGGACATGGTTGTCTTGTTTTTTTTTTTAATTCTTTATTATCAAAACCATTATAATTATACAAGTTAACCCACTACCTTAATTCATTAGTGGGTGCTATCAATAATACATTTATATTAAATTTTGCAGCTAGTTTAGTTTTAGTAGGTGAGCTACAGTTTTTAGTAAACAATGGGCATCTAATATCTACATATACTATTTATGCCTAATTCCTATAACTAATTTAATTTGTATATGTATTCTGCAGCGTCACATGTGTGCCAGTGAAGATATAAACCTACTTTCACATGCCTTGCTCTTCGAGCTAATCCCGAAGAGCATGCCCCTGGCACTGGGCAGGCCTCGATGTTAAATTCGCTGCAGTCCCTATCTTCATTTCCTATAACTAAGACCTACAAACTAACTTATCCTACGTCATATCCGGTGTGTGACACAATCGGTGGTTGTTCCCTACTCCCCCTAGTCCTGCACGTGGCGGATTCCAACTTAGATGTAGTCGGCCAGTCCACGCACAGGCGGCATGGGAATAGGGCTCTTGGACGCAATTGGTGGTTATTGTCATTATTATTTAGTGTATCTCCCCTAAATATTCAATTAGAACTTTTCGAGATACCTCGTTTGCCAAGGTGTTTAAGGTCTGAAAAGTTTCCTCTCGTCTGAGTAGTTGGTATGTGTCACGGTTGGGTAGTCTGTCTCATAGTGTGTTGGCGACATCATTGAAGAGGGGACATTCGTAAACGCTCGGGTGTACCCTCCGGATCGCTACAGTCGCACGCTGGTGGTTGTCTTGTTTGGTTCGTTACGCTGTTGTTTGTTCTTGTTGTATCGTAACGTCCTCCGTTGGTCGTGTCCGTCCTCTCCCGTTGTGTTGTTGTTCGCGGGCCGCTCCGCGGGTCCCGCAGCGTTTCCGTCACTACTACCCTGCGACCGTTCCGGTCGCAGTTACAACAATTTAGATTGAGTGATATTCGTGTCACAGTACAGCTACCTACATCTGGGGTTTTCATTATTTTATGAACAGGATGAGTCAAATAGCAGGAATGATGCTTCAAATATACTCCAGTAACTAGAAAATGTCATTAATGGAGCCCACACCAATAATGTTCGTCAGCCAGCTTCACCAGTTGACACGAGTTTAGCAACATAAACAGCGGCCACGAAAGAACTGCAGGGCGGTCTTAACGTTTCGATGCAGCAAAACACTACCCTATGCATACTAGCTGCCGATTTGCTGTTGCCTGACAATCAACAACGAGAGTTTCCTACCAATTACTTACCAGAGTGCCACAGTAAATATCCTGCCGGTACTCTTGTTTTCCCATCAGTCACCTACTACAGTTGACCTTCAATCAGCCACCACAGAAGCACAGGCATTAATAGTTTATCGTACAGCCTTCCCCCTTCATAGCATCTACATCTACAACTACGTAATTTCACTGAAATTCACGAATAGCGCTCACTGTAGGTCTTAGAAGAACGTGTATTTCGTGCACCTTCGGCATCCATAATGTTTTGGTGAGCGCTATTGGTTCACCCACCTATTCGATTGCTAAGTTCTTGGCAACATTTTTATGACCTTATGTGGGCCGAACAGATTCGTATATCAAGAATTCGGCGCATTTTACAAGTAAATTAAACGGCGTAGCGGTCCAGCGGGGCCGGCCGGGGTGGCCGAACGGTTCTAGACTTTGTTATTCTGATTAAAAACCCAATGTTTCTCGTCAAATACTTTACAATGAAAAATGGAAACCCCACCGCCATGATTTGTGTTGTTGGACAAAAAGAAAATAATTTTTATTCAATAATGTAACTAATTTGTTAAAGATAATGTAGGATTGGGAAACTTTCTGAATAATTGGTGGAATAACAAAATAAAATGAAACAGAAGAGAAAAAAAAAGAAAGTACTGGAGGAGGAATCGAACCCGAGACCTCTGGTGTAAGACTCCGAGCCCTAAACATCTAGGCCAGACGGCGGCTCGGCAGTGGACTAACATTTTATACTCATTAGACACCTAAGAAACTTTGGATCGATTTGTCCCGGGATTTTCCGGATAGTGCGTCCTAATATTTTAACCACGTGAGGTGTTAGGGGTCCTCTTTGACCGCACAAAATTTCGGACAAATTCACGACCGTGCGTCTCCTTGTTACTTTTGATATGGTATCGCTATTTACTATGCTTCCGCTCAGTGATGTGCTGCAACAACTGAATTAGATTTTTCCTCCCGATATTTCAGAACCGTTTAAATATTGCTCCACAACCACGTATGTCAAATGAAACGATGAATTCTATTAACAGACTGATGGCGTGGCTGCGAAGAGCACATTAGGTTCAGTTACAGTGAAATTATTCATGGAAACCTTTTTTTAAAGTCAGTACCGCCATTAGACTGTTTTTTATTTGCAGTGTTACATTTACCCGATCATGATTTCGGCTTTTTAAAAAGCCATTATCATACGTTATAATGTTACACAGTACCTAAGATAGCATACTGTCGTTTTTAAAATACGTATAACGTTAAAACACTTGATAATGGCACTTTAAAACCGAAATCATGATCGTGTAAACGTAACACTGCAAATAAAAAGCAGTCTAATGGTGGTACTGACTTCAAAGAAATATATTATGCCTGTGGCCCCATATTACGAAAAAATTATATTCATGGAAAAATTCGAGGAGCAGGCACTGGAAACTGGTACGTGGACGACACGTTCGTTCTGCGGAGGCATGGCAGAGAGGAAGTAGGTCATTTTCACATGCATCTCAACTGGATTAATCCGAAGATTCATTTTACCGTGGAGGGGAAGCAAGGCTAAAGATTAAATTTTCTTGGTGTGCTAGGTTTCAGGGAAGAAAATTGTTGCTTAGGTCACATGGTTTCCCGAAAACACACGCACGCAGACCGTTACCTACACCAGAATTCGAACCACCACCCACAACAAAAGCGAGGTATCACAGATTCCTTGGCGGACAGAGCGAGAAACATCTCCGAACCAGTGCTGCTTGACACAGAACTAAAACATCTCACATATGCATTGCTCAACAATGGTTACTCTTCCACTGAGGTAAGTAGAGCGTTAAGCCATCTCCACAGTAATCATAACGATGCACAAGCGCCTCTTGTGAAATCGAAAACTGTCCTGCCTCTCGTTAACGACATTACTGACCAGATAGGAAAAAATCTTAAAACAATGGCATGTCACGGTAATCTACAGACACACCTGGAAGATACAAGATCACCAAACAATTGGCCAAGAATGTTCACCAACAGCTGGAAAAAAGGAGGAATTTCTAGGATTGCGCGTGGATATTACAAAAAGAACGGTCGAAAAGGACTATAAGAGCACAGGGAAAATTGCTGACAGATGGAGACTGACAGCTCAACTTTTGAGGAACACGTGTTGCAGCCAGGAGAAAACCACATTCATTTTGATAGGACTCAAGTACTGGCAGCCGCAAACTGATACCACGAAAGACGATAGAGAGGCATTAGAGAGTGTGAAAACTCCTGGAATTTTAGTAGGAAGGAGGAGGGCGTGAAATTGAATAAAGTTTGGATTTCGGAGCTGAAGATGCTGTGTACCAGTCTTCCACCGTGGGGTGATAGTAAAAGCGGACGGCAGCAGTCGACAACCGGCACTTCGCCCGCGTATTCAAAACATGTCACGTCACGCCATTGTGAGGGAGCACGCGTAAACGGAATTTTGCTGGAGCCAGTAGCGGGACACTTAAAGAAGCTACGATCCCTCTTGAAAATGTCTTCCGCAAATGGACACGAAACGTTGGGTGTAAGTGTTAAATTAATTCGACCACAGCATAATAGTGCGGAAAATTTTATTAACCGTGCCCACCAGCTAATAGGAATACACAGGATATAGGGGAAGAGATACATCAGTATTCAGAAGTTAACTATTCTGAAGAGAATTGCAGAAAGTCAGTTTAGTTGCTTTAATATTTTAAAATGATACAGCTTGGCACCCAAAATTATTTTATTTAAATTTTCATAGTTATAAAAAAATCACAATTACATATGAAGAATCCAGGGAAAAAATAATGAGTGTGCACTTTTTACGAAAAATGAGCTTGCAGTGAATTTGTATATTTAATCCCAACAGAATATGTTGCACTACTCCCAGAACGCTAAAAAGATGAATGTTTGTGGACACAAAGCCAACAAAAATATGTGGTTTAGGCATGAAAGAAGGGTGCCATTGTATGGGAGCTACAAGGATGAGGGTCCACGTAGTTGGCTATGCTGAATGTAGAGTGCTCTGCTTTCAGTTCACCCAGCTGCTGGTAGTTTAACGCTGTGTTAACTGTTGAAGCTTGTTACCCAGTGTTGGTTTATTGGTTCTTGTGCCTTGTTTTGTCTATAACTTATTAATGAAAACTTGTGAAAATGAAGAGGATACAAACTTTCAAATTAGTTCAAGGAAAAGAAAATCCTTTGGCCGCATACAAGATGCAATGAAAAAGTTGATCTTAAATACCCCGAACATTGGACCACAGCTATCATCCACCCACTACACAAAAATGGAGATAAGAGCAACCCAGACAACTACAGAGGAATCTCTCTCCTAGACTGCACTTACAAAATTCTATCCAAGATCCAATATGAAAGAATCAAGGAGCAATTAGAACAGGAGTTAGGGGAATATCAGAGAGGTTTCAGACCATGGAGAAGCTGTGCAGAGCAGATAATTAGTTTAAAATTGATTATGGCATACTACAAGAAACGGAACAAACCTCTGGCAATAACATTTGTAGATTTTAAGAAGGCATATGAGTGTCTCCACAGACCTTCAGTATTAAAAATTTTTAGAACTCTAGGACTCCATCCAAACCTAATTAAAATAATACAACTCACTCTAACCAACACCAAATCAAAAGTGAAGTTTAGAAGAGAAAGTTCGGAACCATTCCTCATAAAAT
This sequence comes from Schistocerca cancellata, assembly GCF_023864275.1. Lineage (NCBI taxonomy): Eukaryota > Metazoa > Arthropoda > Insecta > Orthoptera > Acrididae > Schistocerca > Schistocerca cancellata. Next base: position 681,598,492 of record NC_064631.1, read on the forward strand.
CGGGCTTAAGACAAGGGGACTGCCTATCACCATTACTGTTCAACTGTGCACTGGAATACATAATGAGAGAATATTACAAGGACAATCCAAAGATGATAAGAATTGGAAGTGAAAAGATGATATTAGCTTAAATTGCTTGGGATTCACTGATGATCTTGCTCTCCTAGCCAACACTGTTCAAGAAGCCAGGCAACAAGTGAAATCACTACAAGAAATAGCAGAGAAAGTAGGCCTTAGAATATCATTTGAAAAAACGGAGATTATGCTAACTGATCCACCACTTGCAAACAAAATTACAATAGGAGAACAGGAAATCAAAATTGTTGATACATTTAAATATTTAGGCGAAATAATTACATACAATCTAAATAAGAAGCCATCATAGCAGAATAGGATAAGAAAACTGAACTACGCAAATTACATTACCAAAACTACATACAACAAAAAATCCTATCTATAGATGAAAAATTAAATAACTATAAAACAGTTACACAACCAGAAATAACGTATGCAACTGAAACTATCTTCAAAACAACTAATACAGCAGAAATTAACAGAATACTAAAAATAGAAAGAATAATAATTAGGAAATGTATAAATATACAGTATAAAATAAATGGACATTGGAGAATAGCATCAAATGAAACAGTATATAAGAAAATAGAACCAGTCATGACCACGATCAGGAAGAAACGCGTCTCATTCTTTGGACATCTGGTAAGAACTCCAGAAAACATAATTAGTAAAAAAATAACACAAAAATTGTGGAATAGCAAGAGCGACATTAAATGGATCGCAGAAATTAAGGAAGATATAAAAGAACTCCAAATTACAGCAGATGACCTAAAAAAACAAGACAGAGAATATCAGAATACTGCAAGACCCGCAAACCAGACTACAAATGAAAATCAATAAAATGAGTACAGGAAGAGTGGCCTCAGATGAAGAAAGAAAGAAAATATCTCAAAGAATGAAGAAATATTGGGCAGACAGAAGAGCAAAACACCTTTCATATAAGAATAGACTCAAGTAATTATATTACCTAAATATCATATTAAGTTATTGTTGACCCAAATTGTATCCCTGTGTAACAACGTGTTTACAACTTTGTATTTTTGACTAGAGTGGTCCAATGAAGGCCATAAAATAAATAATAATATGAACTAAAGAACCTACAACAAAAAAGTTACTCTTAAAGCGAGCTGATTCTTTTTACAAACTAAAGAAAAACTTTAGACTTGCAGCACAATAAGACAAGATCAAAAAACAGTCACCATGGATTTCAGAAAAACCTGCCTTCTCCAAATCTCAGCACAAACGATGTTTGCTATGGACGGCTACTATCATTCTACATGTTTAACATACACCAATTCTAAAGCTATTTCCTACACGTAACCTCAAACCACGGCAAAAAAGAAGGAGATGAGGTTTGTTCCATGCTGTGGGATTTCATTTTTCATCATCTAGACTCTGAAGTAAAGGAACTTCCAATTTTTTGTGATTCGTGTAGTGGTCAAAACAAGAACTACTCTGTGTTTAGAATGCTACACTACATTGTACATAACACCTAACGACTAGATACAATACAAATGGTTTTTCTGATAAGTGGAAATTCGGTTACAGAATGCGATAAAAACATGGGTTTAGTTAACCAGAAGTCTGTGGCAGAACTTCCGTCTGAGTGAAACGAACTTCTCCAAAACTCGATAAACAAACCAAGACCATTTAAAGTCATTTCTTGTGACAATCAAGAAATATTCAGATCGTGGACCACCTTTCTTTCCCCATTATATGTTACACAATGTCCCTTTAAAATACGTCCAGTGAGGAAACTAAAGATCATCCGTCACCATCCTAGAATGATATTACATCGGCAAACCTACAATAGCATGGATGATGGAAGCGTTGTCACCAAACCGAAGAGGAAAAACTTATCGCTACCTGACATCTGCTCTCACCTTCCTGAATATGATGGACCTATACCTATTCCAAAAGCAAAGTTTGATGACCTTCAGCAACTGAAGAAATTTTGTTCTGTCAAAGCCCAAAATTTTATGCATCAGTCCCTCATTTGTCAAGTGCATTACGTATTTAAGAAGCCTAGTATTAGTTTCAGGTAATGGTGAAGGCCAATTTATATAAAGTGACATTTTAAGTGTTCCAAAAATTACCACACAAACAATATACTTATAGATTTCACTAGAAATCAATGGACGGTCATCCTTTTTGCCTACATTTTTGTGACGTTAATCAATTATAATGTTATTTTTATATACTACAGTATTGCAAAAAGTCTATCTACACAATAAAAATGTGCCAGGTATGTTATTTATCAGTGCAACATCATAATAATTATTGTTTTTTGTTTAGGATTTTGTTATTTATTTTTAAAATTAAAACCGCTGTTTAGTGGACCATCATTCTTTTTTTCTTGGACTCTTCATATCTTTGATGCATAAAATGCATGTTTGACCATGAATATTTATATTCTAGATGTCCTCTTCAGTACTGCTGTTTGTACATTTAGTATTAGTATGTTTGCTTCTGAAAGTCTTGTCTCATATATTGATATTCATGACAGGCTCATTATTTAAGTAATGACAAATGTAATTTTTTGGCTAAACCATTTTAACTCTTATCCATGAAGATGGTCCATGAATGAAACCGGTTGATATTTGGGTTTAAAATAAAATCAGCTGGTGGTCAAACAAGCATTTCATACATTACTTGACGGTTGTTGATAGTCATCTTCCAAAAATGTGTAAAACATATTTTTGAGATTATCTGCAAGGGGTTAGGAATCTTTACGAACCTTGGAGAATGTTCTATACTTTTAGCCATTCCTAAAACGTATTAAATTAAAAATTTATTATTTTAATAATTATTTCATGCTTTTTAGTGTTGTGTATGCGACATTTTTCAATCTATTTGAAATATTTTGGTGAGATTACAACAGAGACGTGGTAGATTTGAGGTTTATTGCAGTTTTCCTTCACCTGACTTAACGAGTATATTACTTTCCCCTCAAAAAGGTCGTGGAGGTAAAGTAATTTGAGTTCTCACGAAGGCTTAGCAGCAATCGTTCTGCTGTGAATCAGTCATGACTGGAACAGTAAAATTGGGAAATAACTGTAGTATACAAGTACGGTCCTTCACACACCAGACAATAAAGCGAATAATATTGCATTATCAGCTGCTTATGAGCTATGCTTAAAATTTCAAATTTCTAGCTCGTTGGGAAGTTTGCTTAAAGTCAACTAAAAGTTTGTACCAAGTGGACAGACAGACAAGGAAGGGATGTCCGTCTCATCTTCCCTCCTGTCTGCTCAGCCGTGCCCCTCTGCTTGCATACCATATACGTGGTGTTACAAAAAGGTACGGCCAAACTTTCAGGAAACATTCTTCACACGCAAATAAAGAAAAGACGTTTTGTGGACATGTGTCCGGAAACACTTAATTTCCATGTTAGTGCTCATTTTAGTTTCGTCAGTATGTACTGTACTTCCTCGATTCGCCGCCATGATTTCATACGGGATACTCTACCTGTGCTGCTAGAACATGTGCCTTAACAAGTACGACACAACATGTGGTTCATGCACTATAGAGCTCCTGCACATTTCAGTCGAAGTGTTCGTAGACTTCTCAACAACAGATTCGGTGACCGATGGATTGGTAGAGGCGGACCAATTCCATGGCCTCCACGCTCTCCTGACTCAACCCACTTGACTTTCATTTATGGGGAAATTTGAAAGCTCTTGTCTATGCAACCCTGGTACCAAATGTAGAGACTCTTCGTGCTTGTATTGTGGACGGCTGTGATACAATACGCCATTCTCCATGGCTGCATCAGCGCATCAGGGATTCCATGCGACGGAGGGTGGATGCATGTATCCTCGCTAACGGAGGACATTTTGAACATTTCCTGTAACAAAGTGTTTGAAGTCACGCTGGTACGTTCTGATGCTGTGTGTTTCCATGCTGTGTGATTTGAAGAGAAGTAATAAAATGAGCTCTAACATGGAAATTAAGCGTTTCCGGACACATGTCCACATAACATATTTTCTTTCTTTGTGTGTGAGGAATGTTTCCTGAAAGTTTGGCCGTACCTTTCTGTAACACCCTGTGCATCTGGTTCTGATACTGTCCACACAACATGCCAGTCCTGCAGGTTAGCCGAAATATCAGGAACTACTAATTATTTTCACTCTGTCCCCTTTCTCCTATGGATCAGACAAGCAAGGAAGCGAGTTGGTACTGCATTGTCATTCTAGTCTGAGGTATGTTTAAAATTGCAAGTGTTTGGCTCATCAGGAAGTTAGTTTAAAATCAATTGGAAAATTTGTATAGAACAGTGGAAATGTACGCCAACTAATACAAACGTGCTCAAAATGTCTCGTGGTAGGCTGTGGTCATTACATTTTGACTAATCGGTTTAGTGTGAAGGTCTCAACCACCTCCTGCCCGCAGCCTCCCGTTTAGAGCCCCACGCCCCACAGCAGTGCTGTTTCTCACATTGGCCGTTAATTACCATTACACAGGTGACGAGTACGCTGGGGAAGGGCCCATTAGGGAGTGCGGCGGACCGGAAACCGCGAGGAAAACACCGCTCCGTGCCGCAACAAGTGCCACTGCTGCGCCAATCACGTGACGGGACGGGCGGACGGTCGGCTGGCCACCCCTCGTGTGCGGACCGGATTGATTAGTCTGCTAATGAGGGCGTTCCGTGATACACCTGTTTGTGGCCCACGGGAGACACGCATTACACGCTGCGTGCTGCAGTGGAGCCCGATCTGTGGCCAGCCTCATTCGACCCTCCAAAACCACTTTCGGCGATCTCGTTATATACGGACTAACCATGTGCAGGGATATCTTCTCTTACTTCGTTGTTGTCTCTAAGTTCAAACGTGCAGAAATGCAATCAAGTAAAGGACACCATTTACGTGCTCCCACACTGGTAAAGAACGATCACGGAGTCCGGCCGGTGTGCTCGAGCGGTTCTAGGCGCTTCTGTCTGGAACAGCGCGACCGCTACGGTCGCAGGTTCGAACCCTGCTTCGGACATTGACGTGCGTGATGTCCTTAGGCTAGTTGGGTTTAAGTAGTTCTAAGTTCTAGGCGACTGATGACCTCAGATGAGTCCCATAGTGCTCGGAGCCATTTGAACCATTTTTGATCACAAAGATTTCCTCAGTTGGAAGTGCCTCGCGGTATAGTGCGACTGCAGTAAAGGAAACATCAGACTGTATCCAAAGATTTCTATTCATGAGGACAACGTTTGGTAATCTACTGACACACACTGCATTATCAACCTCATGCATATTCATCTGAACTGTATGGAAAACGTAGTGTGTACTGCCGTAACGAGGGCAAACTGAAATTTCGGCGGTCTGGCGGTGAATGTGTCTTTTAGGTTACAAATATCCTTTTCGACGTACTACTCTTTCAGATCAGCCCAAATCGCCGTAAAATTTTCATTCCTGCAGTGTTGTTGCGCAAGGTCTACAGAATTCTTGGTGCTGCGAGCACATGACGCAGCAATGGAAGCATACACTCTGGGATAAAGAAATAAAACTACAAACCGCGAAGGAATTATTCGAATGGGAGAGAAATCGGTAGATATGACTATCATCATGGCTCAGTTCGAACCGCGACTTGTCACTAAGACAGTTCCACTCAACGCAATGACATTCCAGGTGGAAGACGTGTCTGGAGATGCCCCAGATAACGATGTGATACTAATCTGACTGTCACTCGCCATATGGTCCGACAGCCAGGATTTGGTCTGTGGAGCAGTTTTTTTTTTCATAGCCGGACCCTTCTGGTTGTCACAGGCGGCACCCTTGCAGCACAACTGTACGTCGCCGATGTCTTGTACCCCGTTTTGCTGCCCTTCATGGCAAAACATTCTGAGCTTACCAGATAAGTGCCCACCTGCACGCGGCGAGAGTTTCTACTGCTTCTCTTCGTATTTGCCTAACCCTTCCTTGGCTAGTCCCAGTTGAGAAAGTTTGGAGCATTATGGGCAGCGACCTCCAACAATCTAGGGATTTTGATAATCTAACGAGCCAATTCGAGAGAATTTGTCACAATATCCCCATGGAGAACTTCCAACACCTCTGTCGATCAATGTTTGCATAACGGCCAGGGGTGGATCAGTCCATTATTGACTTGCTCTGTCTGAGAGGCCACTCCTACTGAATAAATTATCATCCAATTTTTCTGAAATTGTAATCATTTGTTTGTCTGTACATGTACATCACATGTCTAGAAAAAGTGACAAAAAGCAGATTTCAGAGTACCTGTTGGCTCAACACAAAAGTTTTGTCTCAAGTACAGATAGTGTTGAGGATCAGTGGACAAAGTTCAAAACCGTCGTACATAATGCGTTAGATGACTATGTGCCAAGCAAGATCGTAAGAGATGGAAAAGAGCCACCGTGGTACAACAACCGAGTTAGAAAACTGCTGCTGAAGCAAAGGGAACTTCACAGCAAACATAAACATAGCCAAAGCCTTGCAGACAAACAAAAATTACGCGAAGCGAAATGTAGTGTGAGGAGGGCTATGCGAGAGGCGTTCAATGAATTCGAAAGTAAAGTTCTATGTACTGACTTGGCAGAAAATCCTAAGAAATTTTGGTCTTATGTCAAAGCGGTAGGTGGATCAAAACAAAATGTCCAGACACTCTGTGATCAAAATGGTACTGAAACAGAGGATGACAGACTAAAGGCCGAAATACTAAATGTCTTTTTCCAAAGTTGTTTCACAGAGGAAGATTGCACTGTAGTTCCTTCTCTAGATTGTCGCACAGATGACAAAATGGTAGATATCGAAATAGACGACAGAGGGATAGAGAAACAATCACAATCGATCAAAAGAGTAAAGGCCGCTGGACTTGATGGGATACCAGTTCGATTTTACACAGAGTACGCGAAGGAACTTGCCCCCCTTCTTGCAGCGGTGTTCCGTAGGTCTCTAGAAGAGCGTAGCATTCCAAAGGATTGGAAAAGGGCACAGGCCATCCCCGTTTTCAAGAAGGGACGTCGAACAGATGTGCAGAACTATAGACCTATATCTCTAACGTCGATCAGTTGTAGAATTTTGGAACACGTATTGTGTTCGAGTATAATGACTTTTCTGGAGACTAGAAATCTACTCTGTAGGTATCAGCACGGGTTTCGAAAAAGACGTTCATGTGAAACCCAGCTCGCGCTATTCGTCCACCAGACTCAGTGGGCCGTAGACACGGGTTCACAGGTAGATGCCGTGTTTCTTGACTTCCGCAAGGCGTTCGATACAGTTCCCCACAGTCGTTTAATGAACAAAGTAAGAGCATATGGACTATCAGACCAATTGTGTGATTGGATTGAGGAGTTCCTAGATAACAGGACGCAGCATGTCATTCTCAATGGAAAGAAGTCTTCCGAAGTAAGAGTGATTTCAGGTGTGCCGCAGTGGAGTGTCATAGGACCGTTGCTATTCACAATGACCTGGTGGATGACATCGGAAGTTCACTGAGGCTTCTTGCAGATGATGCTGTGGTGTATCGAGAGGTTGTAACAATGGAAAATTGTACTGAAATGCAGGAGGATCTGCAGCGAATTGACGCATGGTGCAGGGAATGGCAATTGAATCTCAATGTAGACAAGTGTAATGTGCTGCGAATACACAGAAAGATATATCCTTTATCATTTAGCTACAAAATAGCAGGTCAGCAACTGGAAGCAGTTAATACCATAAATTATCTGGGAGTACGCATTAGGAATGATTTAAAATGGAATGATCATATAATGTTGATCGTCGGTAAAGCAGATGCCAGACTGAGATTCATTGGAAGAATCCTAAGGAAATGCAATCCGAAAACAAAGGAAGTAGGTTACAGTACGCTTGTTCGCCCACTGCTTGAATGCTGCTCAGCAGTGTGGGATCCGTACCAGATAGGGTTGATAGAAGATATAGAGAAGATCCAACGGAGAGCAGCGCGCTTCGTTACAGGATCATTTAGTAATCGCGAAAGCGTTACGGAGATGATAGATAAACTCCAGTGGAAGACTCTGCAGGAGAGACGCTCAGTAGCTCGGTACGGGCTTTTGTCAAAGTTTCGAGAACATACCTTCACCGAAGAGTCAAGCAGTATATTGCTCCCTCCTACGTATATCTCGCGAAGAGACCATGAGGATAAAATCAGAGAGATTAGAGCCCACACAGAGGCATACCGACAATCCTTCTTTCCACGAACAATACGAGACTGGAATAGAAGGGAGAACCGATAGAGGTACTCAAGGTACCCTCCGCCACACGCCGTCAGGTGGCTTGCGGAGTATGGATGTAGATGTAGATGTACTGATTTCCACCCCATTCGTATAATTCCTTCTTGGTGCGTCGCCAATTTTTTTTTTAATGTATAAGCGGAACAAAGAAATGGGAAGTCGTTCTAGCAACGATACAACCATCAAATGGGAAAATCCACTGACATGAAGGACTCTGACAAAGGGAAGGTTGTTATGGACCGTGCGCCTGTGGACGAGGATCAGAGAAATGGCGAAATAGATCGGCTATTCGCGTGCTACTGCCGTGAGCATCTACGAAAACCATTGGAGGATGATGAAATCACAAGCAGGCGGCACCGTGCTGGATGTTCACGTGGAGGCTTGCCCACTCTATGAAATAGGCTGGGCGACAATACGTGGCTGATCTGACGACAGAGTATGATGCTGGGGCAAGCACAAGTGTTTCGGAGCCCGCCGTTTAGCGCATATTGTAGAAAATGGGGATCTGCAAGACACAGTCCCTACGTGTTTCCGTGTCAACCTAGGACATCATCAATTTCGACTGCAGTGGGCAGGGCATCATCAAGGTAGATGATAGTATCCAGATGACAAAGAAAATGAAGATTGGGGTTCAGCATCCTGTCGACATCGAGATGAAAGTCTGTTCGAATGATATACAATGCCACGGTCACAAGCTCGCCAGTTTTATGCTAAGAGGGCCATTCAAGTCAGCTTCCATGGGAGCTGTGATAGTAATTACAGTCCTAATGACAACTGTGAAATACGTGAGCATTGTTTCGGACAACCTGCACGCCTTGATGCTTGATGTCTCCCCCGATGACGATAGCATCAGCCAGAGGTGCTATTGAGAATTTGAGAAACGTGATAGAGAACTCACTTTGATATTTTGGCCTCCAAATTTACCTCGTCTGAAACCCGGTGGTACACTTCTGGGACGGTATCAGGAACTACCTTCACGGCCACCAGTTTGTGGTCCATAATTTATGGGAATTACGTAACCTCTGAGTATAAGTCTGGCACTACTACCTCCGAACACCCAGCTCTTCGGACCCTACCTCCTTGTCGATTCCAAACTCACTGTTTCATTGAGTTCCAAAGGGCGACTGGCACTCCAACAAGACGGTGGTCACAATGTTTAGCTTCATTCGTGTAGCTATAAGTTGCGTTGCGTAAACTCTCACTTAAATACACTGTCCAGTCACATTAATGAGTCCAACTTTCAAAAACCTGAGTAACCATCTTTTTCCCAATGTGGACCCCTGCGAGATGTGCAGGAAGAGAGCCAGTGAGGTTCTGGGTGGAGCCATGCCGACCCCAATGACATGGCGAGCTGCGCTAGCTTTCCCAGTTGAATATCTGCGGCACAAACAGCCCTATCGAGGTTGTCCCACAGATTCAGGGAGTTTAGTGGACGGGACAGAAATGTAAACGCATCCTGATGCTCTTCGACAACACACATACACTTTGAGCTGTGTGACATGGACAGGAGATAAATGCAAACGCATTCTGATGCTCTTCGACAACACACATACACTTTGAGCTGTGCGACATGGTGCATTGTCGTGCTGGAAAATGCCATCGTTCCGAGGAAAACGAACAGCATGTAGGGATGGATGTGGTCCCCGAAAATAGGTGGGTACCTGTAATGATGCATTGTGCCTTGCAGAATGACGAGATCACCCAGAGGATGCCCGCCGGCCTGGACTCTTCCGACTATTGTCGCAGGGAGCTTCCTTTCAGACGTTTCACGCCATACATGCCAATGGCCAACTGTCTGAGACAGCAACAGAAAATGTGATTCATCTGAAAAGCACCTGCCGTCACCGAGCTGATATCCAGTTGCGGCACAGGCTTGCGAATTCCAGCCTTTGTCGCCCAAGAGCAACAGTCAAATGGGTGCATGAACCAAGCGCCAGCAGCGGAGGCAACGTTCGTTGAAAGGTCGTTAGGGAGGCATTGTTGGTAACACCTCGCTTTATCTGGGCGGTCAGCTGCTCAATACTTGCACGTCTACTCTCTCATACGCATCTCCACTGGCGCTGTTGACTTTGTCATTTGGTGCACCAAAGTTACTTCGGCGCCGGTTTTGGAGAGCGCCATTTCGCCGCGTACGCCATAATTTAACCACGGTAGCACGCGGACTGTTCACGAATTAGCCGTTTCGGAAATGTTTCCACCCTTGTCCGAATCTGCATTAGGACTAATCCACTGTTTTCCACATCCCCCAACACATTTTATCCATCCTCCACTGCTGGTGCAGCCACTTGCCATCTGTCAATGGTTGTTGCATGTTGACGTCGAACGTAGGCGATCGTCACATTAATGTAAGAGAACTGTGTATTTTCTGAATGGTTACCCGTTCACCACATCTAAACGTTCAAAATTTACATCTCTTTTTCTGACTGCCGCCTCGCAGTTCTTTGACAGCAACAGGTAAGTAAGTTACGACATTTTCCAAATCGCTTATGAGCGTGTAGACGTTTACAAATAACGATTTTAGCATGTTTTTAATGTCCTTATTGCATTGTTAATTTTTTTCACTGATCAGTCGTCTGACAGATTTGATGTTACCCAGCCGGATTTCCTTACATCCACCATTTTCTTCATCTCGGAGTAGAGATTTACATCTCAAGTCACACATTCAAATCTCTGAGTTGAGCTAAAATTTTATTCTGTACAACAGCTCCCAGAAATGTACAAACCATAACCTGAGGGCTTTGCTCGCCGATTCCGCAGAGAGCCTTCAGATTTCTTTTTATATCGGTCCACTTAATTTTGAGTATCTTTCTGTAGTACCATTCTCTTCTCTTCTGCTTTCTTCAGATTTTCTCATATCCCAAAGCATATTTCCATACAATGCTGTGCTCCTGACCCACATTCACAGAAATTTTCTCCTGACATTGTGGCCTATGTTTGATACTAGTAGATGTCTAATGACCAATTCCCACTTAGCTTGCGCTAAATCTGCTTCTTATGTCCTCTCCGTTTCGTCCGTCGTTATTTCAATTCCGAATTAGCAGAATTTCTATACTTCGTGTACTACACGGTTTCTAAGTTTATCGTTATTCTCAGTTGTGCTACTCCTTGTTGTTTCATCTTTCATTCGGACTCTCATTCCATATTTAGTGCTCAGTAGAATTTATTCCGATCCGTAACTCCTGTGATTCATCCTGACTGATGAGAAGAATATCACCAGTATATATTATGATCGATATTCTTTTTCACTAAATTACACTCCTGGAAATGGAAAAAAGAACACATTGACACCGGTGTGTCAGACCCACCATACTTGCTCCGGACACTGCGAGAGGGCTGTACAAGCAATGATCACACGCACGGCACAGCGGACACACCAGGAACCGCGGTGTTGGCCGTCGAATGGCGCTAGCTGCGCAGCATTTGTGCACCGCCGCCGTCAGTGTCAGCCAGTTTACCGTGGCATACGGAGCTCCATCGCAGTCTTTAACACTGGTAGCATGCCGCGACAGCGTGGACGTGAACCATATGTGCAGTTGACGGACTTTGAGCGAGGGCGTATAGTGGGCATGCGGGAGGCCGGGTGGACGTACCGCCGAATTGCTCAACACGTGGGGCGTGAGGTCTCCACAGTACATCGATGTTGTCGCCAGTGGTCGGCGGAAGGTGCACGTGCCCGTCGACCTGGGACCGGACCGCAGCGACGCACGGATCCACGCCAAGACCGTAGGATCCTACGCAGTGCCGTAGGGGACCGCACCGCCACTTCCCAGCAAATTAGGGACACTGTTGCTCCTGGGGTATCGGCGAGGACCATTCGCAACCGTCTCCATGAAGCTGGGCTACGGTCCCGCACACCGTTAGGCCGTCTTCCGCTCACGCCCCAACATCGTGCAGCCCGCCTCCAGTGGTGTCGCGACAGGCGTGAATGGAGGGACGAATGGAGACGTGTCGTCTTCGGCGATGAGAGTCGCTTCTGCCTTGGTGCCAATGATGGTCGTATGCGTGTTTGGCGCCGTGCAGGTGAGCGCCACAATCAGGACTGCATACGACCGAGGCACACAGGGCCAACACCCGGCATCATGGTGTGGGGAGCGATCTCCTACACTGGCCGTACACCACTGATGATCGTCGAGGGGACACTGAATAGTGCACGGTACATCCAAACCGTCATCGAACCCATCGTTCTACCATTCCTAGACCGGCAAGGGAACTAGCTGTTCCAACAGGACAATGCACGTCCGCATGTATCCCGTGCCACCCAACGTGCTCTAGAAGGTTTAAGTCAACTACCCTGGCCAGCAAGCTCTCCGGATCTGTCCCCCATTGAGCATGTTTGGGACTGGATGAAGCGTCGCCTCACGCGGTCTGCACGTCCAGCACGAACGCTGGTCCAACTGAGGCGCCAGGTGGAAATGGCATGGCAAGCCGTTCCACAGGACTACATCCAGCATCTCTACGATCGTCTCCATGGGAGAATAGCAGCCTGCATTGCTGCGAAAGGTGGATATACACTGTACTAGTGCCGACATTGTGCATGCTCTGTTGCCTGTGTCTATGTGCCTGTGGTTCTGTCAGTGTAATCATGTGATGTATCTGACCCCAGGAATGTGTCAATAAAGTTTCCCCTTCCTGGGACAATGAATTCACAGTGTTCTTATTTCAATTTCCAGGAGTGTATATCCCTTTTTTTGAACTTCTCTTTTATTACTTCCGGTCCTCAACAACTTACCGATCTAGTAGTCACAGCTCTCTTATCTAACTGGTGCACCAAGATGACGAAAAAATAGGGACACCATTCCAGTACTACAGTTCATGCCAATAACACCCAAGAGAATGGTCTCAAATTTCTGATTCGAACTAGTTGGTAAGCCACATAGCTTTCATGAAGTCGTATTCCGAGCTAATTAAGAAGTATTGTACGTAATAGATTTAACTCTGCGATCCGTATCTCAGAGTGTGTTCGAGTATAATGACTTTTCTGGAGACTAGAAATCTACTCTGTAGGAATCAGCATGGGTTTCGAAAAAGACGGTCATGTGAAACCCAGCTCGCGCTATTCGTCCACGAGACTCAGAGGGCCATAGACACAGGATCACAGGTAGATGCCGTGTTTCTTGACTTCCGCAAGGCGTTCGATACAGTTCCCCACAGTCGTTTATTGAACAAAGTAAGAGCATATGGACTATCAGACCAATTGTGTGATTGGATTGAGGAGTTCCTAGATAACAGGACGCAGCATGTTATTCTCAATGGAGAGAAGTCTTCCGAAGTAAGAGTAATTTCAGGTGTGCCGCAGGGGAGTGTCATGGGACCGTTGCTGTTCACAATATACATAAATGACCTGGTGGATGACATCGGAAGTTCACTGAGGCTTTTTGCAGATGATGCTGTGGTGTATCGAGAGGTTGTAACAATGGAAAGTTGTACTGAAATGCAGGAGGATCTGCAGCGAATTGACGCATGGTGCAGGGAATGGCAACTGAATCTCAATGTAGGCAAGTGTAATGTGCTGCGGATACACAGAAAGATAGATCCTTTATCATTTAGCTACAAAATAGCAGGTCAGCAACTGGAAGCAGTTAATACCATAAATTATCTGGGAGTACGCATTAGGAGTGATTTAAAATGGAATGATCATATAATGTTGATTGTCGGTAAAGCAGATGCCAGACTGAGATTCATTGGAAGAATCCTAAGGAAATGCAATCCGAAAACAAAGGAAGTAGGTTACAGTACGCTTGTTCGCCCACTGCTTGAATACTGCTCAGCAGTGTGGGATCCGTACCAGATAGGGTTGATACAAGACATAGAGAAGATCCAACGGAGAGCAGCGCGCTTCGTTACAGGATCATTTAGTAATCGCGAAAGCGTTACGGAGATGATAGATAAACTCCAGTGGAAGACTCTGCAGGAGAGACGCGCAGTAGCTCGGTACGGGCTTTTGTCAAAGTTTCGAGAACATACCTTCACCGAAGAGTCAAGCAGTATATTGCTCCCTCCTACGTACATCTCGCGAAGAGACCATGAGGATAAAATCAGAGAGATTAGAGCCCACACAGAGGCATACCGACAATCCTTCTTTCCACGAACAATACGAGACTGGAATAGAAGGGAGAACCGATAGAGGTACTGAAGGTACCCTCCGCCACACACCGTCAGGTGGCTTGCGGAGTATGGATGTAGATGTAGATGTAGAAAATGTGTAATCAAAATATTAGTCCGTGCTGCTTATAAAGTATTAACTTTTATATCTAGTGCATTCCCGTAATTGATACATTTGAGAAAGCATTCATGGATGCTTTGATAAAGTTACAATGGAAGCACGTAAGGAAGTAACAAATAATGAATATTTGTTTCTGAAGCCAGGACTGAATATTTTTAAAATTTCGTATTTTTCTCAGGTTAATGTAGGACCGGTTTGTCTACAATTGCCGTGTTTGAGACAGTTTTGATGTTAACGAAGAATGCGTACATCTTTAAACGAAAGCGAAATTCTACTAATAAGTTTAACATGTTAAATAAACGAAACCCCATTCTTTCGCGTCCGTAAGTTTTTTCCTAGTTATAGTTGTAGTTATCTGTCCAAAGTCTGGTTTAATGCCGGTCTCCATGGAACTGTATCGTGAGCAAGCATCTTCGTCTCCGAGTAACTACTGCAAACTACATCCTTCTGAATCTGCTTACTGTATTAAATCTATATTCGATGTTAACAAATTTCTCTTCTTCAGAAATACTCTTCTTGCCATTGACAGTCTTCATTTTATATCTTCGCTTCTTGGGCCATTCTGTTATTTTTCTTCCCAAATAACAAAACTCATCTACTACTTTCAGTGTCTCATTTCCTAATCTAATTCCCTCGGAATCACCTGCTTTAATTCGACTGCGTTTCGTTATCATCGTTTTGCTTTTGTTGATCTTAATCTTATATCCTCCTTTCTAGACACTCTCCATTACGTTCAACTGCTCTCCCTAGTCCTTTGCTGTCTCTGACAGAATTACAATGTCATCGGCCAATCACAAAATGTTTATTTATTCTCCCTGTACTTTAATTCCTACTACAAATTTTTCTTCTCAGTCACTACTTTCGATTCATGCCACTCGACTATTATAATTGCCGTCTGGTTTCTGTTCAAGTTGTAAATAGCCTTTTGTTATCTGTATTTTCCCCTGCTACACTTAGAATTTCAAAGAGACGATTCTAGTCAACATTGTCAAAAGCTTTTTGTAGATCTACAAATGAAATAAATTTAGTTTTGCCTTCCTTAACTTATCTTCTATGAGAAGTCGTATAGTCAATATTGTTTCACGTTTACCTTCTTTTCTGCGGAATCCCAACTGATCTTCCCCAAGGTCGAATTCCCATTTCTCTGTACAGAATTCGTATTATTATTTTCCAACCATGAGTCATTTGGTTGATAATTCGGTAATATTCACACATGTCAGCACCTTCTTTTTTGGAATTATTATACTTTTCTTGAAGTCTCAGGATATTTCGCCTGTCTCATACATCTTGCTCACCAGATGGAAGCGGTTTCTCATGGCTGGCTCTCCCAAGGTTATCAGTAGCTCTAACGGAATGTTGTCTACTCCCGGGGACTACCAAACAGCACAAAAGCAGAGAAATTGCTTTTAGGGATTTCCCGATAATCGTTAACTAACATACACAAAAACTTTGAAAAAACTGTTTTCTTCAAAACGAACTATTTTTAAGATATGATGTTATTGCAGGCGCCTCGTGATATTGTGGTTTCTAGGAAATCACAGTCAAGGCTCTCAAATGACATATTGACCACCAATGTTTTAGAGTCCTAATCAATTTATATAACAGGAGACATCGAACGAATTCAGTCGCAAATTGATCTCTGAGGTTACTGATTGTGTCTTTCCGGATGTCGTGCCCAGTTGTTGCTTTCCGTTTCATGCACGATACTTCCGCCAACGACCCAGCCGACTAAGACAGGTGCTGCGAATTTTCTGTTGCCCCTACACAATGCCTGGTGTCGAGACAGCCTTTTAGATCCCACGCAGTAAGCAACCAAACAGCAAAATTCGCAACACCTGAAGGAGATGGATGGGTCAGTAGTCGAAATTTTTTTGCGTAAAACAGAAAATAACAACTCGTCAGAAACCCCTGAAGCTCACCATTAAAAGGCAATCCTTGGGGGAAGTTGATGTTGTTTTCACGTAATCTTGCAAGGTAGATCTATGGAAGTGGTGTTAGAGAAGGACTGTGCGACTGTTCTACTACGACCATAGTATATCTTGCGTACCGTGCGTACTGCATCACATAGATTTCATTTTTTTTTTACTTTTTATTTCAATCTATACGCCAATGGAACGAGACAGAACTCGCTGACTTTGCTACGAAGTAACCTTTACCATGCGTTGTACTGTGGCTTGTGGATTATACAGGGTTATAACAAATGATTGAAGCGATTTCACAGCTCTACAATAACTTTATTTTTTGAGATATTTTCACAATGATTTGCACACACATACAAAAACTCAAAAAGTTTTTTTAGGCATTCACAAATGTTCGATATGTGCCCCTTTAGTGATTCGGCAGACATCAAGCCGATAATCAAGTTTCTTCCACACTCGGCGCAGCATGTCCCATCAATGAGTTCGAAAGCATGGTTGATGCGAGCTCGCAGTTCTGGCACGTTTCTTGGTAGAGGAGGTTTAAACGCTGAATCTTTCACATAACCCCACAGAAAGAAATCGCATGGGGTTAAGTCGGGAGAGCGTGGAGGCCATGACATGAATTGCTGATCATGATCTCCACCACGACCGACATGACTTTGTCATCGGGTGTCGGGGCTTGTAGCAATTGTAAACGGTAAGGCTTCTGCTTTTGCCTTTTCCGTAAGATTTTCCAAACCGTCGGCTGTGGTACGTTTAGCTCCCTGCTTGCTTTATTCGTCGACTTACGCGGGCTACGCGTGAAACTTGCCCGCACGCGTTCAACCGTTTCTTCGCTCACTGCAGGCCGACCCGTTGATTTCCCCTTACAGAGGCATCCAGAAGCTTTAAACTGCGCATACCATCGCCGAATGGAGTTAGCAGATGGTGGATCTTTGTTGAACTTCGTCCTGAAGTGTCGTTGCACTGTTATGACTGACTGATGTGAGTGCATTTCAAGCACGACATACGTTTTCTCGGCTCCTGTCGCCATTTTGTCTCACTGCGCCTTCGAGCGCTCTGGCGGCAGAAACCTGAAGTGCGGCTTCAGCCGAACAAAACTTTGAGTTTTTCTACGTATCTGTAGTGTGTCGTGACCATATGTCAATGAATGGAGCTACAGTGAATTTATGAAATCGCTTCAATCATTTGTAATAGCCCTGTATATGTAGATTAGAAACATTTGCCAATATCGTTCAAAATAAAGAACGTGTGCGGTTGTAACAACCCCACACCCATTTTCTACGCCTAAATACAGCGTTCTCTCATCGTCTTTTATTGTGAGTGTCTGGTCGCGCATGTTAAGCTACGTGACCTTGCTACAGTACGTCCTTGGTTGTCTTTCATAACTTAGGACTCGCAATTGAAAACAATAATATTAACACTCTGAACACTACTTTAGAGTAAACTGAAGTCTCCTACTGATGTTAACTACGTTTGTACCTGTCTCAGCGCTAATTGGGTTATCGTACTACTTCTGGAACGTGTGGTGTACGAACTAGGGGTCCTTGGTTCTAGAAACAAAGTACACATTGGTGTACGAAATAGGGGTCCGCGTTTCCAGAAACAAAGTACACATTTCACTCTTACTTTTACTTATCGTTCTGATAATTTATGTTCCCCTCTAAAGCAGTGTCTCAGCATTCACCTATGAGGCAGAAACCAATAGCAACACACCTTGAGAACTTTCCTTCTGAAAATTAAGAAACCTTTTTCCTATAAGCGGTCGCTACAACCGAGAGACACGAGTTTTGAAAGTAAGTCAGTTCATCAGACATATAACAGTTAAATAATTTATAATTTAATAAGTCTAATTATGCTTTCTGTACCAGAATGACACTAACAAGACTTTAAATGACTTCCTTCTCAAGCATTACTTTACTAACATCGCAGAGAAAAGATAAAGTTTGTAATTGTCACTACACTGAGGTTACTTTTGTCATGAGACTCTTAGCAGACGGATTTAAGCAAGTGAAATCTGAGTAAGTGCAGTTACAATGCGACCCATCGAAGTTGCATATCTCCACTTCAATAAACCACGTAAATATTGCATCATTATTATCACTCTACAACTAAACTTGTAATTTCAAGACGGAATTTAAGCATAGTAAATATACTTACTTGAAATAAGACGGTAAAACTTATCGGAATTAACTGTCAATGTGCTGAATCAAACGCAATTTCCATAAAAGTTTTTGTTAACACAAGTCTAGCTTTCTTCTACATGAAAAATGAAATTAAGTGTCTACAGGCCGGCCGGTGTGGCCGTGCGGTTAAAGGCGCTTCAGTCTGGAACCGCGTGACCGCTGCGGTCGCAGGTTCGAATCCTGCCTCGGGCATGGATGTGTGTGATGTCCTTAGGTTAGTTAGGTTTAATTAGTTCTAATTTCTAGGCGACTGATGACCTCAGAAGTTAAGTCGCATAGTGCTCAGAGCCATTTTTTGAAGTGTCTACAACTTGCCTTGTCAGAAACAGTACAGTTGGAAATGTGCCACTAAAATACTTCTGCCAATTCTTCGCGTCTGTTATTAATCAAATAGACCAAACGTGTCACATTGTCGACCTTTGAGAAACATTCTTGACATAAGATGATGTAATTTTTGCAACACCATATTTAGTCCGGAAAAATCTTGCATCCATGACTATAATTTAAATAAGATGACATATTAATGGAGAAGTGCTAGTTATCTCCTTCTTCCACAAATTTTACCAATGTCAACACGAAATATGTAATATCTTGGCGAGCGGAACAGTGTATGACACCACTCGTCTAGCGCTAGCTGGATACTTCCTTGTAGTTCAGTCTCGCTGCGGTCTACTTCGCTCCACATAAAAGGCGTTCACAAAACGCAAACTGCCAATGCTATCTCGACGCTGTTAATAGGGTCAGCCCGCTGCGCGTCTGACTCCATAAAAAAGGCGTTCCCGAAACGGAACGACAAGGGAAGAAGCTTGGCCGTTCCCGGGCCTAATGGCTTTCTCATTTCTCTGGCAGAATACTACTCTTTTCGTAATAATAAAATATAACATCTTCTGGGTGAGCTCCGACTTTATAAATATGATTGATTTGAATCCTTAAGTGCATAACAATGAAATAACAGTGCAGTTACTAATCACAATATACAGGGTGATTCAAAAAGAATACCACAACTTTAAAAATGTGTATTTAATGAAAGAAACATAATAGAACATTCTGTTGTACATCATTACAAAGAGTATTTAAAAAGGTTTTTTTTTCACTCAAAAACAAGTTCAGAGATGTTCAATATGGCCCCCTCCAGACACTCGAGCAATATCAACCCGATACTCCAACTCGTTCCACACTCTCTGTAGCTTATCAGGCGTAACAGTTTGGATAGCTGCTGTTATTTCTCGTTTCAAATCATCAATGGTGGCTGGGAGAGGTGGCCGAAACACCATATCCTTAAAATACCCCCAAAAGAAAAAATCGCAGGGGGTAAGATCAGGGCTTCTTGGAGGCCAGTGATGAAGTGCTCTGTCACGGGCTGCCTAGCGGCCGATCCATCGCCTCGGGTAGTTGCTTGAACCAATTTCAGACGATAAGGTTTCATAACTAACATTTTTCGTAGGACTCTCCATACAGTTGATTGTGGAATTTTCAGCTCTCTGCTAGCTCTGCGAGTCGATTTTCCTGGGCTGCGAACAAATGCTTGCTGGATGCGTGCTACATTTTCATCACTCGTTCTCGGCCGTCCAGAACTTTTCCCTTTGCACAAACACCCATTCTCTGTAAACTGTTTATACCAACGTTTAATACACCACCTATCAGGAGGTTTAACACCATACTTCGTTCGAAATGCACGCTGAACAACTGTCGTCGATTCACTTCTGCCGTACTCAATAACACAAAAGCTTTCTGTTGAGCGGTCGCCATCTTAGCATCAACTGACGCTGACGCCTAGTCAACTGCGCCTCAAGCGAACAAATGTACAACTAAATGAAACTTTATAGCTTCCTTAATTCACCGACAGATAGTGCTTAGCTCTGCCTTTTGTCGTTGCAGAGTTTCAAATTCCTAAATTGTGGTATTCTTTTTGAATCACCCTGTACTTCTACAGTTGTTTGACAATATCTCTCTCACTGCAATCATCTTTAAACCAGACAGAGAAATGCTCCTGTTGTGTGACGAACGTGTCCTGGTGAGAGTTAGGGATTTAAAAGTAGGGAACTAGCTTATCGACTTACCTGGAGCTTCAAAACATTTAAACTAAAATATCTTGACATATTCGCCATTTTTTACTTGTCACTACTAGTACCCATGTCATGTAATATAATTGTGTCAAGTAAACTAACATGATTCATGATGACATATCGTGTAACGTGACACGTCCCAGCATTTCATCCAACATGGTACTTGTCATGTCGTGCAGTATTAAAGCTTAGGAAGCATGCATGCCCACTCTGGAATACTTCCTATTATAGATGCACTACCACTCTCGGATACTTTCTATTGAAAATGCACCCTACTCTCTATGAGCACATAAATTTGTGTGCACCCTTCACCTCATATGTAACAGGATGTAGGTCTAACAGAGCTCACTGCTTTGTGGAAGTAGAGTTAACTCGTAAAAAAGTGCGATTATGTCACAATCGGTTGATATATATGTCTTTGAAGCTGCTAGATAAGTCAAGAAGCTAGATTCCTTCTCTTACATCGCTAACTCTGCCACGGACATCTTCGCCTTTTGGTGCTACGATAGGAGTATTTTTCATTCTGGTTCCGCAACTTTCACTCTTACGTAACTTCGACATTAGGCTGCCATAGCTTGGCACCCGATGTAGGTTTTTGTCGACTGGGACGACAATTGACCCGTAATAGGTTTGTTTATTGTCTTTCGAACAGTGTTGTTTATGTAGCGACACGGGTTAAAGCTTTCACAAAGCACCAGGACGACCTTACTTACATGTATTTGTGTGCCTCCTTACTTGAACCCATCCACGTAAGTGGCGCACGTCGACAAGTCGCAAAAAAAGTTATTTTTTGCACAGAGAACACGACCGAAGCTACATTTGAGTTTTTAATTTTACCTAAAAATTAATTTTTTAATTTACTTTTTTTGGAATTTCACCCGTTTCGGCGCATCAGGTTCACACAAGAACCAATTTTACATGCTACACTTAGTTCGACTTTAAACCATCGTGTCACGACAATGGACAGAGATTATTGGTTAAAAAGTTTAGTTTTGACTTTAACCATTTATCTTCTTGCAAAGGCTGAACCAATCCGTACAAGTTTGAAGTACAGAAGCGCCGCGCTTCAGAAACCTCTCAGATAAACCGTTTTGCTTTTTCCTTACAATCCAGACGAATCAAGATCTTTTGAAACGGTTGAAACTGATCTTAGAATATGTCCGATACGCCGGTGGACCAAATTTGAGCCAGCAGTTTCACTCCAGTACGGAGTTATTTGAGGGTGATTATTTTTGCACGGGAAATCCGAACGAGGATGACACTTTTTGCACGTAAAATCCTAACAGAGCACATGGAAATAGTGCTATTTTCTGAACATTAATTTCAGCCCAGTTAAAATATTTTGTAAAGGGATTAACGTATTCGCACAATTTGCCTTGGCACCAGCTCCAGTTCCGTCGTTCAAACCTTGATTAATATACCGTAACATAGTTACAGTAAAACAAATGTTTGAATGGCTATTTAAACAGCCGCTGGTCCACGCCAAAATAAAAATTTGTACCTCATATTCCTGGCTGAAGCAGTAACTGAGTACTAACAAGTGTCAAACCGCGATTCAGCGCGAGGCCTTTTCCGAGACATTTGTTACAGCGTTTCCGCGATACTCACTAACAAATCGTAAAGATACGGACTACGTAGTACGTAGACGTAACAGTAACACTGTTATGCAGTCTCCGTGTATTCCTTACGGTCTTTCCATCCTTCCGTATCGACATTGCTCCGCGTGTCTTCTTTCGTCGGCCCAGGGTCCTTTGTGTGCGAAACCAGATTCCGTAACAGCAGTTCGGATGCCGGCTGCGGTGTTCTGTATCGGCACGAGGCCTGACCTCCAGGCCTCTCTCCACAGGGGCGCATCCGAGGCCTGCCGTATCGCCTGTCGATACGCGGGTCGGCCTGTCAGCCCCTGACGTTGCCGGCGCACGCTCCCAGATACTTCCATCTGTGCTCCGTCCCCGATAAGCAGCGCCGTACTTCCGACATCTGTCACAGCGCGCCTGTGTGCCGTTCTGTGCGTCGAAGACACCCGCCAGCCAACGGCTGCCATCTCGAAACGAGCTGTCTGATTGGAGGTGCGAGTGCAGCGCGGGTGGATGAAGGGAGCTTCCAACTGCTGTTCGTCTGCCACAGCTGTTTTCTTCCTCTTCTCCCTCCTTTCGTCTCCTTCGCTTCTAGAGTCTGTAAGCTCATGGTACAGAGACGTTGATATTTCCGTCACTGTACAGGGTGATTCAAAAAGAATAACACAACTTTAAAAATGTGTATTTAATGAAAGAAACATAATATAACCTTCTGTTATACATCATTACAAAGAGTATTTAAAAAGGTTTTTTTTACTCAAAAACAAGTTCAGAGATGTTCAATATGGCCCCCTCCAGACACTCGAACAATATCAACCCGATACTCCAACTCGTTCCACGTTCTCTGTAGCATATCAGGCGTAACAGTTTGGATAGCTGCTGTTATTTCTCGTTTCAAATCATCAATGGTGGCTGGGAGAGGTGGCCGAAACACCATATCCTTAACATACCCCCATAAGAAAAAATCGCAGGGGGTAATATCAGGGCTTCTTGGAGGCCAGTGATGAAGTGCTCTGTCACGGGCTGCCTAGTGGCCGATCCATCGTTGACGTTCAGGTAGTTACGGACAGATAAGTGCCAATGTGGTGGCGCTCCATCCTGCTGAAATATGAATTGTTGTGCTTCTTGTTCGAGCTGAGGGAACAGCCAATTCTCTAACATCTCCAGATACTGTAGTCCAGTTACAGTAGCACCTTCGAAGAAAAAGGGACCAAAAACTTTATTGGCTGAAATGGCACAGAAAACGTTCACCTTAGGCGAGTCACGTTCATACTGAGTTGTTTCCCGCGGATTCTCAGTGCCCCATATACAGACATTGTGACGGTTGACTTTCCAGTTAGTGTGGAAAGTTGCTTCGTCACTAAACACAATCTTTGAAACGAAAGATTCATCTGTTTCCACTTGAGCACGGATAAAATCACAGAAATCGATTCTTTTAATCTTATCAGCTGCAGGCAGTGCTTGAACCAATTTCAGACGATAAGGTTTCATAACTAACCTTTTTCGTAGGACTCTCCATACAGTTGATTGTGGAATTTTCAGCTCTCTGCTAGCTCTGCGAGTCGATTTTCCTGGGCTGCGAACAAATGCTTGCTGGATGCGTGCTACATTTTCATCACTCGTTCTCAGCCATCCAGAACTTTTCCCTTTGCACAAACACCCATTCTCTGTAAACTGTTTATACCAACGTTTAATACACCACCTATCAGGAGGTTTAACACCATACTTCGTTCGAAATGTACGCTGAACAACTGTCGTCGATTCACTTCTGCCATACTCAATAACACAAAATGCTTTCTGTTGAGCGGTCGCCATCTTAGCATCAACTAACGCTGACGCCTAGTCAACAGTGCCTCAAGCGAACAAATGTACTACTAAATGAAACTTTATATCTCCCTTAATTCGCCGACAGATAGTGCTTAGCTCTGCCTTTTGTCGTTGCAGAGTTTTAAATTCCTAAAGTTGTGGTATTCTTTTTGAATCACCCTGTATATTACGACACTCTGTGAAAAATTCATTCCACCAACGCAAGAAAAGTAAGATAAGATTTTCAAACACGTTTCAGTATGTCTTTAAGCTAGAGTAAATGAGAATAGTCTAGTCAGTAACAGTCATACATAATGTTTACTGTTGGCTACGGTACGGTCTTTCACGACCAAATGTGTGTGAAATCTTATGGGACTTAACCGCTAAGGTCATAAGTTCCTAAGCTTACACACTACTTAACCTAAATTATCCTAAGGACAAACACACACACCTATGCCCGAGAGAGGACTCGAACCTCCGCCGGGATCAGCCGCACAGTCCACGACTGCAGCGCCTTAGACCGCTCGGGCTAATCCCACGCGGCCTTTCACGACCAAAAAACGTCCTGAATTTCAGGTTCGATCTCATCCTCTGTTTAGATTTTCAATAGAAATCATCAAGAATAGCGGCTGAAGGCAACTGATAAGAGAAGTCACCCTCATTGCGGCTACGGCCTTGCAAAAAAGCGGAAGGCTGGTTAGAGTTTCACGACACCTTCTTGTCCTTACCATGCCAAACTGTCCCTGAAGATGAAAGTATCAGAAATTACTGGCATGAAGTTGCAGAAAGCTATGGAAACCACGACATTCCAGACACATAACATGTATCCGAAGGACATGTGACCTGTAATTTAGACATGCCATATCAAACCAGTTAAAGGGATGATGACTCAAAAAATCGAAAAAGAAACAAGAAAATATATCCTGTTGAGCGCTAAAATGTTAAATAAATTCACGAGACACTCTGAGAAAAGAAAAGAAGAAGCCAGTCTAGTGTAGGAACATATGTGGCAATACTTGTAGCCCCACTACGATTTGTGTCATAAGATAGACTGAACAATGACAAACTGACATGTATTGCCTCTGAAGATTAGTGAAAGGTTTTTACAGTGTTGACTCGAATACACCCTTAAACGTTCTATAGATATATCTACTACCACTACTGTTATTACTGCTGCTACTACTATTGCTACTGCTACTACTACTCCACAGCTCTACAAAACTTAGACAAGATAAATAAAATAACATAAAGTATTTACAACTCGGCGGTAACAGATAAAAGTGCAGGGGCGTGTTGCCACAGGGCTCCCAGTTCTGCACCGAAAGCTGGACGTCAAATGGTGTGAGGTCAGCGTGGCTAATGCACCAAATGGGGCCGGCCCCACAACGCGAAGCAATTAAAGACAAAGGAAACAACAATGTACGTCAATCAGCGAGCAATTATGGTGCACTGTGCTGTATTTCCTCATTATTACGTGGTCTGAAGATAACATTTGGATTACATAACACAGGAAAGAACCATCAGGAAAGTGGAAGAAGGACGAAGTGTGATGACTGTGGCCGAGGAGTTCGGTGTTACTCACAACTTCGCTTCATGAGGAAGTGAGCAAAACTTCGTTCTGTTGATCATCGACAATGTAGTATCAATGCATAAGTCACACACAGAAGTGGCTTCTCAGCACGCAGACGCTGCAGAGTTGACAAAATTGTAAGACTGAAGTCAAGAGTAGCAACACCCCAGCGCAATGCAGAGTGCTCAGGGGATCCAGAAAACAAGGCCAGATTCTGCCATTCTTGCAACATGGAAACGTCATTGGCACAGACCAATTTTCAGGTGGGGTCTGTCACGCTCAATCCACGATCCATCAAGATTGATCAACGATGCAACAGCCAGCCCAGTCTGAAGAACTTGTCTGCCGTGGGCAGCTGCAGCCACTACTATGCCATCGCTGATGAGAAGACTTCGAGCCGGCCGCGGTGGCCGTGCGGTTCTAGGCCCTGCAGCTTAGAAGTTTGATAGTATTAGGAAAAACGTCTTCAACACTACCTCTTCTACATCTACATCTACATCTACATTTATACTCCGCAAGCCACCCAACGGTGTGTGGCGGAGGGCACTTTACGTGCCACCGTCATTACCTCCCTTTCCTATTCCAGTCGCGTATGGCTTTCGGTAAGAACGACTGCCGGAAAGCCACCGTGCGCGCTCAAATCTCTCTAATTTCACATTCGTGATCTCCCCGGGAGGTATATGTAGGGGGAAGCAATATATTCGATACCTCATCCAGAAACGCACCCTCTCGAAACCTGGACAGCAAGCTACACCGCGATGCAGAGCGCCTCTCTTGCAGAGTCTGCCACTTGAGTTTGCTAAACATCCCCGTAACGCTATCACGCTTACCAAATAACCCTGTGACGAAACGCGCCGCTCTTCTTTGGATCTTCTTTATCTCCTCCGTCAACCCGATCTGGTACGGATCCTACACTGATGAGCAATACTCAAGTATAGGTCGAACGAGTGTTTTGTAAGCCACCTCCTTTGTTGATGGACTACATTTTCTAAGGACTCTCCCAATCTCAACCTGGTATCCGCCTTACCAACAATTAATTTTATATGATCATTCCACTTCAAATCGTTCCGCACGCATACTCCCACTTATTTTACAGAAGTAACTGCTACCAGTGTTTGTTCCGCTATCTTATAATCATACAATAAAGGATCCTTCTTTCTATGTATTCGCAATACATTACATTTGTCTATGTTAAGGGTTAGTTTCCACTCCCTGCTCCAAGTGCCTATACGCTGCAGATCTTCCTGCATTTCGCTGCGATTTTCTAATGCTGCAACTTCTCTGTATACTACAGAATCATCCGCGAAAAGCCGCATGGAACTTCCGACACTATCTACTAGGTCATTTATATATATTGTGAAAAGCAATGTTCCCATAACGCTCCCCTGTGGTACGCCAGAGGTTACTTTAACGTCTGTAGACGTCTCTCCATTGAGAACAACAATCTGTGCTCTGTTAGCTAAAAACTCTTCAATCCAGTCACACAACTGGTCTGATATTCCGTAGGCTCTTACTTTGTTTATCAGGCGACAGTGCGGAACTTCAATAGATTTCTCCTCATGTTTCGATCTTGTGTATGTTATTGTTCTACACCAATTTTTCTCAATATCAACTGTAGATTTTGGAGCCAGGTAGTTATGTATCATGGTCCTCTCTTTCTTCCTTCAGTTTATCATACCACTGTAAGCTTTAGCATTCTTGTTTCCTCCTTTCTTCGCACATGTCCATTCCACTGCAATTTCCTTCAGTCTTACACATCAGATATTCCTTCTTTTACTTTTGTTCTCTTGAAAAATTCATCGTTCCACGCTTTTTCTTTTCTTGAAATTGGTGCGGAGCTCCTTCAAAGTCTATCTCTGATACTTTAAGCTAATTAATACCTCCTGCTCCATACGAGACAATATTCTCTAACATCGAATATTATTCTTTTATTTCTATTATTCGCATTCCTGCTTCGTGAGACTGAGTTGAGCATCCCAAATACTTTATCGCCCTTTATTAGCTATATTCTTAATTTCATCATTCGACTTTCCCTCTTTTCTAAAATACTAGTGTACTTAAAAAAAGTAAGTTACTCATGTCGACTGTTTTCCTTCTCGATCAGCATCACGCACACCAAATGACGTTGGTCAAATCTGTGGCACCAATTCACTACAGCTGGATGCGTCGTTGCATTTCGCCTCCACATGGCCATAATTTAGAGTTGAATCTGTGGAAATTTAGACACT
Source organism: Schistocerca cancellata (assembly GCF_023864275.1). Lineage (NCBI taxonomy): Eukaryota > Metazoa > Arthropoda > Insecta > Orthoptera > Acrididae > Schistocerca > Schistocerca cancellata. The sequence goes on from NC_064631.1 coordinate 681,626,336, forward strand.
TTGCACGCAAAAATCGCACATTTCCAGTAACCATGCAATTTCACTCCTCCACTGTGAAGCACCTGTTAGCCATACCGCAGCATAACCGCGTCTGCAGGAAAAACTTAACATGTAACGACAATGTGGAACATATTTTCGACAATAGACATAGCGTGGAATGAGATGTGTAGCTTACCTTTAAAGTTTCCTAGTACATACAAGATGACAAAAGTTTTAAATATTTGCCGGCCGCGGTGGCCGTGCGGTTCTAGGCGCTGCAGTCGGGAACCGCGGGACTGCTACGGTCGCAGGTTCGAATCCTGCCTCGGGCATGGATGTGTGTGATGTCCTTGGGCTAGTTAGGTTTAAGTAGTTCTAAGTTCTAGGGGACCGATGACCTAAGATGTTAAGTCCCATAGTGCTCAGAGCCATTTGAATCATTTTTTTTAGAAGACCTCGACTCCTCCTACCACCAGGCTCCTGAAGGCCTGGCTAACTTGCGAGTTGCCAAACTACCATCATCCCAGGGGAGCGCAGAAGCTGCTCCATCTACAAGCAGACACCAGCCTTACTCGCAGTTCTGTGGTTTAAAGGCTTCATGACTACAGCCAACTTGTGCAGATTACAAATAAGTATTGTAGCACAAATATCGTGTGGTGAAACTGTTGTTCGGTGTTACTTTCGATTTCCATTGGTTCAGATGGTTCAAATGGCTCTGAGCACTATGTGACTTAACGTCTGAGGTCATCAGTCGCCTAGAACTTAGAACTAATTAAACCTAACTAACCTAAGGAGATCACACACATCCATGCCCGAGGCAGGATTCGAACCTGCGACCGTAGCAGTCACGCGGTTCCGGACTGAAGCGCCTAGAACCGCACGGCCACCGCGGCCGGCGATTTCCATTGGTGTTAGTCCATATGTGTAGTCACATTTACAAACAACAGGCAAACCAGATAAATACCAAGGAGCAGGTATACATCTGTTATAATGCCAAGAATGTGAATTAGTATATCTGGGGATGATAGACAGGAATTTCAAAACTAGATATAAAGAGCATAAAAGAAGCTGGAAGTACGAAAAAAGCCATTCTGAATTTTCCGAACACCTGATAAGACATGAACAAGAACCATACAACATTGAACAAGATATTAAAATTATTAGAGAGAAAAATCGCAAAAAAACTCTTGCCATTAGAAGAATTGCCATTACAAGAATACTTTCACATACAAAGAGCCCTTACAATGAAAAATAAAGTAATTAATCAGCAAATTAATATAAGCAATCACTCCCTGATTATGTTAGCCACAAAAAACAATAACCAACAGCAGTCTGAAACATAACACACACACACACACACACACACACAAAACAGATGAAAAATATCAAACCACACACACAACAATAAAAGACAAAAGATGAACACACAGCGACAGTTTGCAACACTACACTCTGTAAACCCCCGCATATTGATCACGACATGAAAAGTGAAAGTGATGTGCTACAATAAACGTGGGTGAAAAAACGTCGGAAATGGGCCACCTGGAGTATGGGGACCCAATGAACACACCTCCAGGACCACACATATTAGCTAACAACACTGGAAATCGTAAGCAACACCAAAATGATAATTTAACTTCACGCTATTGTTTCTGATCTGAAAAGAAGAGAAAAACATGACAAAATGTAACATAATAACATATTGTAACAACTACATAGTTTATTATCTGTATAAAAAGGAACAGTTATTACAGGCCACAGAAGACGCTTCACAAGTAAGAGAAGTGGAACGCGTGTGGCGAAAAGCAGCCATTCATTAAGTTGCATAGACGGTCACACCTCTACGAATTTTAAATCAACTACCGAACGATGGAAAACTAAAAAATAATTATATTAAAGTATTCTGACACATTCTGAATGATAATTAGCTTATTTTACTAAAAATTATTCGGAGCTACAGAGAACGATGTTTACACGACAATATCAGGATGGCAAAAGACAAAATCGAACAGCCAGACATGTCATAGCTGCCCTAGAAAAAATTGAATACTGTACCCTCGTTTAATTGTGCAGTTAGTGTAATATAATTTTTGTTATATGTGCTCTTTGGTCCTCAATCGTTACGGAAAATTTTACAGACTTCCAGCGGTACTGACTGTATGCGTCGATTCTTCTAATGCCTCTTCCGTGTCTCTGCTGTAACTGGCGAGAGCGGGGACCCCGCCAGTCCGTTCGTAAGAATTCAATTCGCACCTGAAGTAGGTGCTCGCGAGACACTGATGCTTAAACTCATAGACGTCAGTTGTCACGATCGCAGATGCCTACGCTCACCCAAAGAGTACAAGAACTTTTTATATATAGTTGAAACGTCCCCTTAGAAAAATTAATGAATTACTGTGCTGGTAAACCCCTTACGTTATTTGATTTTCAATCAGCTGAGCAGAACTGAACGTACTCAGACATTTGGATCTTTACCTATTCTGATCAACACTAAACTGACACACAATATTTTTAGCGCAACGCAATCTGTCTTTTAATAATGCCTACAAAAGAATGGCCATGACTAACAATAATCTATACAATAATAAAATTGTAAACAGCCGACCAGTTGCAATGGATAAAGAAATCTTTACCTAAGTTGCAACAAATTTAAATTTGTCTTCTTCAGAAGGTGGCAATTTTACATTAGTACGGACTGATGTATCATAGTCGTTTTTACAAATATCTGCATAGATCCATAGAGTCGCTTGTGAGCTCTGCAACATCCATGTACTAATTTACATTTACATGACAAACCCTATTTTCAGGGCTATATTTTAATTTGGACAAATGGATCTATGCAGATATTTGTAAAAACGACGATGATACATCAGTCCATACTAATGTAAAATTGCCACCTTCTGAAGAAGACAAATTTAAATTTGTTGAAACCTAGGTAAAGATTTCTTTATCCATTGCAACTGGTCGGATGTTTACAATTTTATTACGTGGAACTGTTGCTGTTGTGCAGCTATGTTTAAAATAATCTATACCTTTCATGAATGACTTACCTCACAAAAATCTTCATTACTCGAAATACTGCAATACAGCGAGCGCCAATACTGCCAGCTAAATAAAAGATTCTAACTACTGAAGGCACTAACTACTGATAGGTATAGTTAGCAAATGAAAGATTTTGATAGAGAACAAACAATGGTGGTGGTGGTTAGTGTTTAACGTCCCGTCGACAACGAGGTCATTAGAGACGGAGCGCAAGCTCGGGTTAGGGAAGGATTGGGAAGGAAATCGGCCGTGCCCTTTCAAAGGAACCATCCCGGCATTTGCCTGAAACGATTTAGGGAAATCACGGAAAACCTAAATCAGGATGGCCGGAGACGGGATTGAATCGTCGTCCTCCCGAATGCGAGTCCAGTGTGCTAACCACTGTGTCACCTCGCTCCGTAGAACAATGTATTTACCTTAATAGTGTTCAAACGTCATAATATAGATATCAGTTCATGACATCCAGTCTTGCAAATTTACTGTCTCTGATGGACACATGTCCAGGTCATCTGCTCTCAAAACTCCGCCATCTCTCTCCCCACATCCACCACTGCGGGCGGCTCACCTCCAACTACGCAACGCTACGCGCTGCTAACAGCCAACTGCCCAACACTACAATAGCAAATTCCAACAATGCAAAACAGCCACAGACTGCACACAGCACAGTCAGTGATTATCATATAGAGCACTACATGGCGTTACCAACATAAAAACCTAAACAGCCTACTTACATAGTGTAGATGAAGAATTCTCAAGACTGTTACATGGTATTATCATTTATGTAGAACTCAACTGAATCGTGAAGAAAGGACCAATTTGCCTAAAATAAGAGACATGTTGACAGGACACAGGTAACAGTAAAAGTTGCAATGATGAGAAGTGTGCAGAGAGCTGAGGGGTAAAAACTATGAAAGAAAAAAGAAGCTTCACTGCAGTATGCGGATTCAGATGGATGTACATTACACAGCAATCTGTGGTAGTGAGACATGGAATTCCGGAAAAGAAGATAATTGAAACGTATGAGATGTGGTACTACAGAAGAATGTTGAAAAGCCGGCCCCTGTGGCCGAGTGGTTCTAGGCACTTCAGTCCCGAAACGCGCTGCTGCTACGGTCGCAGGTTCGAATCCTGCCTCGGGCATGGATGTGTGTGATTTCCTTAGGTTAGTTAGGTTTAAGTAGTTCTATGTTTAAGGGACTCATGCCGAAGGTATTTGCCACACCAGATCGCTAGGTCAGATAGTCTACTAGTGCATGTGACTGTTGCGAAAAACACGACAGAATCGACTTCTCATCTGGTACAGATAATCGTTATTCGCCACGTAGTCAGTAACCTCATTAGATACGGCCACGTTCTATTGACCGACCTACGCATTTCCGGACTCACGCCAAGCGCCGCTCGCTCCCACGAGTCCTAGGGAGGCGGTGTCCTGCGACGCAGCTGCGGCAGCTGACATTAGAGGCCCAAGACGCTGTGGCGGCCATTACGGTGGGCGCGTGAGGCGCCTCCAGGAGGCGGGAAATTGCGTCACTCAGCCGGCAACAAAGCCGCCGCCGGGAGAGGCGGAATATAAAACAGCGCCGGCGGCAATCATTGGCGCAGTGGGGGCGCTGCTCTCCTCTCCTCATCTCTCGCCTGTTCTGCTGCTTCAGTTCAAGTCGCTTCTTTCCTTTAGCGGTGCATTTTCTCCAAACATGCAGACTACTTGACTATTATAGGTACAAGCGAAAGGGGCGATTTCTGGACAATAACACAAGTAAGTAATAGTAATAAACGTAGATCTGGAAACAAGTAGTTTCGGAGATATACCGGGCGAGGTGGCGCTGTGGTTAGCACACTGTACACGCGTTCGGGAGGACGACGGTTCAAATCGCGTCTGGCCATCCTCATTTAGGTTTTCCGTGATTCCTCTAAACCGCTTCAGGCAAATGACGGGATGGTTCCTTAGAGTGGGCATGGCCAGTTTCCTTTTCCATCCTTCCCTCATTCGATGGTCCCGCCCCCAAATCAGCCAGCCAACCATCGTCGATACGACGTATGTGCAAGTGCAGTCACACCGATATCAAAACACTGTGTGATACAGTGATAATGCTTCATACTCTACCATTATGTTGTGGGTGTTTTACTGAGAGTACAGAGGAAGTTTGCTGGGGAAGAAAGTTTGTGCATTTCTCCCTGGGAAGGTGCACTACCAGTATCGTCTCAAGTCCTGCTTGTCACAAGAATTAATTATCATTATCGTATGCATCAGTTACAGTAATACACATTTAGCAAAACAAAGGTATATATATATATATATATATATATATATATATATATATATATATATATATATGAACATGTGAAATTATATACAGTACACAAGTTTTAAAACGGCTCAGACTACACTCGTATGTTGATGGACTCGATCCAGCGGAGTGCCTCGTGGGATGCTTGACGGAGCTTCTCAATGCCACCAGGGAGGCGTCTGATTGGACAGTCATTCACAATGTGGCTCATTGTTTGGCTGCCACCAGAGTCACACACACTGTCACTTGAAAAGCCCCACTGGTGCCTGTTGTATTTCCACCTACCCTCCTCAGTCCGATTTCTGTTTACCAGCACCCACACTTCCCTTGGTTGGTGGAAGCCTGGAACTGCAGCTGCTGGATTGTCTACAAGTTCGTGGTTTCGTGTCCTTGTAGCTTGCCACTCACGTTTCCACTCAGCGTCCTCGTCGAATCCTGTGGATAGCATTTGGACTCCCATTTCATATGCTGGTCTTCTAGATTTGAGGCGTTTCCTGGGCTGTCATAGCAAACCGTCATGAAGAGGGATCGAGTTGTTTTCAGAAACTTGCTGACAGAGGTTGTAAAGAGCAGCCTTTCGAAGGAGGTCTGGTGGACAGATGTTGTGTATGACAGTTGTTGTTTGTGACTTTGTCCAAAACGGTGAGGAGAGGGGGGCTACAGAGTGTTACGTCAACTGTCGTCGTAGGGAAGCTGGACAGGAGCAGAAACGATAGCGAACAGGATAACACAACAAATATAAGGTTTATGTAACTTGTACTTCCCCAAATGAACGACGACTCAAATAATGCAGCAATAAGCACAGTCCAGCTATCACAGTGCTAACAAGGAAGAAGTTCCCTTCACTAAACATGAAGGATAGTGCAGTAGCGAAGAGGCTCCAAGTACAAGTGGACTAACTGGCTGCCGGAGGCCATGCTACCCTTCGGCAACAGAAGGCGCTCGGGGTACAGATCCTAAGGGGGCGTGGCTCAGCGAGCGCGTGCCATTGGGTACGCCAGGTCCCGTGTGACTGCCATCGGTGACAGATGGAAACCTGCAATTACATTGCCAACTGTGACGCCTGTGGGTGATATCGATACGAGATTCCATTCAGAAGGCAGTGAGTTTCAGTAGGAGGAGCAACGAGGAGTTCTTTGCAGAACTGGAGCCTAGGTCTGTTCTGTGCATTTGTAGGCGGAAGCCAGTAGCCTGATCTCACTGTTGGATGGGGGGGTGGGGGGGAAGAACCTCCGAGCAATTACAGCTCTTCCCAGAGAATAACTGATTACTACTTTTTGCCTTTTCTGTACGAACAACAAAGGACAGTGTAACGATATGTTTACGTAATGTGTATACATAAACATACAGTTATAAATGTCCCCGTTCGTAGTCACTAATTATAACAATATGTTACTTTTGTGCTGTAACATATAGCTATAATCAGCGGTGGAAACATATTTGCGAACGCCGACTGTGTGCGGCTGTTTCTTGTTGGATCGTCTGATCAGTCGGAAGTTGCATTGCAGAGGAGAGTAAATGCCTATTCAAAATATAATTATTTTGGATAGCTCAACATGGATTTCCTAAGGGACCGTAGTTTATCATGCATTTACCAGTAGAATATAGCGCGGAGAAAATATTTCGCCGCATGCAACTTCCGTCCGAACTCGACGAAAGAATTCGTGACTGTGAACTGTCTATTTGGCAGAAACATATATAAAATTAAATAATTTCATGAAGAAGTGAGACATAGATTCTATAGTAAATGAATAGTCCATACACCAGCTCCATTTAACTCTGAGTTTATGGCAGTTAATAGACGAACTTACACTGCAATGAAGGATTTAACATGGATGCCGTTTTGACTGGCACTTCTCTTAATGAAAACAATTCCTTTGACGTTTTCACATACACGTCGCACAATAAATCTACTGCTAGGCACTTTTAGTATTACACATTTACTTTACACTAGAACAATATTAATTTTAACAATAATAATACGGCGGCAAGACATGCGCGTCCGACACAAGTTACAGGAGACAAGAGAAGAATGAGTAACTGTTCATCGAGAATATCTCGTACCTCAAAAAAAATGTGTAAAAGTGTTCTTCTTCTGTCCGTTTTTCGCGCCGCGGTTTTAAAAGTCAATAACTCACTGCATCTCTGACGGCGCTTCGACAATAAACAAGTTACGTCACAGGTCGTTCACCTTTTACATTCTCGCAACATTATTTGCTAACTGTAGCTGTTGCCGAGCGACTGCTCGATTAGTGAATGATTTAAAATGATAAGGCAATCACATAAGGTTACAACAGGCCGCCGTGGCGCCACCCATCCAGCGTGAGAAAGTCATTTGCTTTCGCTCCAAAATTCAGTTGTATCCAATCGAATGACTTACACCCGCCACCGTGCTTGGCGCGATGAGACTGACCAATCAATCGGGTATTGCCACATGGCTATACCAAGCTCAGGCCTGTTAAGATACTTTTTGCATGCCTAGAGTGGGAAATTTCTGCTGCACCGCCCTGTTTTTACGAGAAATAAGTGGTATTCTCCTTTGTCACGTTGGTAACAGCAGTGAGTCACCCCATCCACGTGCGGTTTTTTTAAGGTTGCGCAGTTGAGAGTTGTGAGCTAAACTTCAGGGCTTCGTCTTCCAGCTGCCATCTATTGCTCATCATCCCACGCTAGCTGATTTTGGGGAAACATTAGTGTCACAATTTGGGGTAGCACAATCCATGTTCTCAGCAGTTCACAACTTGCTTGTTCTGCCAAAGAGCTTGTGTTACCTAATGAATATAGCTCTTTGGTTTTTCACCTCATTATCTTTGGATTCGCGAGCTGCCCAGATGAAAAAATCTTTTTGCGTTTTCTCCATTCAGTCTTGTATATTATTAGATGCCCCAACCCCAACAGCGTTAGTGTCATTTTATGTAATTTCAGTTGAACTTTTCGAGGACTTGGCCCTGCGTCAGAATTTATATGAATTCTGGTCATTCAGTGGTGCACATTATAATTTGTTGCATTCAGCCTTGACTTATATTTCGAAATCCCTTCAGTATCCTACAACTTTCCGCAGGATTAGGCTATCCACAAATAACAAATCTTAACTGCTTCAGACCTAAGCTGTTGTTTCCATTATGACGCTGTAATCGCTGTGTACCATGGCCAAACATAACCATCAGTAATTTCATGGTTACAGAAGATAATGAGCATTCCATTCGATCATGTAATATGATAATAAATTTTTTTATTAAGAAGCGAGAGATATTTTCGATTTTTCCTGGATCTGAATCTTTGTTTAGTGTTTTTCTTGATAATTTTCGGTAACGACTTTGCAGTCTTCAGATATAACAGACAATAACATTTTTATAGAGAGGTTTTATCACAACTCAGGCAAAGGACATACTGCATTCTTGACTCAGATTTACAAGCCACAGGAAGCAAAACCATTCGATTGTTAATGTTAAACGCTAAGGTTACGTTGCAGCTTCGCCGTTGGCATACTGCTGTCAATCAGTTGAGTTCGTTACTTTCATTGGTATGAAGCGAAGAGTGACCTTGAAATAACCACTCACAGCCAGATTTCGGGCCGTGTCGGCTACGTTCGAGCAACGAGGCAGCAGCCTAGACACAGCCTTAAGTTCCAGGTATGAGATCCAGCAATTAACAGCAAACGCATTGTAGCAATTCAAGCAATTAACACGCCTCCATACATATTTTCAGACGAAGAAATGACTGACATCCACATGATGTACAGGGGTACTAATGTCAATGAAGGGTATGCAGCACAATTTTTATCAGAAAGCGTATCGTTGTAACTTAAAGAGTCTAAGGAGAAATCCTTAGTGGAACTGAACATAACAAGTAGTTAATGTCTGCTGAGCGGCTGAAATCGCGTAGACAATATAACACTGTAACTTAACGAGACTTGAGGGAATCACGAGGCTGCAGTGGAAAATTACAAATAGTTAAGTGGGTTTTGAGTCTGCCAAGAACAGAAAGGTAGAAGCTTGTAAAGGGCGAGGACCTACGGACAATGACAAGATTAGCCCGAGCAAGCGACAGGGTTTTACCAGCAGATCGATTTTAGGCGGCCGCAAGACCCTAAAGTACCCTAAAGTGCACCGCTGGTTAATGGCAGACATGGTACACATTCTAATAACATCAAATGAGGCTAGGTACACTAGTAAAACAAATGCAAGAACATAAAGTCTATCAACAGAGTGCAATACAACGTATAAAATGTTGCCAATACAATGTATAAAAAGTTGTAAAATGTAATCATAAACATATTTACAACTAAGCCATTCATTCCACCAAAAATGTTTGCACTTACTGAGTGATAAACAACTATTGTATGGTACAGAATAAACGATATGGCCGGTAATGGCATTGAACAGTAGCCATGATCGAGACTAACAACATTAACTATAACAATATTACATTATTATTGTTAAATATTCTCAAATATGAAGTTTTAATGTCTAAGAGTGGCGAACCAGATCGTCCTCCACTGCTACGCTGATATAATGAAGCAGCATGTAGTTATTAGGGAACCGCTATATTAATTGATGCTCAGTGTTGATTACGTTACAAATGAGGGTGTGTTACAAGCACAAATAGGAAGACGTTAACAAAATAAGTAATTAAAAATGGTAAGAATTGTTGTCAGTAGACACGTCATCTGAAAATCAGAATATTTATTTTAGTTGTAGAACAATTAGTATAGGAATGGTGGACCACTTGCATATAACTGAAATTTTGTCTGATGTGTGTAACTTGGTGGGGGATTCTCGAGCTCTCATTGGTTGAAGGATCGTGACGTTGGGGGATGTTGGTAGTGGAAGAGGTAGTCTTGGGAAGAGGGTGGACGAAGAGGAGGGAGAACTATTCGGGACGTCGGTAGGAAAGCAGAGACTCTAGTTTTCAGCCATCGAAGAATACGGCAGACAGGTGCGGTTTTATTAACGTAGAGACATTTTTGTCGATTTATCGGATCTAAGTTACAGGCATCTAAGAAAGCCAATGAAGAAACTTACTCATTGAGTACACGTCGTGATTTGCCCTGAGTGGGGAAGCTGTCATCTTTCCTGTCACTCTAAAAAATTCAAGGGCTGTGATAAAGTTCAATAATTAGCTTAGTGCGTGTGAAAACTGCTTGTAGGACCACCGTTCAGTAGCAGTTTCGACCTTACTAAGCAGACCTTCATTTCTTAAAAGTTAAATCTGCATCATTGCCTACGTTTATTACAATTTTTTCCCAGTCTGCCCATGTGGATTAATTTATAACTCCCCTAAGTGTCTATCTTCAATTATTCGACGGCAGGATCATCTTTTAGTAAATTACTTTGCTTATACAGCAACGGGCCTTAAACAGGACAGTGTACGGCTCGTCCCTAGCACTTTCACAATCAAAGCTTTATTCAGAGAAGTACATTTGCCACCCTGTTTCATTAACAGCAGAGCAGCACGTTGCAAACTCAGATAAGACAGCCAGACAGCAAAGTGTTCACTCGTCGTTTATAGCTTACGTGCAACATGCAGGTAGATCAAGAATAGTATCAGGTTCACGGTCTTGTACTGCAACAAGTGGACACAGTAGCAGGTACAAGTAGGAGAAGGGTTGCTGCACCAGAACACATTACGTCTTGCACCATATGGCGGATATCCACGGAGTAACAGTTGTATCCATATCACATACAAACTGTGAAAGTCCTTTCCGCACCTTGCTTTCCAACCCGGGTTGCCGTTTGACACTGGATCCTTACATAATATGGGAATGATCCACGCTTCCTCGTGTACATGTCATTAACAGACTACTCAAGCTTTACCTGTGATTATATTATCGTCATCTGCAACATATACGTTTGGGCTTGTGAGAACTCACGTGCTACGATTGAGAAGTTACATCAGTGGAGATTTTCCGTAAACGTTTGGGCAGCTGTCGTTGGTAGGGTCACATTTCCTACCTGGCCTACTTACTGGGTGTACTTTCATTTCCTGCAACACAAGCAAAGCAACTATTTGATGATGTTCCTTGTGGTGAAAGGATTCGTATGTGGTGCATGCGTGATGGTGCACCAGCACACTTTCATGAAGCTATCTGGGAGTACATAGCACGAATCTTTGGCAACAAATGCATCGATCGTGGCTCGCCAAAACCATAACGCACGAGGTCCACCGACTGGAACCGTAGGATTATTTGTGTGAGAGTATCTAAAAGTTTCGGTGTTTTCCAGCACAGCTGATAGTACGATTAATGTTGGGTACGTATTGTGGGTGGTGCTCAGAGTATTTGAAATATTTTACCAACATAATTTAAACTTTATTCAGAAGTTGGTCCTGATGCATGGTCTCTTAAATGTTGCAGAATGACATTACAACTGTACACGGAACGTACATACATATACAGGGTGAGTCACCTAACGTTACCGCTGGATGTATTTCGTAAAACACATCAAATACTGACGAACCGATTCCACAGACCGAACGTGAGGAGAGGGGCTAGTGTAATTGGTTAATACAAACCATACAAAAATGCACGGAAGTACGTTTTTTAACAAAAACTTACGTTTTTTTAAATGGAACCACGTTAGTTTTGTTAGCACATCTGAACATATAAACAAATACGTAATCAGTGCCGTTTGTTGCATTGTAAAATCTTAATTACATCGGGAGATATTGGAACCTAAAGTTCACGCTTGAAACCTCCGACGTTCAGTTGCGTTTTGTAACAAACACGGGCCACGGTCGGCGAGCAGCATCTGCAGGGACATGTTTACGATGACGACCGTGTTTACGAGTGTGGCTGTAGTGCACTGTTGTGGTTTGGTCTAGCTGGCGCAGTGTCCGCATGTAGCGCTTGCTGCTATTGTTATTCTGCATTCGTCTCCGCACGCAGACCAACTGTAGTACACCGTGTTACCAGACGTCTGTGATAGTGTAGTGTTGTAGGAACTGTGACCATGGTGTATTCGAACTCTGAAAAGGCGGAGATGATACTCATCTATGGCGAGTGTCGACGAAATGCAGCTGAAGCCTGCAGGCTGTATGCAGAACGGTACCCGGACAGAGAGCATCCAACGTGCCGCACATTGCAAAACATCTACCGTCAACTGTATGCAACAGGTATGGTCGTAGCGCGCAAACGGGTCCATAACAGGCCCGTCACAGGAGAAGCGGGTGCAGTTGGTGTGTTAGCTGCTGTTGCCATGAACCCACACATCGAGTACACGGGTCATTGCGAGAGCCGGTGGACTGTAGTGCCATGCGCATACTGCATCGTCACCGCTTTCACCCGTTTCATGTGTCTCTACATCAGCAATTACATGGTGATGACTTTAATCATCGAGTGCAATTCTGTGAATGGGCATTAACAGAGAATGCGTTGCAGTTCTACCTGTTTACCGATGAAGCGGGTTTCACAAACCACGGGGCAGTGATTCTACGGAACATGCATTACTGGTCCGTGGACAATCCTCGCTGGCTCAGACAGGTAGAGCGACAGCGACGTGGACTCTAAATGTATGGCGCGGAATCATTGGCGACCACCTCATTGGTCCTCACTTCATTGCAGGGGCCAAAACAGCTGCAACATACATCGAGTTTCTACAAAATGATCTGTCAACGTTGCTCGAAAATGTCCCACTGGAAACGCGTCGACGTATGTGGTATCAGCATGATGGTGCACCTGCACATTCCACAATTAACACTAGGCTGACCCTTGACAGGATGTTCGATGGGCGTTTCATAGGGCGTGGAGGACACACAAATTGGCCAGCCCGTTCTCCTGAACTTACACCTCTGGACTTCTTTCTGTGGGGTACGTTAAAGGAGAATGTGTACCGTGATGTGCCAACAACCCCAGAGGATATGAAACAACGTATTGTAGAAGCCTGCGGCGACATTACACCAGATGTACTGTGGCGTGTACGACATTCATTACGCCAGAGATTGCAGTTGTGTGCAGCAGCAAATGATGGCCACCACATTGAACATCTATTGGCCTGACATGTCGGGACACACTCTATTCCACTCTGTAATTGAAAACGGAAACCACGTGTATACGTGTACCTCACCCCTCATGGTAATGTACATGTGCGTCAGTGAAAAAGACCAATAAAAAGGTGTTAGCATGTGGACGTAATGTGCTGTTCCAGTCTCTTCTGTACCTAAGGTCCATCACCGTTCCCTTTGGATCACTACGTAATTCGGTGCTCTCTGATACACACGATCGAACAGCGGAGGAGTGGTACTCAAGCGTCAACTATCGGTTACAATATCTCCGGATGTAATTAACATTTTACATTTCAACAAACGGCACTGGTTACTTATTTGTTTATATGTTCAGATGTGCTAACAAAACTAACGGGGTTCCATTTAAAAAAACGTAGGTTTGTGTTAAAAAACATACTTCCGTGCATTTTTTTATTGTTTGTATTAACCAATTACACTAGCCCCTCTCCTCACCTTCGGTCTGTGGAATGGGCTCGTCAATATTTTATGTGGTTTACGAAATATATCCAGCGGTAATGTTAGGTGACTCACCCTGTATATTTTACTATCTGCTAATGACCAAGTCGTTATGCCATAAGACAGTCAATCCCCTAGAACTTAGAACTACTTAAACCTAACTAACCTAAGGACATCACACACATCCATGCCCGAGGCAGGATTCGAACCTGCGACCGTAGCAGTCCCGCGGTTCCGGACTGCAGCGCCTAGAACCGCACGGCCACCGCGGCCGGCAAATATTTAAAACTTTTGTTATATTGTATGTACTAGGAAACTTTAAAGGTAAGCTACACATCTCATTCCACGTTATGTCTATTGTCCAAAAAAAGTTCCACATTGTCATTACATGTTCAGTTTTTCCTGCAGACGCGGTTATGCTGCGGTATGGCTAACAGGTGCTTCACAGTGGAGGAGTGAAATTGCATTGTTACTGGAAATGTGCGATTTTCGCAGGCAAAGTGTCTAAATTGCCAAAGATTCAACTCTAAATTATGGCCATGTGCAGGCGTAATGCAACGACACGTCCAGCTGTAGTGAATTGGTGCCACAGATTTGACCAACGTCATTTGATGAGCGTGATGCTGATCGAGAAGGAAAACAGTCGACATGTGTAACTTACGTTTTTTAAGTACACTAGTATTTTAGAAAAAAGGGAAAGTCGAATGATGAAATTAAGAAAATAGCTAATAAAGGGCGAGAAAGTAATTGGGATGCTCAACTCAGTCTCACGAAGCAGGAATGCGACGAATAGAAATAAAAGAATAATATTCGATATTAGAGAGTATTGTCTCGTATGGAGCAGGAGGTATTAATTAGCTTAAAGTATCAGAGATAGACTTTGAAGGAGCTCCGCACCAATTTCAAGAAAAGAAAAAGTGTGGAACGATGAATTTTTCAAGAGAACAAAAGTAAAAGAAGGAATATCTGATGTGTAAGACTGAAGGAAATTGCAGTGGAATGGACGTGTACGAAGAAAGGAGGAAATAAGAATGCTAAAGCTTATAGTGGTATGATAAACTGAAGGAAGAAAGAGAGGACCATGATACATAACTACCTGGCTCCAAAATCTACAGTTGATATTGAGAAAACTTGGTGTAGAAGAATAGGATACACAAGATCGAAACATGAGGAGAAATCTCTTGAAGTTCCGCACTGTCGCCTGATAAACAAAGTAAGAGCCTACAAAATATCAGACCAGTTTTTAGCAAACAGAACACAGCATGTTGTTCTCAATGGAGAGACGTCTACAGACGTTAAAGTAACCTCTGGCGTACCACAGGGGAGCGTTATGGGAACATAGTTTTTCACAATATATATAAATGACCTAATAGATAGTGTCGGAAGTTCCATGCGGCTATTCGCGGATGATTCTGTAGTATACAGAGAAGTTGCAGCATTAGAAAATCGCAGCGAAATGCAGGAAGATCTGCAGCGGATAGGCACTTGGAGCAGGGAGTGGAAACTGACCCTTAACATAGACAAATGTTATGTATTGCGAATACATAGAAAGAAGGATCCTTTATTGTATGAATATATGATAGCGGAACAAACACTGGTAGCAGTTACTTCTGTAAAATATCTGGGAGTATGCGTGAGGAACGCTTTGAAGTGGAATGATGATATAAAATTAATTGTTGGTAAGGCGGGTACCAGGTTGACATTCATTGGGAGAGTCCTTAGAAGATGTAGTCCATCAACAAAACAGGTGGCTTACAAAACACTCGTTCGACCTATACTTGAATATTGCTCATCAGTGAGGGATCCGTACCAGGTCGGGTTGACGGAGGAGATAGAGAAGATCCAAAGAAGAGCGGCGCGTTTCGTCACAGGGTTATTTGGTAAGCGTGATAGCGTTACGGAGATGTTTAACAAACTCAAGTGGCAGACTCTGCAAGAGAGGCGCTCTGCATCGGGGTGTAGCTTGCTGTCCAGGTTTCGAGAGGGTGCGTTTCTGGATGAGGTGTCGAATATATTGCTTCCCCCTACTTATACCTCCCGAGGAGATCACGAATGTAAAATTGGAGAGATTTGAGCGCGCACGGAGGCTTTCCGGCAGTCGTTCTTCCAGAGAGCCATACACGACTGGAATAGGAAAGGGAGGTAATGACAGTGGCACGTTAAGTGCCCTCCGCCACACACCGTTGGGTGGCTTGCGGAGTATAAATGTAGATGTAGATGTAGATGTAGAAAAGGGAGTGTTGAAGACGTTTTTCCTAATACTATCAAACTTCTGAGCTACTGTTAGGTTGGAGAAGGAACGGCTGTTTTGAGAAAATTTCAGTTAATAACAGCACAATAAATTTAACATGTCAGGTATAGGAGACTCTGGGTCTCCTCAAATTCTGGAGAGTCTTGGCCTCCTCGTTAGTGTTTCAACAGCTGTTGGCAACTCGATGTTTACGTTACAATCCCTAGGAGCAAACGCGCGTGTCGTGCAAGGAGCGTTCCGCGGAAGTGAGCGCGCCCTGTGCCCGGCGACGAGAAGTTAATCGGCGAGCAGCGACCCAGATTTAGGCGGCGGGTGCGCGTGGCTGGAACAAAGGCACACCGCACAAAGGCGGGTGGGCGACAGTGCCGGCCCAGCAGCCGAGCCACCACTCAGCGACAATGCAGCGGCCGCCGCCGCCACAGCGCCTGCACGCTGCAGGCTAGGCAACCGAGTGGCACACCGCCCCTGCCGCCGAGGTTGGAAGCTACCCGCGTCACAGACCCGCGGTGCATCCTGGACCCGCGCTGAATCATTTAATGCGTTTACCATTTGCTACCGCTGGGAACTGTGTTTGTCTTCCCCACGCAGAGGTGCGTTCTGTTGGGCTCTGAATTGTTCGAGGGCAAGTAGGACTTGTGATAACATAATCCAGCCTGCCTTCAGAATGAACTGCAGCATTTACTTGTTCTAGTTATTATTATTATAGTTATTATTACTACAGACATTCTTTCAGCGAAAACATTATCTTATTCAGCGCTTAATTGGGCACCAGTGATGGTAGCAGGGCTGTAGCAGTGCTGCATAAAGACGGTAACGTTGTCACACTATGTTCACTGCCTGACACTAGCTGTTTTTAACCACGTTACAAGACTGGCTGCTTGAGAAAATTGTACTATATATTCACACAGATTCTTCAAAGTGAATATACAAAACATTTACAAACATTAACAAAAATCTTTCATTTGATCACTGTGGAACATCTGGGCAACCAAATGATGAAACTGCAGTTGAAGAACAAATTGAAAACTGAAAAACACAATATCTCTATAGACCTGTCCGTCTTTCAGATGGTAAAAGTCTACGAAAAATGTGTCACACATTCCGACAGCCCGTTAATACTTATCAGATTGCGAAAGTGCGTTTGGTCATCACTATTTAAAGTGTCAAACTTAAACAATTGAAGACACTGTTGTTAAACGGCTTCTTTACTCCCATGATCACAACTTTTTAATTAGCAGGTCGTCATAGTTTTGGTAATTGGATTAAATAATTTTAAAGTTCAAACTTAAACAACTGAAGACACTGTTGTTGAATGGCTTCGTTACTCCCATGCTCATTACTTTTTAATTAGCATGTCGTCATAGTTTTGGTAATTGGATTAAATAATTTTAAAGTTCAAATTAACTCAGTAATTACACGTTCTGGAATAAGAATTTAACAGCAGTAAATTTGTGACTGATATAACATTAGGAAAGCAACAATGCTGACTTACGAATCCTAAAACAATTATCCATGATCCAGTAAGTATTCTAGAAAATGCCGAAAGGGACGTTTGTTTCCCTAGGCACTTTCTTCCTGATTTTGTAAAATATTTCTTGTAGTCGTACACACAAAAGCGAAATTCCGGTACCAAAGTATGTGAAACGTATAACAATACCACGTATTCTCAAGGCCAACAGTGTTCTGCAGAATGTGGTACTTTTTTAACCATTTGTAATAAGGTATTGTTGAAAATCAGCCGCGAAGTGTTAAATAGGGACAATTTTTCTCTCAGTTTAGTTATTTTAACGAAACTGAAGGAAATTTAAAGTGTGAAACAATTTTATACAAAAGTTTTCGTTTCATAGTTTTCATCAAAAACATTCAAACCCCGAACGAAATTTAGATTTAATGTGTCATCTTTCGAGAAACAAAATATGTCCCCTTTATATAGCTTAGAACAAACGAACCACCAAATTTAAGAGTTACAAAACATCACAAAATAATATCGTTCTTCTGTAGGATGTTCTTTCTCTCACATCTGTCGTTCACTACTCCCGAGAGTTGGGCTGGCATGTGGAAAAAACTCTGTTCCTTTCAGCCAAACTTCCCAGTAGGCGAGAAGTGGAGCAGAAGCGGTCCTAATTGGGAATATATGGGATGCGGTTTTCAGCTATGGCGTCCGTCTGAAGACAAAGAAAAACCTCCTGTAAACGTTGATCAGAACCCTATGACTAGACTTTCTTTTAATTCATTTTCATGGACAGTATTGTCCATTCGGGAAACGACGTTTCTCTGAAGGTCAGCTGCGCTCTGTTCGTCCACGAGATTTAGAAAGTACTGACGAACCGTGACCATGTTGACGCTAAGTTCCCCTAGTTCTAGAAAGGTTCCTATGCAGTCCTGGGTTGTCACTTAGTGAACAAAATACGATATAAAGGAATACGGAAACATCTTTTTGACTGGAATGAAGATAACCTAGCGTATGGAGTCATATGAGTTCTAGACACATTTTTCACGGGCACCAGTTGCAAACGGAACAGAAATAAAGGGAATGATGGTACAAGATGTACCCTCCTCCACAAATAATAACGGGAAGCTGCGGAAATGTAGATGTAGGCAGATAAAATAGGTTCTATATTTGACAAGAACAAACTGGGCGTTAAATGGAATGTCATTGCTCTCAACGTGTTAACATCGATGTGATTTTAAGAAAGATCTCGCTTTTTAATCAGCACAAATTATCTATAGTGCCAGACAGTGTGCTTGTAAAGTGGCATTCAGACTTTGCCATAAACCAGACAGCGAACGCACGAGAAGCTCTTCACCGCCAGCTGTCAAGTTTAGATACTCGTCAGTTACTTCACGTTATTCACATTTTGTGCATCAAGTACAGTACAGTGAGCCAAGTGGAAATACGAACACCTATATACACACTTTTTGATGTACTGTTTGCTTACCAAAACCAAAACCTAAGTTATACAAGCATACAAGAAGTAGGGGACAGTCGTAGGATGAGGAGAAGTATGACATGAGTGAAATGATGAATCACGAAAATGATGACTGATTAAAATTTTGCAGTTATATCATAAGAGACCTCTTGAGGCAAGCCACTTGCGTCAAGCGTTTTTGAACATGATAGTGCACAAGTCAGCCTATGTGTTTTCCTCGACAGGGCGTTTCCTCAGAACTGGATTGACAGAGGCAGCCAAATTAACTCCTGTCCTACGTCACGTGGCAATACCCTCTTGGACTTATCTGTGTGGCGATTTGTCAAAAAGCTTGTTTTCCAAGCGGCGTTGGCTGCATTGTTTATGAGGATTTGTTGAAACTGAAACACAGTGCAGGCTCCCACCGACTGGTATTTAAATCGTAAATGTCGTTAATTCTCCCTGTCTGTGGCAGGCTGAGAAGGGAGTTTGCTTAATTTTATCAGCAGGGATTACTTTTATTAATTTTTATATAAGCCTGCTGTGGGGAAGGGTCTTATGCACACTTTTTCTCTCTCGGCAGCGTAACCTTCCCTGACCATTCTGCCCGCTTTAGAATTGATGTTTAGGCCCATCAAAGTTCAGAATATAATCTTATGGACTGAATTTGAAGTCGCAACGGATAACGCAATTGTAATTTTGGGGATGATCAGAGAAAGCTACATCCTGCACGAATCTAATCTTGTGACAATAATTTTAGTAAGGGGCACAGCGTGATTGATATGATTCTCTTTTCTTAGGTATGGTTTAAATGAGCAAGCCGAGAACGGAAAATACTTCGAAAAACAAAGTTAATTTTATTTTAACCAACATTAGACAAACTTACGAAGTTACTTCTTAACAATCTTTTGAATACACATTTCACTAATTCTGCTTTGAATTTTCATTTAACTATGGACAAAGATTATTTAACTATATTTAACTATGCACATAGATTATTTCTCCTTTGAATTACAAGCCGTGTTGCCTTTGATTTGCATCGTCCTTTGGGGGGAAGGAAAATCTTGGAGAGCACGTTGTCACTACTACTGTGCTGATACATGCAGATGCACTAAGTTATCACTGAAATGCAAATATCGTAACTATTTCTCTATGCAGATTTTCTATGTACAGTGGCTGGCATCGAGCAGGACTCGTGGCTGGTATCTCCAGCGCGAAGTGCTTGAATATGAAACGATTCATCTTAGAAAAGCTACACTCGTCACTAAATTTTCAATAAGTTGTTAAACATCGACACATGCTAGCATAAGTGTTCAGCAATCGCAAAACCTGGCTACAACTCCCTCTATTAGCTTTCTCGGCGGTTGCAGTTTGAAACTATGCACCACGTGGCGGGTCGTAACGGAAATCTCGAACGGAGAAGATTATTTTTATATCGGATAAATTGAACAAAAATCAACAAATGGTTCTTAATTAATCAATAGCGAAAAAGCCTCTGATAAATAAATTGTTAACATTACACATATTTAAACATTCAAATATCTTTGTCCTGATTTCGACGCAGGGTTCTGAAGGAACGTCTGGTCGTTCGCCTGTCTTCCAAAAAACTCCCCGTAACCGTTGCGCGGCTCTTTCTCCCGAGAAGCGGGAAGTGGTGGGGGAGGCCCATGACCAACCTCTGCTAAGATAACTTTTTTTTTTAGACTTTCGCACCTCTGGTCGAGCCATCTTGTTCCTGCTCTTTGCCTTCCACTGACTGTCTTAAAGTTGGTAGAAGATTCTGAGACCCACTACATCTCTGGTTTGTCTGCTAACACACTCAAAACATTCACACGTGACCACGTACTTTAAGGAGAGGTGGGGAAATGTAAATAGGGACACAGGACGTGCGTATTGTAATGAGAATAAAAGACTCTGATCCATAATTGTTTCTACATGCATGTAATTTGGGACTGAAATTATTTCTCTGTTCATTAATTATGTAAAGTAATTGAATTTACGCTGATAATGTCTATCAGCTGATAGCAACATAACACTGATTTTAACTATGTAACAAAACCTATTGTTACGTTACAACAGGTTAAATGTCTTGCATGTTTATAAAATACCACTTACAGAAAAAGAATTTAAGACATGCCACTTTGTTAATGATACAGTCAAAAAATCATTAAAATATATCACTTGGATGAGATGCCATAATACATTGAAATTTTGAAGTTTCTTTTGAAAGCACAGGCTCTTACTCAACCAAAGATTTAAACTATATAAAATTTTCCGAGCGGAACGGTGCTTATGAGTGGAGACATTGATAAAATGTTTTTACGGCAAGGATGCGCTGTGCCAACTTTGAGGATCAGGTAACATTGAGGGACAGCCAGGAGTGTTCCACTCCTTAATAATGAACGAGCTCGAGTGAGCTCTTTAGCGGAAGGATTTAAAATGTACGGCGCGTTATTGCATGCTTCCTACCCGCTTTGAAGGCGAGGAGAAAGGCGGGGAAAGAGATAAAGGGGGATGGATGAGCGGGAAAGGGGTGATGAGATTCCCGGTAGGATGAGTCGATGGCGTTTTCTTCTGGCAAGTTGGCAGTGCCGCTGCGGCGCGCTGTTGCATTTCTAATGAGGCACTAACAACGGAGGAGATTCTTCCTGGGAGGTGCCCGCGGCAGAGATGATGAAAAAGGAAATAGCAAAGCAGCGGGGACAGGGGAGAGAGTGGGGCTTGGGGGAGTGGATGGTCTGGGAGTGAAAAAAATCCGGCGGCCAGGAGTAGACCCGCGGGACGTCGCACGGCCGGCGCCACGGGACGCCAAACTTTGTTAGCGCTGCAGCTTCGGCCCGCAGGCGCCTGATGCGGGCTCCGTGTCCACGACGCGGCTCTCTCTGTCTGCTGCTTTCCCTTCCTCTAGGTCGTCGTTGCCCCACCATCCTGTGATGTGGTGCCTTGCAGGAAGCCACTGACTCCAGCAGAGTCTACTTAAATCGTTAACCAGTTGATATACGCTTGTTCAGGTTAGTCTCTAATCTTCAGATACCATCTCTGTCTTCTGATTGGTTTGGAGCGGCCCGCCACAATTGCATCTCCTATACCAACATCTTCATCCGTACTAGCACTCGCAACCTACGTTTTCAATTATTTGTTTGATTGCGAAGCCCATTGCGAGCAAAAAGCTGTCTCGCATGGCATGCCTTTAAGATCCATGTTAACTGTTCTTAACGTGCACAATGTTAATGCGTAATGTCATTTCGAAGGCCATAAGCCGTGCGGGATTAGCCGAGCGGCTTAAGGCGCTGCAGTCATGGACTGTGCGGCTGGTCCCGGCGGAGGGTTCGAGTCCTCCCTCGGGCATGGATGTGTGTGTTTGTCCTTAGTATAATTTAGGTTAAGTAGTGTGTAAGCTTAGGGACTGATGACCTTAGCAGTTAAGTCCATAAGGCTTCACACACATTTGAACATTTTGAGGCCATAACTATAAATAACCAACACGAATTTCCTACGGAAGATTGGGAAAACAGGTAGAAGCTGACCTCAGTTTGAATTCTGCAGAAATGTAGGAACACACGTGTCAATACTGACCCTCAGAAGTCAGTTTAACGAAAGGCAAGTCTGCATTTATAACATTTGTAGACTTAGAAAAAGCTTTTGACAATGTTGACTGGAATAGTCTCTTTGAAATTCTGAAGGCTACTTACCTCTTGTATAAAAACCGGACGGCATGAAAGGAAAGCAGTGGTTGAGAAGCGGATAAGGCAGGATTGTAACGTATCCCCGATCATATTCAATATGTACATCGGAAAAACAATAAAGGAAAGCAAAGAAAAATTTGGAGTAGGAATCACACTTCAGGCACTTCAGGGGGAGGAAATAAGAAATTTGAGGTTCGCTGGTGACGTTGTAATTCTGTCAGAGACAGCAAAGGACATGGAAGAAGAGGTGAACAACATGGACAATGTCTTAGATAGAGGATGTAAGATGATCATTAAAAAAAGCAAAAAGAGGAGAATTGTATCTTGGGGAATTAACTCAATTGATGATGCTAGGTGAATTTGATTAGGAAATGAGAAACTGAGAGTAGTAGATGAGTTTCGCTATTTGGGCAGCAAAAATAACTGATGTTGACCGAAGTAGAGAGGATAAGCTTAATTTAGTGACATGGAATATATATTTAAGTCTTAGGAAATTTTTTCTGAAGATATTTGTCTGGAGTATAGCCAGGTATGAAAGTGAAATATGTACGATAAACAGTTCAGACAAAAAGAAAATAACAGCTTTCGAAATGTTGTGCTACAGAAGAACGTTGAAGATTAGATGGGTTGATCTTGTAACTAATGAGGAAGTACTGAATGGAGTTGGCGAGACAAGAAATTTGTGGCACATCATGACGAAAAGACGTTTCATAGGACGCATTCTGCGACATCAAGGGAAGCGTATGTGATAAAAATCGTAGAGGGAGATCAAGATATGAGGACAATAACCAGATTCAGAATTATGTAGGTTGCAGTAGTTATTGAGAGGTGAAGAGGGTAGCACAGGATAGAGTATAGTGGAGAGCTTCATAAAACCAGTTTTCTAACTGAAGACCTATACAAAACTTTATTTTAACACGAATGGAAGGCGTCAAAAATTTATTCAATAAATTATAATAAAAATTATCAGATTATTCAACATTTCTACATCATTTAACTACTGGATTTTTGAGTGGCTAGCAGAGTTACTTCCCCCAACAAGATAACTAAGCTCTCATATCGCAAAATATCACACAGTAATTTTTCTGAAAATTTGTTAACCCCAAATGAGCAGAGTGACTGGACACCTGGTTGATCAAGATGCTCAAGCACTCAATGCAGCAACTGCTAATCTGAAACAGGTGATCGAACAGAAATCCCCCAAGTGCGGGCCAACAATGCCCCACCACGCCATCGCTGCGTTTTATACTCGCCGTAATTGTTCCCTGACAGTTGTGCTGCTCGCCGCTGACACACGGATGACTCTGCTGCAGAGGACGTGGGCGCAGTACTGCTGCAACTCCGAGCTCCGGTCGTCCACTAAGATGCACTCTCCAGACCGCATCTTCAGCATCCCTACTGCGCACTCCAAACTCCATCCACCGTGAACTCTTTCCACTGTCTTTTTATTTTCAAGAGTGTTCTTAAGACTATCTGTTGTGGATTGGCAAGACAGCCAACCCACTATAAGGAAGTCGAAAGGCACGCGTTTAAGCTCACGCAGGCTGGCGTGAGGTCTGGAACAGCACAAGGAATTGAGACTAGCAAAAAAGGTACGTAGCTTCTGGAATACTTAACTTTAATCCATAATTGGTGAACATCGCTCTTGACGGTACATGTTTTACAGCGTCAATAGTAACTGGTAATGGCGCCTTGCTAGGTCGTAGCAAATGACGTAGCTGAAGGCTATGCTAACTATCGTCTAAGAAAATGAGAGCGTAATTTGTCAGTGAACCATCGCTAGCAAAGTCGGCTGTACAACTGGGGCGAGTGCTAGGAAGTCTCTCTAGACCTGCCGAGTGGCGGCGCTCGGTCTGCAATCACTGATAGTGGCGACACGCGGGTCCGACGTATACTAACGGACCGCGGCCGATTTAAAGGCTACCACCTAGCTAGTGTGTTGTCTGGCGGTGACACCACACTATCTATGGTTCCTTTCCAAGCCATATACGTCAAACAACAGCGAAAAGTATATACACGGAATTCCAATAGCGAGGACTTCCTCCAGCACACAGAATCCCATCATGGCAATACGTCACGTTACCAGTCCAATCATATCCCAAATTGCCTTCCCACTTTTTTAAAACAGTCGTTTCGGCTCTGTCTGTCTCCGTGACATCATTACCTAAGTTACCAATGGCACGTTTTCTAACCTCCGAAATTAGAGAGCCATATGCGAAGCTAGGCCTGTCACTTATTTTCGTCTTTCATCGGTTTACTTTCAGTCCATAATAAATAGTCATTACAGTGTTCGTTCCATTCAATGTGTCCTGTAATTCTTCATTTTTGCTTTATCCACCAGTGGCCGGACAGTGGTGTGCAAGTCAAAAAAAAAAAAAAAAAAAAAAAAAAAAGAACAGGAGAGACACGATGACGACGTAAGGGGGCAAGACCGTTAGCAGACGGGACTCAAACCCACGCCAGAGTCGAGCAACAGAACTGACCGAACGGCGGACCCAACACACGAACAGCAATTTAGCAGCAACCTATGCAACAGCGAAGTGCAACGAACTTTCGACACAATGCTGTCAAAAGGTCAAGCACTAGCCGCAATACAAAGTCGATACCAAAGAGTAAGACCAATACCAAAGCGAAGCCGTCGACGAGTAATCAGTAGTACGGTGCAGATAGTAACGAACGCTATCAGGCGAAGTACGCGACAGGCTGAGCGGTCTTTTTTTTTTTTATTGTATTTCAGTTCCCCATCGGGGCGGGCTGGCAGCAGCACATGCACTGCTCATCAGCCGAAAGACATAGAACAAACAATAGAAGACAGTGAAAAATATACAAAGGAGAGAATATGGTGAACATAGATATAAAAAAGGGGGAACATCATGGAAGGCAATAGACAGAAAAGGGGCGACTGTAAAATGCAGATAAAAACCGTAAAAAAGTAGCGCACACTAAAAACCACACACTGTGACAATTAAAAGAACACAAGGCAGAGTATGATCGAAGCATAAAAGTACCGACGGATGGCGTAGCACATAACAAACACTGACGGCGAACCTCAAGGCAGCACACAATTAAAATCACACCTCTTGACGCACAGGAGAAACAGCACTAAACACAACACTGACGTGGCACGCTGACGACGATCAAAACGGAGGATCTGCCAGGCGCTAAAAGATTAGGGACACCGGAAGAAGGGAGGGAGGGAAGGGAAGAGACGGGAGAGATGGTCGGGGGGCGCGCTGAAGAGGGCCAGGGAGGGAGGGATGTGGGAAGGAAAGAGGCAAGGATGGGGTGCAGGGTCTCAGGGGGGGGGGGGGGCTGAACGGTCTTTTTTTTTTTTCTTTATTGTAATTTGAACACCCCATATAAGGCGGGCTGGCAGCGGAAAAGTTTACTCCGCTCTTCAGCCATAAGCATGAGAATAAAAAAGAAAGGGAGACATATAAGTAACAGATTGGCGGTTAAAAAACAGTAGATACAATAATTAAAAACATGAAGCCGTTCACACTCGACGAAACAAACAAGAAAACTGTCGGCACTGTGCACAAACACTGACGAGTTAGACGACACATGTGAACGAAGGAGCGTGGGCGGCGAAAAACACTGATGCACAAACACGACGGCACAGACACTAAACCGAGGGCGATGATCTCCGGCGCGCGAATGTTCACTTTGCGTGTGCGAGTCCGGGGACCTGCCAAGAGAGGAGGAGGAGGAGGAGGAGGAGGAGGAGGAGGTGGAGTGGGAGAGCGAGAGGGGAGAGCAGAGACGCCACGGGCAGCTGAACGATCGAGTTGCGGCTGTATTTATGCCGACCGCGAGGGACTATTGGCGGCGTATTCACATGGTGAGACGTTGGCGCACTCACTTAGCGGGTGCAGCACTGCAGCAACACTGCCCTCTATCGTGCATCGAGGTCTATTTACTCTGGTGGGCATTCAACTACCGCGCAACCCGACACCAGAATTTTCCCTACGGATAGCCGTGTCATCGGCGAACTTACCTTTGACATGTTTCATCCTTAATTATTATCCCACTCTTGCAGCTTTCTGTTATTTCTGTCACTGCCTCATCAGAATACAGACTGAACGGCAGGGGCAAAACATAAATGCCCGTCTTACGTCCTTTTTAATCCAAGCACTTTTTTGTCGCTCTTGTATTCTTATTTTCCCCTCTTGGGTCTTGTTCATATTTTATATTATTTATTTATTTATTTATGCATTTATTTTATCTGGCAAGATTAGGGCCTTCAGGCCCTCTCTTACACCTAACCAGGCATACTCAGATTCAACAAATTTCAGTTTCTACAGAACATTAAGGACATATAACATGTTATACAGTATTAATGTTACAGAAAAAATTAGAGATTATAAAAGTACTACAATGATAATTATAACAATCAAAAAGTAATTATAATAATCAAGAATAATAATAATAGTAATGACTATGTATAGGAAAGCGAACATATTTTTTCTTTTATGAATGTCAGTCCTATTGCTAGTTGGGAATTTTCTCGTTATATTCTTGCAGCTTGTGAGTTATTCTCATCAAGCAGAGACATAAGACGATAGAATGGGGTGAAAGAGATATAGAAAAGGTAGATAAGTTAGAGGAGGAGAAATAGAATGGTAAAATTCGAAGCTATGATGGAGAGGAGAAAGAAAAAGATGAGAGGGGCACGACAATGGTGGCTATACCGTCCCTAATATGTAAGTCTTGAGTTCCCTCTTGAATGTTAAGTGGTTCTGGATAAGACGCAGATCACAGGGAAGCGCGTTCCATAGTCGTATGGCTGAGATGGAGAATGACACAGAGAAAGATTTTGTGTTATGTAAAGGTACAGCCAAGATGCTAGATGTATCCGATCTGGTATTGCGGTTGTGGAATGATGATAGGTGTTTAATGTGAGAAGATAAGTATTGGGGGCACCAGTGGCTAAGAAATCGTTGAAGTAAGCACATCGTGTGGAGATCGCGTGCCTTATGTGGGCGTATCCGACCTAGCTGGGAGTATGAAGGACTGATATGATCATACAACCGTATATTGCATACGTATCTAACGCAAGCATTCATCACTAGCTCGAGGCATCTCGAATTTTCACTATTTGTGCCGTGTTGAACTACATCACAGTAGTAAAGATTAGGCAAGACTAGTGTTTGGACTAATTTTTGTTTAACATGGGTTGGAAATATTTTTCTAAATTTTTGAATTGCATGTAGGGAGGAGAGCGATTTCCGGCAAGCTGTGACTGTTTGTTCTTCCCAGTTTAGGTGTTCATCCAAGATTATTCCAAGGTCTTTTACTGTTTTTTGGTATGGTAGTTGGGTACCATTGAGGAGTATTTGAGGGACTGTTTCGCGAAAGTACCGACTGATTAACTTTGGATGAGATATAAGTATGACCTGGGATTTCTTGGGGTTTAGTTTCAGACCTAGGTTCTGTGCCCATCGAGAAACAGAGCAAAGATCTGCGTTCATACTCGCTACTGCGTCAGCAATGTACTTGGGGCTTGCACTTATGTACAGTTGGATGTCGTCGGCATATAGATGGTAGTTGCAGGAGTGAATCACTGAAGAAATATCATTAATGTACAGTGAGAAGAGTAATGGACCAAGGACGGAGCCTTGGGGAACTCCAGAGCGCACGTTTTTCCATGATGACTTTTCCGCCCCACAAATGACTTGTTGACTTCTGTTTTTGAGGTAGCTGTCGAGCCAGTGTATAGCGCTGTTTGAGAAATTCAGCTGTTTCATTTTAATTAGTAATATATCAAAGTCAACTGTATCAAAAGCCTTGCTAAAGTCAAGCAGTGTTAGGATGGTAGCTTCACGTCTGTCCATAGCATGTTTAATGTCATCAGTTACTTTGATTAATGCAGTTGCTGTACTATGGTGCTTTCGAAAGCCTGACTGATATTTGTTGTGGATGTTATGAGTTTTGAGGTAATCCGTCAGCTGTTCATGGACGATGTATTCTAGGGCTTTAGATATTGCAGGTAGTATGCTGATCGGCCTGTAGTCACCTGGCGACTTAGGGTCTATCCCTACAGGTTACTCCTATTTTCCTGAAAATCTCAAACATATTGCACCATTTTATATTGTCGAACTGTTCTTATAGTTCACAAATCGTATGAACACGTCTCGATTTTTCTGTCTCCATTATCAAGCAGTAAGTCGTAAGTATCTCTCTTGTGCCTATATATTTAAAAGCCAAACTTTTCGTCATCTAACAGATCTTCAGTTCCCTTTTCATTTCATAAAATAAAATTATGTTACCAATTTTTTTGTTTAATTGCTGGTGTGTTTGCTGTCGTTGTAGACATCGAAATCCATTTGCGATAGTCATGTAGCTCGCCGCTACCGAGCCTAAACAAAGTACCGAAGTCCAGGTTGAGTATCGTGTGTTATTACTTTTTCCGTATTTGAAAGGGAACATCACTGCAAGAACCTGCGATGAGTTATTGGGAGTATACGAAAACAGCTTAACATCGTGTGACACATCTTTTAGTTGGTGTAGACGCTTCCAGTGTACTCAGACGAGAATGAAGCGGCGGGCGATCGCTCTGCGAAGAGCCGAAATGAGAAGTAGAGGTCCTGGTGCTTTGAGACTAGCGAGAATTGGGAAAGTGAAAATCAGTCACCGATCAGTTTTAACCATCTTGAACCACACGTTGAACATGACAAAGGAAGGAGTCCGCTAGGTTCCACAACTCACACACGCCTATTCAAAAGGTATGCCGGATCGTGTCTGCAGCGGAAATGCTGTGGTTGTGTCAAACATATCAAGATGACTTCATTATCGACCTAATCGCCATGGATGAAAGCTGGATGTGCCACTACGATCCAGAGACAAAAGAGTGGAATAAGCAGTCGAAATAAATTGATTCACAACCGCCACGAATGTGAAGATGTACTATCACCATGCGAGGTGGTACGGGGTGGTTTTTTTAGACTGCATTGGTGTGGTGCCAGTCACGCAGTTAAGAGGCACACCATCGAAGGAGCATACTAGAGATGCACATGGCAGCAGACTGCATTGCTAGTGCAGGCATAAGTGTTTTGAGGCACATCGTTCAGCGCACAGAGCTGAACATGGGATCCTGCAGCAGTCAACCCCTAACTGTTCCCATGTTGACCCAACGATAAAATCATTGAAGGTTGTAGTCGGTAGGGAGTCTTCAATATTCAACCGTGGATCAATGGAAACCTGTCACCTGGTCGGGTTAACCACGCCTGAATGAATGGTGTGGTGATATCTTCCCCAAAGGAGACGGAGTCTCTCCCCAGAGTTAATGTCTGTGTCACAAGGCCAGAGGCGCAACACAGAGGTTTGAGGACTGTGGTGATGAATTCTCGTTGATGTCTAGGCCACCAAATTCGCCTGATTTGAACACAATGGGTCATGCCCCCTAACGCTATTGGCTGCTCTCTCGCGCCCAGAAACCACTGCCCGCAATTTACATGACCTCTGCGGATATCTGGTAACATACTTCCGGAAACTTGCCAAGAACTTGTCGAATTCATTGGTGCACTGCGTTTCGTGTACTAACACACTATTAAGTAAGCAGTCAAACATTTTTGGGTCACGGGAGTATTTGTACGTGCAGCAGACAACGAACTTACGCCTGCTGTACGGCTAACGAGATGATGACAGCCTGTGGAATATACAGCAACCTTTCAACAAATAAACTGCAAACAGCTCTTAGGTAACCATGCCTGACAAAACTAACTGACAAGTTTCTGTTTTTATTGCGGTATGTAAATGAACTGTTTTCTTGGGATGAATATTAGTTGTAGTAATCGACGTAAGTCTTTAATCCTCAGAGGTAAATGAGAAGCCCCTTATGAGAAGTTTCAGTTGAAACGTCGGAACGTTTGATCAAATAGTTTCCGACCAGTCGTGCAATCTCTCTGAGAAGCTCTGATAGCTGTAACGAACGATAGCATAGGGCCCGAATCTGCCGCAGCGTAAGGGTTTCTCCGGAAATTGTATTTCCATATTAATGAACTTGATAACCACCGGAGATCCAGTTGACTCTGATGAATAGTAATAGGTATCACGAGAGAACCTGAATCTGTGAATAATAATAAGAATTATAAAATACTAAAAGAACTCGTTATGTAGGGTCTCTTTCTTGCTTCTAAAGTAATAACGTACTCACGAATAAAAAGTACAGAAAGAAACAAATTGACAGGAAAGGCTGTTAAAGTACAGTGAAGATGACCTACCCCTTCCATACTACGGCAGTTTACTTGGTAACGTTTCAAAAGCTTCTATCTAAATAAAATTTATGGTATGTAGTAAGTAGACATCATGCTACACAACTGAGAGCCCATAAGACCCGTAAAATGAATAAGCACTTCCCTATTCAAGTTTCAATGAAGCTTTAGTATCAACAGCATTACTCTGCCTAGTTTCTGTGATTACGATTACCCTTTTTCGTGGATCAAATGCATTTGACACTTTTATAATGACTCGTGTAATGGCGTTGTAACAAGCACTGAGGGACTCTGGCTGTGGCAACTTAAGGACCATGAAGCTAAATTGAAAAATATATATATTTGTGCTATCACAGAGCATTTCCGATAGTCCTTCTGAACACACGCAATTCGCATCTGAAAGAGCAAGGGGGAATAAACAACAGTTGTAAAAGGAGAACCCTCCTCCACACATCGTAATGCGTGTAAAACATTTATGTAGGTGAAGACATCTGCGTGATTTTTGGAAAGACAGTTCTCAATCTTGCGCCATGTATTAGATTCTGTAGGAATCACTCACAGAAAGAAGTCAGGAGTTAGGTCAGACCATAATGGTGGCGATGTTGTAAGTCAGCTTCAACCGGCCCAGCTGCAAGTACACGCATCACGAAGAAACAAATGGCTCTGAGCACTATGGGACTTAACTTCTGAGGTCATCAGTCCGCTAGAACTTAGAACTACTTAAACGTAATTAACCTAAGGACATCACACACATCCATGCCCGAGGCAGGATTCGAACCTGTGAACATAGCGATAGCGCGGTTCCAGACTGTAGCGCCTAGAACCACTCGGCCACTCCGGTCGGCCATCACGAAGAGACCACACCAGTGTGATATGAGAATGTGGAGGGGATGTGGAAATACGGCTCACTGGGGTAACTGTGGATCGACACAGTACTCTGACATATCTAGGCACTGTGTGTTCAAGAAACAATAACATTCTAGTGATTCAGAGTGACACATTGACTTCCTTTGTATCACACTAGTAATCAATGCGTGCGGGTTTTCAGTCTCAAAACTCTGCACTTATACAAGTTTACTACATAACTGGTTACCAGTTTCGTTCATAGACAGCATCACATTGCTTCAGCAAAAGTTTGTGAAGCTATTCTTATGGGGAGTCGTAATAAGGCAGAATAGCGTGGAAAACTCTTTGAACGCAGTAGATAAGGTAGAAGCGTTCGTTTTTACGAGCATATGATTTAACTTCAATTTCAGCACATTCGTATATCTTTCGAGTGTTCTTATGCATTCTCGCAAAGAACCCCTGAGTGTGGTGATGTCGTTTTGAATTCTCCGATTGTTATAGCTGTGAATCAATATTTCCTTTTTTGTTTCATTTTGTGGGGTTCTTACACACAATTATCTCGGCAGCCCAAATGCAATGGAAATATCTTAGACCTTGCAGCTACAAATAGGTCGCGCCTTACCAACGACGTCAGTATAGAGACGGTGATTGGTGACTATGATGTCATCATAGTGACTACAGTTAGTGATGTCAATAAACAAGTCAAGAAGGCTAGGAAAGTGTTTGTGCTAGAAAAAGCAGATAGAACGTTGTTAGCATTCCACGTAGACAATGAACTGACATCATTTAATTCAAGTATGATGCACGTAGACGGATTGCGAGTAAAGTTTAAACAAATTGCAAATCGTGCTCTGAAGAAATATGTGTCTAGTAAGTGGCTTAACCCTTTCGTGAGCCGTGGGAAACATGCTTCCCACTACAGTGAACTCGCTCCTAGTCCCGTGGGATTCACAGTTCCCACATCTGTACGGTGCTACCACCTAGTGAACTGTATAGGGTACTACTTCCAGTCGAAAGTTCCCGCCGTTTTTGCTGTACCTTCGCGGAGGAGCATTGTATACCTGAGTGTTGCTCTGTAGAGGAGCCTTTCAGTGCTGTTTGCGTGACATTTTGTGATTTTTTCCTCAAAGATATAGTGTAAGGTAAATACTTTTGATTTACCCAAATTTATTAAGGAAAACGTAAAATTGGAACGAGGAGAATTCCAGTTTGAAACGAAAGGAGCCATTTCTGCAGTAAAATGGATGGATAACCGTCCAGTCACTTTCCTGTCCTCAATTCATGACCCATGAGAAACAGCCACAGTAAAAAGGAAAAACAAGGATGGTACTAGTACAGAGATTTCTTGTCCTAAAATTGTGGCAGAATGCAATAAAATAATGGGTTGTGTCGATAAGTTTGATCAGTTACGAGAAAGGTATGCTATTGGCTGACGTTCTGTAAAATGGTGGCACAGATTATTTTATTTCCTGGTGGACGTTGCTGCAGTGAACAGTTTTATCTTGTGGAAAATAAGTAAAAGAGAAAGTGGACAGCACAATCAGCTCACATACAGGATCCATCTAGCCAGACAATTGATCGCTGGCTTCTCATCCCAAAAAAAGCGTGGACAAAAACATGTCTTTCTGGCAAAAAGGGTTAAAGTACCTGAAGATTTTCGTCATGTGGCTGTAGGGGAGCATCAACCCATTTTAGGAGAAACCTATTGGACGTTCCGTCATTGTAGTACCAAAGCTGCGGAAAAGAGCACTCGCTGTGTTTGTACGTATTGTCAAATACTACTTTGCATAGACCCATGTTTCAGAAAATTTCATGGCAAGTAATTGTGAACAATCATTGTAACAGGAGAAGTAAATTTATCAAATAAATATGACATATATTGAAAAAGTTGTTTTTGTCATTTAACTCCAAGGAAGGGCAGTAGGAAGAATACTTCCCACCTTGTTGTGTGCCCTCACTTTCATAGTTGGAGCAAATTTGATATTCTGTATGATAAATATACCTATCTGTTAATTACTACCTGCTCTCCATTCATTAAAAAAAACTGCTCAATAATTTTGCCCACGAAAGGGTTAAGCCGGCCGGTGTGGCCGTGCGGTTCTAGGCGCTTCAGTCTGGAACCGCGTGCCCGCTACGGTCGCAGGTTCGAATCCTTCCTCGGGCATGGATGTGTGTGATGTCCTTAGGTTAGTTACGTTTAAGTAGTTCTAAGTTCTAGGGGACTGATGACCACAGATGTTAAGTCCCATAGTGCTCAGAGCCATTTGAACCATTCTGAAAGGGTTAAGGACGGGAAAAACCCACCGAGCTTTAGCAACGAACTTCGGAAAACGGTAAGGAAACAAAGGTTGTTGTACTCTCGGTTCAAAACAGCACCCGCAAACGACGACAGGCAAGGGTATTAGAGATTTGCGTGCCTGTGAAAAGATCTATGCGTGAAGCATATAACACCGACACTAATAAACCAAAACATTATTGCCACTGCCCACAGCGATCTCGGATGCCACCTAGCGGCGTTACTGGAACGTCACGCCGTAACAAAAGTATGTAAGCAGAGCAAACATGGAAGCGGGATTATCCTAGCGAAGATATGGGCTGCAGTGGGGAAGTCCATTGAGACACCCGATTTTGGAAAATGGCAGGTTATTATCAGGCAGAGCGTATGAACAAGTGTCTCGAAACGGCCAAGCTGATCGAATGTTCACGTGCTACTGTCGTGAAAGAGGTAGGAGAGTGAAACTACCACTAGGCGCTAAATAGTTGGACGTCCACGACCCCTCACAGAACTTGGGGTTCTGAGGCTTGTCTGCTCTGTACAGTAGGGTAGATGGTAATTTGTGGCATCTCTGACGAAAGAGGGCAATGCTGGTGCAATCACAGGTATTTCGGAGCACACTGTTCATGGCTCATTGTTGAACATGGAGCTCTGTAGCAGACCATCCCCACGTGTTCAGATGTTGACCGAAAGACATCGTCAGTTACGATTGCGGCGAGCAGGGGAACCTCGGTATTCGACCATCGATCGGTGGAAACGTATCGAATTTTCGGGTGACACATTTTTACTAAACTAGGTCGATGGTCGTCTCCACGAAAGCCGTCACCTATGTGAACGGCTGATGGAAGCAGAATTATGCACCTGCATGGGACATGTGGAAGTGATCGAAGCCACACTGACAGCCGCGATCCTCCTGCATCCCTTCATGGCTTATATCTTCCCCGTCGGCGACATCATCTTTCAGCATGGTTTCCTTGTCTCGACGGCAGAAGCATGTAATAGGGGTTTGAGGAGCATTGGTGAACTCACGTTGATGTCTGGGCGACTAAATTCACCTGATGTAAATCCTATCGAACCCATCTGGGTCGCCAGCGGGCACTATCACCGCATATACAAATCAGTGGTCCGTTATTTACGCGAATTACGTGACCAGCACGCACACATATAATGACACATACCTCCTAAAACGTACCAGCAAACTGTCGGATTTCTGATACGCAGAACTGAAGGCGCTAAATATTTGAATCAGAAAGATCAAAATTCGTATGGAGCTTCAGTTTGATAAAAAAAATATTAAATATGTCACCCCATGAAGTTACCTCTAATAGTTTTCAAGAAATTTATTAGAATATAAGTTTAGAACAAAAACGTCCTTATTTGAAATAGATTAAGTATCATTTATATTGATGATAGAAAGTTTTGATTACAGCACTTGATTACATACATTAAACAATACAGCTGTAACAAGTTCCACCACTTCAATCCAAATAACAAACAATACAAGGTCTCTTACAGATGTATTTCAGAGGTCATGTTCTACTGTCGGTTTCGTTCTAAAAATTCTAGCCGGCAAGTTTAAATGCAGTCGAGCTGAAACTTTTTCAGTAACTAAAGCCAACTTAACTTTACTCATATAAAAATTACGAAGATTGTGAACTGATTCACGACAGAGTTATGAAATACACTGGTGTCCAAAATTAAAACAACAAACGGAAATTTTGCAAGATTGCGTTTATTTTGCCACAGAACAGTCCAAACTGGTGATAATAAAGTAGAAACAATATTAAAAATACAGAACTTAAACAACTGCAACATAAACAACGGTAGATAAAAATGTTCTTCGTTTTTTTTCCAACTTAACGGATTTGCACACACATTCTGACAACTGCTTAATGTGCTGAATATGTGATAGATAGATGTGATTCAATTATTGTAAACTATCAAGCAGTGCTTAAAATAATCATATATAAGTTGTAAATTTCTGAACGTACCATGGCGTTACCCTTCTCTGAAGAAGATATTGACGTATTGCTACACTAAACTTATGAAGATGACAAATTAATTCGTCGAAAATGTATTTTGCAGCTGATGACTGGAATTTATCCTGAGAAAATAATATACAACAGTTGCTGAAAACTACAGCTGTGTATAAGATAATCAATCTGAATTTAAGTTTTGAATTATTTCCCTAAATCTCTTAAGGCTAATGCCAGAATGGTTTCTTCAAAACAGTACTGTCGATTTTCTTCCTCCGTCCTAACTTCGTCTTTAACGACGCTAAACTGTACGCTTCTTCCCTTCTTCCTTTTGAGATGAGATAGCTCTACCGTAATCAAACCGGAAATTCTACTCGTCAGAAATGGCAGGTTTCGTATTGTCCAGCGACAAAGCAAATTACGCCTTTTCTTGCAACAAAACTGTTCTCACTTTATGTCTCACTGTTTACAGCCACATGCAGGATGGAGAAAAATAACAAGATAACAAGATCGGTAATGGATAGGGGCTTCAAACCGAGAAAAATTTTCCAAATAACAACAGCTCGGACCACCAAACGACAACAGACCGGCGACGAATGCGTGGCACTGTGTACCCTTACTAACTGATCCAAACAATACCTGTTACGCTAAAGAGCTCAGGTATCAAATAGATTAGCTGATTTTAATGGCTTTAACTTACATTGAAAGCTTTTCAAAGTTGAAATACCCATCCGCGGCTGGTTGTACTAGCAGTGAGCTTTCTGTGATGTTTACTAGCTAAAGTTTGACTTTTTACTCAATATTCCAAAAGTACCGTAATGCCTCTACTCTGATTAGGTTTTGCAAAAAATCGTTGCACTAAGCTACTCTAATATGCAATTTGATTACAATGAAACCTAATGCCTATGTGTTTTAATTCTTGCTGGTGTACAGAAGGCATGACAATCCGTACTGCTACACTCACTCTGACATGTTCACTTATTGGACAACTTTTGTGCGCTAATGGGTGAGTGTCTTGTCATGGCCATAGTTCAACAACGGTGTTTATTTGGAAAATTTTTCTCTATCAGGCTTACCTCTCCCATGCTCTGACCTTATTGTCAAGTTCCACTCCTCCATACCGTATACTCCGGTACTTTTACAAATTTGAGTGTATCTCGTCATTGCAAACGAGAAACTAAGATGAGAGATTATTTTTTTATTTTTCATTTTAAATTTTTTAATTTATGGTTGCCATTTCAGTCGCTCATTTATTTTCGTGCGATGCGACTAGTTTAGATCAAAGTTGATCATACTCGATCTTTGTAGTTGTGTAAGCAAACCATCGTATTCACACAGAACTACACAACAGAATCACACGGATACGATGGGTTGGCGAAATGGGTTCCTTTTGACGTTTTTAGCGTTGATATAGACTGTAGTCATTAATGATACGACTGTATGCTGTCCCGTGACCACCACAACTTCGTCTGGTACTTCATACAGTTTCACTGTATATCGTTAAATTGTGAATACTTGCAACTTCGCATCATTTGAGGCAAAATATTGTAAAGAGAGGAAACTTCGCATCATTTGAGGCAAAATATTGTAAAGAGAGGAAACTTCTATCCTATGGTCACTTTCAGGTATTATCGTCAAATCCAGCTACTAATTTTCTCCAGTGCCCAGACAACCAGCCTTGTTATTTAAATACCCATTCAACAAAATCGTCGAATTGTTGGTTTCTGCGTCGTCAGTTAGAATTTACATTAATATTTTTCAACATTAATAGGTCATAGGATTCTTTCCTACGTAATCTGAATGTAAACATTTCATCAAGAACTCGTTTACACCTCTTTCCTGTCCATGAAACACAAATAATTGTGTTGTAAAACCTCCTCATCGAAGTATTATAAAACCAAACACACACACACACACACACACACACACACACACACACACACACACACACATATATATATATATATATCATTTTCATGTGCTGCTAATTAATTGCTTAAAATTTTACAGGAGTCTTAAATGAAGCACGTTTTCTTTGACATACAAGATAGTATACATGATGCAGTGATTATTAACTATGTTTCACAAACACTGCGATGTACTATGCCAGGCCACGTATAAGAAAAGTTCTTGACTGATTCCATGTAAATGAAAGTGATTCTAGAGTGGTCAAGAAAGGTGAAGACACTTCAAAAGACATATGTAACAATGAAACCCGTTTCATTTACTAAATTGTAAAATCGTATTCGGCGCAGGAAATGGAGAATACGCTTAAGCTTTTTATTGTGGTAAACGGCTGTCGACCAGCTATGTTGTACAACTCGCTACCCCATAAGAACCCCTTCTGCATGAGCGGGGTCAACTTTGCATTTTCAAATGGAAACCCCTTACTTTTACTGCATAATCCGATACTCTGCCAAAAAATACGTACGGTATATTCGAACAATTGTTTCCATTCCTGTCAGATGGCGCTGTAATCGACACATATGAAGTGTGTCTATTTTCGCCAACAGACGCATTTCATTCTATATTTGATTTACGACGTAATTGTGAACCATTACGCCCTAACGGCTGATATTTATGTTCGAAATTCACTTTAGTGTTGCAAATTTGACTGTACGTTACAATATAGTTAGCCATTACAATGTCACGTTATAAACTGCGTTTAGATGATTCGGGAACGACGACGTGGGTGTAATAGTTTACTGTGTTTGATATCGGTGAGTCCCCCTGCCTTTCACCGATGGGCTGCTTGATTTCGGTACGTATCCATGGGAGGCGCGCCTGTCACTAACATTACTTGGACATTTTGCCTTACTAAAATGGATGTGTTTTGTATTCTGCCGATTGTTACGGTGGTTAAATGGAAACACACACCGAAATCAGTCACCCTGATGGCGGGATTCGAAGGCGGCCACCGAAATCAAGCTTTCCCATGAATTCGCGACCCGTCACAATCAACCTCGTAGGGAAAGAAACCTACGTTAACAAGCCAGTTGCTTATTTGCTAGAAATGTCAATGTCTAGCCACATTATCTGTACTATACAATCACATTTTCAACACTGAAGTAGCGTTTGATCATCAGTATCAACTGTCAGACCATAAGGGTTTAAAATTTCATCTGAAACGTCCCCTTAGAACAATTGTACACGACTGTGCTTAAACTGACACACAATATTTTTAGCGCAACGCAATCTGACTTTCAAAAATCCCTACAAAAGAATGGCCCTGACTAACATTAATCTATACCTTTCACAAATCACTTACCTCACCAAAAATCTCCGTTACTCGAACTACTGCAATACAGCGAGCGCCACTACTGCCAGCTAAATAACAGATTCAAACTACGGAAGGCACTAACTACTAGTAAGCATAGTTAGCAAATGAAAGATTTTAATAGAGAACAAACAATGTATTTACCTTAATAATCATACAAATTTCAAAACTCCGCCATTTCTCTCCCCACATCCACCACTGCTGGCGGCTCACTTCCAACTGGACAACGCTACGCGCTGTTCACATCCAGCTGCCGCTGCCCAACACTACAATGGCAGACAACAATGCAAACTAGCCACAGACTGCACACAGCACAGCCAGTGATTTTCGTACAGAGCGCTACGTAACGTTGCCAATAAGAAAACATAAACAGCCTACTTACACATCGTAAATGCAAAGTAGGATCAAAAGCGTTGGTTCTTCATTGCAAAAATAGGCACATCTGATATTTGTCAATTACAGCGCCATCTACCACAAATGGAAAATAATGGTCTGAATAAACCGTATTTACTTTTTGGCGTAGAACCCTAATATGTAATAAATTTCGGAAATTTGTGGTAAGTTCTAATGGGACCAAACTGCTGAAAGCTCACACACTACTGAATCTAACTTACGCTAAGGACAACACACACACACACCCATGCCCGGGAGAGGACTCTATCCTCCGACGGAGGAAGGTGCGCGAACCGTGACAAGACGCCCTAGACCTCGCAGCGATAACATGTGGGAGGGGGGTGGGGGGTTCCATTTGAGAGTACAAAGTCGACCCCGCCCGGGTGGGATGATTGGTTAAGAGAGGACCAGTTCTAGGACAGACAGATGTGACTTTTACTAATATTTACTTTTCACACTGTCTCAGAATGCGGCAGACAGGTGGCATAGTTCTCTGCGATACTGGGCAACTTCTGTATCAGCACAAAATGAAGATGATGAACTTTGATCAAAAATAAATATGCAACGGAGACAGAAAAATAAACAGTAAATTTTAGGTATCAACTCACCACAGAATTCATCAACCGACCACGGCATAACAGCCCGGATAATTATAATGGACATGATATTTCCGGCCGTGAAAGTCTACATTTTAGTATCACTTGCGGAAGTTCTGACGACGAAGGCAATAGTTAATTGAGTTTTTTTCTTGTTGTTTAATCCTCCAAGGAAGCACACGCAATCGATTCATCAATAAGATTTCTCAGTAGTTTATTGCCATACACTCTCCAAGCAGACATCTTTTGCTCCCCCGGTTTCCCTCTGTGTCAAGAAACTGAGAGAACTTCGTGCAAAGATATGGACACAGAAAAATATTGCAAGTTGTTAATAACGTAGCCCATTTTCTTACAGCAGTCGGCGATGCGTGAATCCACCATTCTCAAAGAGAAATATTCCTACAGAGTGTCTTCTTCACACTTTTCTCTGGAAGGGAACTTCCAGAACTCTCCTCTGGAGATCTCCAGTCACCTGTAACTCGGCTCTAGCCCTCACTTTACGAAGCAGCCACGAACACAGTGACTCGTGCACTTTTAGCGCCGGCTGTCTGGAAATAAACCAAACTCGGGCATGGCATCGCAAGACTTAGTGCGGGCGGAAATATTCAGATGCGCCAAACTTGGAGCATCAGCAATGCAAAGCAGTTAGCCGCGTCGGCCGCGTTAAATAACGCATTCAGCTGCCGTGCGCTTCTGTTCCAGCCGGCGCTTCCCTGCGCCTCTCAGGTTACCAAAACCACGCCGCGCTGTCCTTTCCGTTGTTCAACATGATAGAGCAGGAATGACTACGCGGTGATCGAAGGCACTGCGCGTTATCACCACCATCAAACTAGGATTGTTGCATGACTTTCGTATCACACTGTCTCTTTACGTCCTGAGCTAAGGTCGAAGCATCAATATCACAAGTACTTTTCCTGTTTATAAACATTTATTTATTAGTAACAGTAACGTTGAATAGTTGTTGCTGTTACTGACGCAAATATAAACACGTCATGACGGTATATTTAAGAGGGTTGCTCAGAAAGTAATGCACCGCATTTTTTTTTCTCAGCTGAAAACAATGCTACGAAAGTGAAACGTTACGTATGGCCGGCCGGGGTGGCCGAGCGGTTCTAGGTGCTACAGTCTGGAACCGCGCGACCGCTACGGTCGCAGGTTACGTGCTAAGATATCTCAATAATTTTATTTTTACATGAAATCCTGTACCTTAGCCTACTTTTCTACATAATTTCCGTCAATACTGAGGCACTTGTCATAACGTTGTATCAGTTTTTGAGTACCCTCCTCATAGAAGTCTGCCGCCTGACTTGTTAACCACTGCATCACCACTGTTTTGTGATAATTTATTAAGCCAAATTGTTACTGGCGATGAAACATGCGTGGTCTAAGTCACTGCAGAATCAAAGCAACAGTCCATGGAATGGCGGCATTCAGATTCACCCAGAAAAGTGAAGTTTAAGCAAACAATTTCTGCCTGGAAACTCATGTGCACAGTTTTTCGGGACAGAAAAGGAGTATTGCTTGTGGAATTTCTGCCTCGTAATGAGACAATCAATGCAGCAGCTTACAGTAAGACATTGCACAATCTGCGTCGTTCAATTCAGAACAAAATACGAGGCAAGTTGAGCAAGGGCATCGTTCTGCTGCAAGACAATGCCCGTCCGCATGTGGCGAATCAGACCAAAGATCTCATCACATCTTTTCGAAGGGAAACACTAGATCATCCTCCGTACAGCCCCGATCTTGCGCCCAGTGACTACCATCTGTTCTTGCACTTGCAGAAACACCTGGGCGGTCAGCGTCTTGGTTCAAAATGGTTCAAATGGCTCTGAGCACTATGGGACTTAACAGCTATGGTCATCAGTCCCCTAGAACTTAGAACTACTTAAACCTAACTAACCTAAGGACATCACACAACACCCAGCCATCACGAGGCAGAGAAAATCCCTGACCCCGCCGGGAATCGAACCCGGGAACCCGGATGTGGGAAGCGAGAACGGTACCGCACGACCACGAGCTGCGGGCAGGTCAGCGTCTTCAAGACGATGACGAAGTCAAAATAGTGGTGATGCAGTGGTTAACAAGTCAGGCGGCAGACTTCTATGAGGAGGATATTCAAAAACTGGTACAACGTTATGACAAGTGCCTCAATATTGACGGAAATTATGTACAAAAGTAAATTAAGGTGCAGGCTTTCATGTAAAATTAAAATTATTGAGATATCTTAGCACATCTTTTTTTTTATTTCAAAACGGTACTTACTTAAAAAAACACACCTCATAGGTTGCAAGCAACTAGCCATCATTGCATTTCTCTCTCCTGACAGAGAAACTTAGGGGAATATCCACAGACGCTTGTGCAAAGTCTATGGAGCATATGCTGACTGCAGAAGTACAGTTAGTCGCTGGACACGGAGGGTGACCTTATCAGAAGACGGTTCGGTGGAGCTCCACAATTTGCAGCGGTAGGGGTCACCATCCATGGCTGTCAGACCTGACACACCTAACCTAGCCCTCTCCCACTTGCTTGGGTCATTGAAGGCTGCCATTCGTGTAAGGCATTTTGAGGACGATTAGGAGGTGATTTACTCAGCGAAGAAGTGGCTGCACCACTAGGACAATTTTTGGTACCGACAGGACACACACGCCCTTGTTTCGCGCTGGAGGAAGACCATAGATCATTTTGGAGATTACATGGGAAAATAGTGTGTGTAGACAAAAGACCATTCTTTCTTGTACGTAGCAAGGACCTTGCCGCAGTGGATACACCGGTTCCCGTCAGATCACCGGAGTTAAGCGCTGTCGGGCGTGAGCGGCACTTGGATGGGTGCCCATCCGGACCGCCATGCGCTGTTGACATTTTTCGGGGTGCACTCAGCGTCCTGATGCCAATTGAGGAGTTACTCGACCAAATAGTAACGACTCCGGTCACAGAAAACCATCGTAACGACCTGGAGAGCGGTGTGCTGACAACACGCCCCTCCCCTACGCATCCTCAGCTGAGAATGACACGGCGATCGGATGGTCCCGCTGGGCCGCTTGTTGGCTGAAGACGGAGTGCTTTTTTTCTTGTGCTTAATCCTCATTATGTTCAATAACGAACTGTTGAAGAAAAAAA
Source organism: Schistocerca cancellata (assembly GCF_023864275.1). Taxonomy (NCBI): domain Eukaryota; kingdom Metazoa; phylum Arthropoda; class Insecta; order Orthoptera; family Acrididae; genus Schistocerca; species Schistocerca cancellata. The sequence goes on from NC_064631.1 coordinate 681,669,641, forward strand.
TGTATCTTCCCATTTCATGGGAAGATACATAAAAGGGCTAATCATGGTTATTTCATTAGCAAGAGACGCTTTGTTGTTGTTGTTGTTGTTGTTGTTGTTGTTGTGGTCTTCAGTCCTTAGACTGGTTTGATGCAGCTCTCCATGCTACTCTATCCTGTGCAAGTTTCTTCATCTCCCAATACGTACTGCAGCCTACATCCTTCTGAATCTGTTTAGTGTATTCATCTCTTGGACTCCCTCTACCATTTTTACCCTCCACGCTGCCCTCCAATACTAAATTGGTGATCCCTTGATGCCTCAGAACATGTCCTACCAACCGATCCCTTCTTCTTGTCAAGTTCTGCAACAAACTCCTCTCCTCCCCAATCCTATTCAATACTTCCTCATTAGTTGCGTGATCTACCCATCTAATCTTCAACATTCTTCTGTAGCACCACATTTCAAAAGCTTCCATTCTCTTCTTGTCCGAATTATTTATCGTCCATGTTTCACTTCCATATATGGCTACACTCCATACAAATACTTTCAGAAACCTGACATTTAAATCTATACTCGATGTTAACAAATTTCTCTTCTTCAGAAACGCTTTCCTTGCCATTGCCAGTCTACATTTTATATCCTCTCTACTTCGACCATCATCAGTTACTTTGCTCCCCAAATAGCAAAAAAACTCAATTACTACTTTAAGTGCCTCATTTCTCAATCTAATACCCTCAGCATCACCCGACTTAATTCGACTACATTCCATTATCCTCGTTTTCCTTTTGTTGATGTTTATCTTATATACTCCCTTAAAGACACTGTCCATTCCGTTCAACTGCTCTTCCAAGTCCTTTGCTGTCAGATTGAATAACATCGGGGAGAGGCTACAACCCTGTCTCACTCCCTTCCCAACCACTGCTTCCCTTTCATGTCCCTCGACTCTTATAACTGCCATCTGGTTTCTGTACAAATTGTAAATAGCCTTACGCTCCCTGTATTGTACCCCTGTCACCTTCAGAATTTGAAAGAGATTATTCCAGTCAACTTTGTCAAAAGCTTTCTCCAAGTCTACAAATGCTAGAAACGTAGGTTTGCCTTTTCTTAATCTAGCTTCTAAGATAAGTCGTAGGGTCAGTATTGCCTCACGTGTTCCCACACGCTTTACGTGTTGAAAAATATCAGTTCATATAGGACTTATGACTTATTAATGTGATTGCATGGCTACATACACTGGTGTGCAAAACTTAAGGACGAAAGTACGAGGGTGTGTCAAATGAAAACCTTAAATATTTTTTTAAATATTATTTATTGTGCAGAAGTGGTACAAAGCTGTACCACTTTTCAACATAATCTCTCCCATGCTCAATGTAAGTCCTCCAGAGCTTACAAAGTGCATAAATTCCTTTAGAAAAAAATTCTGTTGGTAGTCTGCGCAACCACTCATGCACCTCGTGGCGTACGTCTTCATCAGAACGGAACTTCTTTCCTTCCATTGCGTATTTTAGTGGTCCAAACATATGGAAATCACTTTGGACAAGGTCTTGTGAGTATGGTGGATGAGGAAGACATTCAAAATGCAGGTCTGTGATTGTTGTAATTGTTGTACGGGCAGTGTGGGGCCCTGCACTGTCGTGTTGCAAAAGTACATCTGCTGACAGCAATCCACATCGATTTGATTTGATTGCAGGCCGCAAATGACTTTTTAGGAGATCTGTGTGTGATGCACTGGTGACAGTAGTCCCTCAAGGCATGTAATGCTCAAATATGACGCCTTTTTCGTCCCAAAAGAGAGTCAGCATTACCTTCCCTGCTGATGGTTCTGTTCGAAACTTCGAGTTCTTTGGTTTTGGTGTTGTGGAATGGCGCCATTCCTTGCTCGCTCTCTTCGTTTCCAGTTGGTGGAAGTGAACCCAGGTTTCGTCCCCAGTAACGATTCTTGCAAGGAATCTCGTTCAAAACGCCGAAGAAGTTCTTCAGAAGCATCAACACGTCGTTCTCTCAATTCAGGAGTCAGATGCCGTGGCACCCACCTTGCAGACACTTTGTGAAACTGGAGCATATCATGCACAATGTGGTGTGCTGACACATGACTAATCTGTAAACATGCTGAAATGTCATTCATTGTCACTCGGCGGTTTTCCTTCACTATGGTTTCAACTGCTGCAATGTTCTGTGGAGTCACAACTCGTGCCTGACCTGGACGAGGAGCATCTTCCACTGAAGTCACATCATTTGCGAACTTCCTACTCCATTCGTAGACTTGCTGCTGTGACAAACATGCATCACCGTACTGAACCTTCATTCGTCGATGAATTTCAATAGGTTTCACACCTGGTGCAAGTCGCAAGTGGGCGGCCATCTTTATACTGATACTGCGACGGTATGTGTGCATCTGCACTATGCTGCCACCTACAGGCCATTCTGCACGCTGTTTGTAGCACGCTTACCAATTTACAGGATAACGGCGCAAAATTTCGATTTGTTATTACAAATTTAAGGTTTTAATTTGACTCACCCTCGTAACTTCCGCATGTCTCGCCACTGCCTAGTAACGTAGCTCAATGAAACTTCGACCGTACTTACCAAGAACTGCCACGGTATAGTACAGAAGATTACTGATACAAATACGCAATAAGAAGAAGAAAAATGACACTTCCGTTCTAAGACAATGATTACAGAGAAGTCATCGCGATTTACGGGGGTGTGTGATCACCGCAGTGTGATCACCAACGTGCTCCCATGCTGGCCGCAAGTTTGGTGGGGAGCTTTTGCGGCAGAACTTCCCATTCCTCCACCAGTGAATCCGACAACTGCTGGATGCTCGTTGGTGCCTGTGGACGTGCTGCTGTGCGTTCCTTCAACGCGTACCACGCGTACTCGATGCGATTTAAATCGGGAGAACGGGCAGGCCAGACAATTCGCTGAATATTCTCTCTTTCCAAAAACTTCTCCACTTCTCGATTTCGATCCTTAAAAATGAACTCATTGACTAGAGCGCCATTGAAAAGACCCATGTGTGGAAGGAGTACAGCGACACAATAACTTGTCCGGTGAGTGTACCACGTTCAAGGATTTGGAGGGCAGTATTATGTAAATCTGGCAGGAAACTAAATAAATAAGAAAAGTTTTGAGGTTGGTCGATGTCACTGTAACTGCGTCAGAGACGCAAAGAACTAGCATGAGCATTTGAATGGAATGGACAGTATCTCGAAAAAAGGTTATGAGATGAACATCAACAAAAGTAAAACATGCATAACGGAATGTAGTCTAATTAAATTAGGTGACGCTGGGGGAATTAGATTATGAAATTATCCACTAAAAGTAGTAGATGAGTATTGCTATTTGGGCTGCCAAATATCTGACGATACCCGTAGTAGAGAGGATATAAAACTCACCTTCGTACGCAGACTTTCTGACAAACATTCTGCCGGTTCTTCTAGAAGACGTACCACTGGATATTTGCCAGGATATGTGGCTGCTACAAATACATGGTTCAAATGGCTCTGAGCACTATGGGACTTAACTTCTGAGGTCATCAGTCCCCTATAACTTAGAACTACTTAAACCTAACTAACCTAACGACATCACACACATCCATGCCCGAGGCAGGAATCGAACTTGCGACCGTAGCGGTCGCGCGGTTCCAGACTGAAGCGCCTAGTATTTCGACAAAAAAAACCGTTTCAGGACATGTAATGCAAATTTATGTGTGAGAAATTATTTCTGAAGGCATTTGAATGGAATGTAGCCACGTATGGAAGAGAAACATTGATGATAAGCAGTTCAGATAAGAAGAGAATGGGAGATTTTGCAGTGCGGTGTTACAGAGAAATGCTAGAATTTAGGTGGGTATATGACATAACTGCTGAGGTGATAGTGAATCGACTTGGGACAAAAGAGAAGTTTATGACTAAACTTGACTAAAGGGATAGGTTAGTATCACAGAGGGATGAAGGGACAAATACAGTAAGCAGGCTCAAGTGGATGTAGATCGCAGTTGTTATCCGTAGATGAAGCGGTTTGCATAGGATAGAGCAGCGTGGTAAACTGCATCAAACCACTTTTCGAACTGAAGACTAAGACACGACCATTACCACCACCACCACCACAGCAACAACGACAACTACGATTGACAACGATAACACAGCTATACTAAACGAATTTCGCTCCTAAATATTTTTGAGAACATGATAAATCACTAATTTGCTGCATGTCGTAGCTCTAAATTCTAAGGTTTTGGGGATATTTTAATTTTGACGTACTAGGAAACCATTTCTCAATTCCACAGTTGCATAATTTATTAAAACAGTGACTCAATAATACGATGAAGTGCCGTACAAAAGTTAAGGAATGTGGCTGTTCTTCCTGTAGCGACATCTGAAGTGTGAAACATACCGCAGACAAGCGCAATATCCTTGCCTTTATCTCTTAAAGGGCTGTAAGTAAGGTTAATAGAAGATATGGAATCCAAAGAGTTAAGATTTCTACGAATGACGTGTACAGAAACCATGATAGTATAAGTGGAAATTGTCTCCACTAGCGCTGACCAGTAGTCATATGACTTTGAAATCACAATTTTGATAAACATTTTTGGAAAGCAGTGGTCAATTAATTGTTATATTTTGACTAAAGTTCAGTCTTGATCACATCATTTATATTTTAATGATATAGGTAACCGGTTTCGGTTCTTTCTACAAAACCATCATCAGACCCATGGCTCCCTTACGATGGTAGGCGGAGCTCTCCTCGCTGCTACGCAGAGCTCCGCCTACCATCCTAAGGGAGCCATGGGTCTGATGATGGTTTTGTAGAAAGAACCGAAACCGGTTACCTATATCATTAAAATATATATGATGTGATCAAGACTGAACTTTAGTCAAAATATAACTTTGAAATCAATATATGTAGATAACTGAAATTCTGTTCTGCGCATCTCAGTACTCACTGCATAGAAATTTCTACTCTTTGCCGAACGCCGAACGCCACTGGAATTGTTCTTGCGGAATCCGGCCAGCCGACACCGTCAATGCTTCGCAGCTCATGAATATAAAGAAGTGTTCAATAGATATTAGTATATGTTCGTATATCCAACCGAACTGACGGCTGTTCGACAAAATATTATGTAGAAATATCCGTACCAATGTTTTGGTCATTAGTTCCTGCAAGAGAAAGCCTTAGACAACCTTAGTTAAGAATTTTAAATAAATACTCTGTGCTTAGTCTCTGAATTGCAGTGTCTGTATCTTCGACCATAGGTACTAGTAGACTGGCCTTGCTGTGCAGAAGCTATGGGGCTAGTGTGGCTCCAACATAAACCACGTGACTGTTGGCAAAACGTGGCGGGATTTCAAATCAGCGGTCTGCCATCCTATGTTTGTATCGGATTTTTCCCACATTTCTCAATTGACTGCCAAACGCTTCCAACAAAAACTACTTTCTTATTTGTGAAAAATTATGCTAGAACTACATTTGACATGGATTTGTTCAAAGTATCATTTATAAAATGTAACAAATACATCGAACGCCACTCTGGTGGGCAGCGGGACGAAATTACTATAAACTATCAATTATAGTAAAATGTCGTTAAAAATCTTTTAAACAGTAAGAGTAGGCTCGTGTCAAAACTTTAAACATTGTATTCGCCACGTTTCGAGCTCTAGTCACTTATAAAAGAAAATGGGCTATGGGAATTATGTCAACTATAGGTGTCAAATTGTTTACTTTAGGAGCAGGTCCATTTTAGAGTATCAATTTGAGGTGCACTTCAAAGGTTCAGTTCCCACTATTTTTACAAAAGTTTAAACTATCAGTTTAAAAAAAATGATATTTTAGATGAAAGGTGAGACTTTGCAGTTTCAGAAAATAATTTTGGAGCCTAGGTTTAAAAATGACAGACGCTGTAAATACAGAAATGTAGACCCCAGCTACATGTACCGGCTTAGTAATTGAACAGGAATGTTATATCTGCTAATCCACATGCCAAGTACAGACTGCACTGTTTATATCATGTCGTCTTACTCTACATCTGCGCTTCACACTTAAATGCTTGGGAGAGGTTTCATCGCACCGACTTCAGACTACTTCACCACCATTCCACTCTCGAACAGCGCGCGAGGAAAATAAACTCTTAAATATTTCAGTGTGAGCTTGTTATTCCCATGTATTACGTGCAGTTCCGCTGAAATGCTCATCATTAGCAAATGCAAGCAGGTTTACACTCTACCACTGGATTATGTGGAGTGAGAACTGGATGAATAACGTTCAGAATGACGATTTCAAACATTTATTAATTAAAATACACATCTGATAAAATGGAATAATTTTTAAGGCAAAGTATATCTGGCTGAAGATGAGCTCAGAAATTTTACAATTAAAAACAAACAATAGAAGTAGTTAACGTTTTTAAAAATGAAATAATTAAGCGGTTTTAAAAATGGTTAAGATTCGTCCACAATTTGACAGTCAAAAAATGCAATTATTTAACAAGATGATTTTAGTAAAACAGGCGAAATCATTATAGAATTTTTACAACCATGACAGTACAACCAATACTGCTCTTGGACTGAGTGTGTCCACAGCCCACAAGTTTCGATGCATAAATTCCTTAAGGCCATTACAACGAATTACTTAAGAAAATAACCCTGGCCGACCGAAAAGTAACAAATTTTAACAGTCATTAAACAATGGGTACTATCGCTATCGTACCAATTATGTCTATTATGTCCCGTCCGGCGCACCAATACATTATCTATGATAAACCAGTGGCACTCACAATTTTCATTAAGTTCTTAGATATTATCAATATGTACAATAAGGTATGCACCAACTCACACTGGGCAATTTTAACTTCTTGTAACCTGGAGAACTAAGTCATGTAATTAAAACGCCATGATGTTCTTGACGAACAGAATTCCACGTGTCTTCCAAAATATCTCGCCAACCTGATAAAAGGAATCAGAATATTAAAAACAGTAACAATTAAAAACCACTTCTTTACTCAGAATTGTAAATCCTCCCTCATTCTTCCTGGACGCCACTTTGGCCTGTAATGTTAAGTCAGTGAAACATTCGTCGTCAATGTTAAACTTGCGTAGGCCTATGGCTTGTTAGTTTTGCTTACTTGGCCGTTAATGGCAAATACACACAGTGACACAATATTTACAAATACAAGTCCCAATGCCTGACACGTTGCATAAGTCACTATCAGAGTCAAAACGGAGTCCCCGACCGCGAGCTCTGTATCAACAGCTACTTAAGGGAACGGTAGAATTTTTCCACGTAGGTTCAAATGAAGCAACTTGAGTCGCAAACTGAGGAAGGCCGCACTGGAGCACCTTAAGCACTAGTCTAAAGGTATCGATAATTTTAGTGTTCCCGAGCGGTTCTAGGCGCTACAGTCCGGAACCGCACGACCGCTCCGGTCGCAGGTTCTAATCCTGCCTCGGGCATGGATGTGTGTGCTGTCCTTAGTTAGGTTTAAGTAGTTCTAAGTTCTAGGGGACTGATGACCTTAGAAATTAAGTCCCATAGTGCTCAAAGCCATTTCATTTTCTGAGCACTATGGCACTTAACTTCTGAGGTCATCAGTCCCCTAGAACTTAGAACTACTTAAACCTAACTAACCTAAAGCCGTCGGCACATGGACCGTGCATCCGAACATTGAGCGTTGAGCGTGTCGAGTTTCTGACGTCATAGCATGGAATAGTACGTTCGGGAGTTCTCCGAATGTGCAGAGCAATGTCTGGCATGTCAGATATTTTTGGCGTTCGTCTGAGCGTTGACCAATGAGATGGCACAACGCCACCTACGTCACACGCACGCCGTCTTCCTTCAGTGCAGAGTTATGAGGCGCCATATTGGCATTCATTTCAAGCCTATATGTATATATGCCATTTCTGAGCACCAGCAAATTGAGAATCACTGGAAAACCCGTTGTTAATTGTGTGATTCGTTCCAATAAAATAATGAGAAATATCATATAACGTGGCAAAAGAATTATTACAAAAAAAAAAAAAAGGTTCAAATGGCTCTGAGCACTATGGGACTTAACATCTGTTGTCATTAGTCCCCTACAACTTAGAACTACTTAAACCTAACTAACCTAAGGACATCACACACATCCATGCCCGAGGCAGGATTCGAACCTGCGACCGTAGCGGTCACGCGGTTCCAGACTGAAGCGCCTAGAACCGCACGGCCACACCGGCCGGCAGAATTATTACAACTTGCGTATTATGAGAGTAGGCTATTTTAAGGCAGCGACACACTGAAATTCCACCCAAAACGTATTGTTCTTGGTACAATTTCTTATAGTCAAATTTCAGTAACATATCTACGATTGTTTTCAGCACGACCTAAGATAATATGATCTGACTAGAGGTGTATTGCTGGTATAGCGCAATGAGTAGTGTGACTGTCCTGTATTGCAGTTGTTTGTTAGGGTGGTGGTTCGCGACTAACACTGCTAATTTTTTTCCTAATATTCGCGTTTGTATTAGGTTCTGATACTTTATTATTAGTTTAATATAAGTATATACTATAATATTTTATATGTAAATATAGGTTCACCTTTTTTTCAGAGGTGACTTTGTTCGATTGGCTTAATCTACAGGACAGCTTCTGCTACTTGTATAGAGATATTTTGCTCCTTTTTCTTTTGCGCTTCGTAATTCACATGTTGCAAAGATTCTGCTACTGGGTAGGAACAGTGATCAAATAATGCTGACCTTGGAGGTTTTACTAAAACGTGGGAATGATGAAATAATGTTTATCTTATGCGGAGAAGTATTCCAAATTTGTACCGCACTGTTTGTAATGGGACTTTTATAAGCCTGTGTCCTTATTGATTGGACACCGTACTTTCCTTTTCGTGAACGATGGAGGAAATGTGCGTTTTAATAGAGCTAACGTGGGAATTGTACGCGCGCCCGTTGATTACACAGTATGTTTTAGGAACTAGAAACATCCCTCACTGCCGCTGGAGTGCGTTGCGATCGCGTGTACCACGTTGGGACCCACGTACGGTACCGTATGCACAAGTCTCCTCGTTCCTGAGCGTTCAGCAGCACGTTGAACCTGGCACGATCAACCTTAACGTTCGACAGCATGGTCCGTGTGCCGACGGCTTTAGTACATCACAAACATCCATGCCGGAAACAGGATTCGGACCTGGGACCGTAGCGGGCACGCCGTTACAGACTGTAGCGCCTAGAACCGCTCGGCCACACCGGCCGGTTTGAAATTTGTTGCATATCGTATTCACCGTATGCAGCTTTAATGGCCAGTAGTGCATTTCCACTCAGTTCCAAGCAATTTGATACGGTTGTTACACTGGACTCTCTTTCTGGAGGCCAACGGTTCAAATCCACGTACGGCCAGGTTTCCGGTAATTTTCCTAAACTGCTGCAGCTGGGTTGATTCCTTAGAAAAGGGCACTCCAAATTTCCTACCGATTCTTTTGGCAATTCGAGGTTGCACTCCTGTAAGGACCGCGCTGCCAACGGGACGTTAAACTCTTAAAGCTAGGAATTCGAAGGGTAGACTGTGTATTGTCTGCCAGGGAGTGCGTGCTTGCTGACCGTGTGTGTCTAGACGGGAACACTTTTAAAGCGGGTGTGAGACGGACGTGCCCAGCGCGCGGCGGCAGCAGACAAATGACAGGCGCCGGCAGCTGTCGGGCCCGCGATGACGCGCCGCGCCGTCATTTGTCACCGGCGCTGGTGAGCCTGACTGATGGTGCCCCCTATATTAACCGCCGCTCCGGGCCGCGGCGCGGCGGCGGTGAAAAATGGGCGCGCCCGATCGTCGCAGCACGCGTGCTTTCGATTAATAACGCCGCCTCGATAAACAGCGTCTTCACCGCCGGTCCGCTACTCGTAAGGAGAGCTCTGCTGGTATAATAAACACAGCAGCAGCTCCTAGAGTAAGCTCAGAGGACAAAACGTCTACACTAGTGGTGGGCAGGAAATCGCGTATCTGTTAGAAATCAAAGTGACTGAGAAGTCACAGATATCACAGTAGCAACTTTACAGATTCTAACTGCGATTTCAGTCACAATTAGCAGTCGCAAGTAGTATTTCATATTCAAAGACGTCAGACATCTATTGGTCAAATTTGGCACTGCTTTCTGCGATTTCAGTGACAAGTCGCAACTAAGAGTCGCAAGTAGCAACTAAAAAGCGCAGTTAGCACTGCCATCTGTTGAGCAAAGTTCATACTACGCTATTCGCTACCAGTCAAACTGCGATTTCTGTGACAAATCGCAACTAAGAGTCGCAAGTAGCAACTAAAAAGCGCAGTTAACATACTATTCCTAGTGTCATCTGTTGACCGACGTACGTACTTCGTTATGAGAGCCGTGTGCCTCACGAGAGCGATGTGCTGTGTGTGCATATGAAGGGCTTATTTCAATAGTGGTACAAGTCCATTTTTGTTCATTTTGAGATACAGAGTCGTAAAAATAAATGAGCGCTGACAAATCTGCATTTGAGATACCAGAAATATTCAAACATATGGCTTCTTGCTAGAGATGAACCTTTATTTATGTTTGTTTGGATCACTAATTTCAGAAGCATTATAAGACAGAAAAGTGGAGGTAATGGACTTGTACCACTATTGAAATAAGCCCTTCATATTATATGACGACATGCACATTCAGCATCAGTTATGGTTGGTCAAATACTGCTGTGACTCTGAATGTATTATATTAATAAGAAGCAACATTGCCTTTTTCTCCTGAAAATATCAAGTAACGTAGCAAATGTGTTTGATTCTGCTTCCAATATGACAGTTTTGGTTAATACTCCACATGCCTACAGGACTTTGCAATGCTAACACAGCAGAACTCAGACATCTGTATAAGTGTAGAGAAATGAAAACAGTCATATGAATGCCTCACTTTGGTCCCGACGCAGTTCAAGACTCGGGAGAAAAGTTTTACACCTGGTGTTCTACATGGCAACTTCACACACAAGAACTTTTTGCCGACACTAATACCACCTACATAAGTAAACTTTTCCTGTGTCATTTTCAAGTAATGCACTTAAGCTATTCCTGATTTAACTGGAAGATCTGTACTTACCACTTTCATATCGACAGCCTCAAAATGCATATTGTAGACTTCGGGATATGTTACAGATCAGTGTCACACCAAGATTGTGGAGAAAGGGGAGGGGGGGGGGGGCATGTCACTCTCCAACAAGTGTTTACCAATAAGTAAGTGGCGGAAAATTATGGGTATAGGACGGCTTAAACATGTGGAAAATGAGATTTTTATTATTCACTCATGTATTTGACATTTATTATTCCTTTAAAATCGCACAACAACTTCAATAAAACACAGTTTAATCATTCACACACTTATTTCACAATTACTTCACTTTTAAACTGTAAATCCTCTAAGAGCTGTCTTGAATCTTCGCGAGTCTCTCTCAAAAACAGCCTTGATGTGGATAGATACGTACAGGAACCAGTAATCAGAGTCAGAACTGTGTCTGCAAAAACACAAGGATTATTAAACAATTTTTGCTGTCATTAATTACTAGCAATATAATTGACAGAGTAGATTGCTAATATTTGCTATAATAAATATCACATTTGCAAGAACGATCTCACTGAAGTAATTAAGTCCATCGAAACGCTTAGAAACTAACCTCTCGTCTGACGAAAACGGTCTAAAGACGCAGTGGCAATTTTTTCAGATCTGTTGACAATGATATTTTGAGTTATCACTTTACTGAGTGACTGAAATGTAGTTCAGGTACCTGTGAACATAACAATATGTTAGAATTCATTTTCTAAATACGAACTTTTACGGTACTGTACGGCTACTTATATATTAATTACACTATTAATACTTTCACAGTTGTTTCTTTAATACAAAATTAAAGCCAACGGAAGAAAAAACGTAAAACATACTTGCCAATGACAGGTTTGTTGAGATGCAATTTTCTGTGTTGACAGATGTAACTTTTTCATACGGTAGTAAGTCGCAGAAATCGCAGAAGCAGCAGAAGTCGCAGAAATCGCAGAAGTAGCAGAAGTCACAGAAATCGCAGAAGTAGCAGAAGTCACAGAAATCGCAGAAATCGCGGAAGTAGCAGAAATCGCAGAAATAGCAGTGGCGGAGGGATACACGACCTATGTTCCTTAACTGCGACTCTTAACTGCGACAAATCACAGTTAAGAATAACAGATACTGAAAAGTAGCATTCACAGGAATCACTGATATCGGAAAATCGCAGTTTAGCCCATCACTAGTCAACACTGTAAAAGCACACTCTGCTTGCTAAGGAGCAGTTACCGGGCCTGATACGGTACGAGGGGCGTTTGAAAAGTCCGTGCAAAGTCCGAGAGATGGCACCACCGGCGCGTATCGAGGTCATGTTTAGTTAGTAACATCTTTGGAAAGAACGCACACCAAGTTTCAGCCATATTGGTCTATTTCTTTGTGTTTGGCATTCGTGAGAATCAAGGAAACGGAGTGATTGTCAAAAATAGACGAAAAAGAATTTCGTGTGGTGATTAAACATTACTTAATGAAAGGCAAAACGCCTCACGAGACTAAAGAGAGGCTTGATAAACATTATTGTGACTGCATCTTCGATTAGAACAGTTTATAAGTGTTTTCAAAATTTTCGAAGTAGCCATATGGTCACAAGTGATGCTGAACGTTCTGGAAGCCCTGTGGAGGTTACGACTCCAGAAATCATTGATGAAATCCATGATATGGTGGTGGATGACAGAAGAGTTAAGGTGCATGAGACTGCTAGCGCTGTGGACATTTCGAATGAACGGGTACATAACATTTTGCATTAACATTTGGAGATGAGAAAGCTATCCGCAAGATGGGTTCCGCGATTGCTCACACTTGACAAAAACGGAATCGTGTGAAGTGTTGCAAGGATGGTTTGCAACTGTTCAGGAAGAATCCGCAGTACTTTAAGTGTCGTTTCGTCACTGTGGATGAAACATGGATACATTACTATACTCCTGAGACCAAACAACAATCTAAATAATGGGTTACCAAGGAAGAATTTGCACCAAAAAAGGCGAAGACCATTCCTTCGGCCTGAAAGGTTATACCGACTGTCTTGGGATTCGCAAGGGGTAATCCTCATCGACTATCTGGAAATGGGTATAACTATTACAGGTGAGTATTATTCATCGTTATTGGACCATTTGAAAAACGAGCTGCAAGAAAAACGCCGGTGATTGGACCGCAAAAAAGTCCTTTTCCATCAGGACAATGCACAGCACACATTTCAGCAGCTGTGGTCGCAAAATTAATGGAAATAGGATGCCAACTTGTTTCTCATCCCCCCTATTTTCCAAACTTGGCTCCCTTAGACTACTGTTTGTACCCCAATTTGAAGAAATGGCTGGCAGGACAAAGATTTAATTCAAACGAGCAGGTGGTTGCAGCAACTAATAGCTATTTTGTAGACTTGGACAATTCTTATTGTTCGGAGGGATCAACAAATGAGAACAGCGCTGGACGATATGTATAAGTCTAAAAAGAGACTATGTAGAAAAATAAAAAAGTTTTAGTCCAAACACGTAAGTAGCTTTTATTTTTGCACGAACTTTTAAACGCCCCTCGTACACACTGAGGAGACAAAAGTCATGATATAGCGATATGTGCATATCCAGATAGTGGTAGTACTGCGTACACGAGGTATAAAAGGGCAATGAATTGCTGGAGCTGTCACCTCTACTCAGGTGATTCATGTCAGAAGGTTTCCGACGTGATTCTCGCCATACGACGGGAATTAACGGACTTTGTACGCGGAATGATAATTGGAGCTAGACGCTTGGGACATTCCATTTAGGAAATCTTTAAGGAACTCAGTATTTCGAGATGTGTCAAAACTACACTACTGGCCATTAAAACTGCTACACCACGAAGATGAAGTCCTACAGACGTGAAATTCAACCGACAGGAAGAAGATGCTGTGATATGTAAATGATTAGCTTTTCAGAGCATTCACACAAGGCTGGCGCCGATGGCGGCACCTACAACGTGCTGACATGAGGAAAGTTTACAGCCGATTTCTCATACACGAACAGCAGTTCACCGGCGTTGCCACGTGAAACGTTGTTGTGACGCCTCGTGTAAGGAGGAGAAATGCGTAACATCACGTTTCCGACTTTGATAAAGGTCGGATTGTAGCCTATCGCGATTGCGGTTTATCGTATCGCGACATTGCTGCTCGGTTGGTCGAGATCCAATGAGTGTTAGCAGAATATAGAATCGTTGGGTTCAGGAGGGTAATACGGAACGCCCTGCTGGATCCCAACGGCCTCATATAACTAGCAGTCGAGATGACAGGCATCTTATCCGCATGGCTGTAACGGATCGTGTTGCCACGTCTCGATCCCTGAGTCAACAGATGGGGACGTTTCCAAGACAACAACCATCTGCACGAACCGTTCGATGTCGTTTGCAGCAGCATGGACTATCAGCTCGGAGACCATGGCTGCAGTTACCCTTGACGCTGCATCACAGACAGGAGCGCCTGCGATGGTGTACTCAAAGATGAACGTGGGTGCATGAATGGCAAAACGTCATATTTTCGGAGGAATCCAGGTTCCGTTTACAGCATCGTGACGGTCGCATCCGTGTTTGGCGACATCGCGGTGAACGCACATTGGAAGCGTGTGTTCGTCATCGTCATACTGGCGTGTCACCCAGTATGATGGTATAGGGTGCCATTGTTTACACGTCTCGGTCACCTCTTGTTCGCATTGACGGTACTTTGAACAGTGGACGTTACATTTCAGATGTGTTACGACACGTGGCTCTATCCTTCATTCGATCGCGGAGAAACTCTACATTTCAGCAGGATAATGCAAGACCGCATGTTGCAAGTCCTGTACGGGCCTTTCTGGATACAGAAAATGTTCGACTGCTGCCCTGGCCAACACATTCTCCAGATCTCTCACCAATTGGAAACGTCTGGTAAATGGTGGCCGAGCAACTGGTTCGTCACAATACGCCAGTCACTACTCTTGATGGACTGTGGTATCGTGTTGAATGAACCTGCATGAGCAGCTGTACCTGTTCACGCCATCCAAGCTCTGTTTGACTCAATGCCCAGGCGTATCAAGGCCGTTATTACGGCCAGAGGTGGTTGTTCCAGGTACTGATTTCTCAGGATCTATGCACCCAAATTGCGTGAAAATTTAATCAGATGTCAGTTCTAGTATAATATATTTGTCCACCGAATACCCGTTTATTATCTGCATTTCTTTTTCGTGTAGCAATTTTAATGGCCAGTAGTGTATCTCTCTCAACGGATAACGCAGCGGCCGACTACCTTCACTTAACGGCCGAGAGCAGCGTAGTTTGTGTAAAGTTGTCAGTGCTAGCAGACTAGCGATGCTGTGTGTAATAACCGCTGAAACCAATGTGAGACGTACGACGAACGTATACGTTAGCACAGTGTGACGAAATTTGGCGCTAATGGGGGTATGTGAGCAGACCACCGAAGCGAGTGCCTTTGCTAACAGCACGACACCAACTGCAGCGTCTCTGACGGGATCGTGACATATCGGTTGGACCCTAGACGTCTGGAAAACCGTGGCCTGGTCAGATGTGTCCCGATTTCAGTTGGCAAGAGCTGATAGTAGGGGTCGGGTGTGGCGCAGACTTCACCAAGTCGTGGGACCAACTTGTCAATAAAGCAGTGTGCAAACTGATCGTGGCTTCATAATGGCGTGGGCTGTCTTTACATGGCGTGGACTGAATTGGGTCCTCTGGTCGAACTCAACCGATCAATGACTGGAAATGGCTACGTTCGGCTACTTGGAGACGGCTTGCAGATTTTCATGCACTTCGTGTTGCCAAACAAAGATGGAATTTTCACTGCGCCTTATTTGTTCGCGATTGATTTGAAGAACATTCTGGACACTTAGAGCGAATGACTTAGCCACCCAGATCATCCGACATGAATCCATTCGAACTTTTACGAGGCATGCTCGAAAGGTCAGTTCGTGCAAAGAATCCTGCACACACACACTTCCCGCATTTATAGGCGACCATACATCTACGTCTACATCATACTCCGCATGCCACCTAATGGTGTGTAGCGGAGGGTACTTTCGACACCAATATGTGATCCCTCCAACCCTTTTCCACTTGCGAATAGTTCGTGGGAAGAATGACTGTCGGTAAGCCTCTGTATTGGCACCAGTTTCTCGAATTTTCTCCTCGTGATCAATACGCGAGATGTATGTGGATGGAAGTAATATGTTGTCCGACTCCTCCTGAAAAGTGCTGTCCCGAAATTTCTGTAACTCTCTCCGTAATGCACGACGTCTGTCTTGTAACGGCAGCCAGTGGAGTTAGTTTAGCATCTCCGTAACGGTCTCTCGCCAGCTAAACGATCTCGTGACGAAACGTGCTGCTCTTCTTTCGATTTTCTCTACCTCCTCTATCAGTCCTACCTCATAGGGATCCCAGACACATGAACAACACTCAAGAATCGGGCGAACAAGCGCCGTATAAGCTATAGAGGCAGCATGGCTCAGTACTTCTGCAGGGTATTTCCAACGACTTCCTCAGTCCATCGTTCTCGCTTCCCACGCCCGGGTTCCCGGGTTCGATTCCCGGCGGGGTCAGGGATTTTCTCTGCCTCGTGATGGCTGGGTGTTGCGTGATGTCCTTAGGATAGTTAGGTTTAAGTAGTTCTAAGTTCTAGGGGGCTGATGACCATAGATGTTAACTCCCATAGTGCTCAGAGCCATTTGAACCATTTGAACCTCAGTCCATGCCAGGTCGATTTGCTGAACTACCCCGGGCAATAGGAGGTCCGTCACGACATTAGTAGGTATTCCATGGCGTTTGTCACCTCACTGTATATTAGAGTGCGAGATCTCTGTCACGTGCGGAACGACGACCACAGCGCATTAGTGGTGTTCGTATTTAGTGTTGTTACCGGACCTGAGATGCTATGTGAGGGACGTGAACAGTGTCAAATGTTGAGTGGTCGCTGAAGGACACGGAGATATGTCATACTCATGTGAGACAGTACTATCACTACATGATAGAGTTTGAACGCGGCCTCATCGCCGGTTTCGCCAGCTGATCGAATGGTCAATATCCAGATTTGTGGGTCGTTCGGATGTGATTTTAATTCGAAATTAGACCGCTTGTGAACATCAGTGCAGGCACAATCGTCGTCAAGCTTCCAGCCGACAACGTACCGGGTGATCAAAAAGTCAGTATAAATTTGAAAACTGAATAAATCACGGAATAATGTAGGTAGTGAGGTACAAATTGACACACATGCTTGGAATGACATGAGGGTTTATTAGAACAAATAAAAAATACAAAAGTTTACAAAATATCGGACAGATGGCGCTTCGTCTCATCAGAATAGCAATAATTAGCACAACAAAGTAAGACAAAGCAAAGATGATGTTCTTTACAGGAAATACTCAGTATGTCCACCATCATACCTCAACAATAGCTGTAGTCGAGGAATAACGTTGTGAACAGCACTGTAAAGCATGTCCAGCGTTACGGTGAGGCACTGGCGTCGGATGTTGTCTTTTAGCATCCCTAGAGATGTCGGTCGATCACGATACACTTGCGACTTCAGGTAACCCCAAAGCAGACTGAGGTCTGAGGACCTGGGAGGCCAAGCATGACGAAAGTAGTGGCTGAGCACACGATCATCACCAAACGACGCGCCCAAGAGATCTTTCAGGCGTCTAGCAATTTTTTTTTGTTCTTATAAAACCCCATGTCATTCCAAGCATGTGTGTCAATTTTTACCTCTCTATCTACATTATTCCGTGGTTTATTAAGTTTTCAAATTTATACAGACGTTTTGATCACCCGGTATATCGACCATATGCGAAGATCGCCGTATTGAGCACGAAGAATATTCTCTCGCCTTCACATCTGACAACAAGATAAGGGCGTTCTGCAACTCCGTGTGTGATTCCGCACCAATGGTCGAAGGGTAGCAGTGTTTGGGATACCGAATTATCCTCCCCCCCCCCCCCCACATTCATAGGCTGGCGTTATCCCCACAACACTAACGGTTGTGTGTGGAACGTTACCGTGACTGCCGACGAATAGAGTCGCATTGTCTACAGCGATGAATCGCGATTCTGCGCTACGACGGTTGACCCTCGTCTTCTAGTATGGTGGCGACGTGGGGAGTGGCTCCAATCTCCTAATGTATAGAAGAGGCACATTGCTGTTACTCCTGGCGTCATTGTGTAGAGAACCATCGCGTAAGACTTCTGGTCTCAGGTGGCACTGCTTGAGATAACAGCGGACAGGGCAATGCTACGTTACGGGCAAAATGCGTCCTCGTGTCCCATGCGATACTATCGTGGTGTCCTTATTCAGCTGGACGGTGCTGGTTCCCGCACTGTACGTTTTTCTGTACGAACTGTCTCTATGATATAGAGGTAGTCGCATGGCCAGCAGATGAGTATTGTATTGTATGTTAACCGGGGGCATAGAAACGACGGAGAGACCCTTGGCCGCCGCAGCCGCAGTGGTCCACAACCCCACGACGACTACTGCAGTCCACTTCACCCCTCCGCCGCCACACACCGAACCACTCTTTCAGGGTTATTGTGCGGTTCGGCCCCCGGTGGACCCCCCCCCCCCCCGCAGGGAACGTCTCACACCAGAAGTGTGAAACCCCTATCCTGTACATGGCTGCACGTTCAGAGACCGTGAATAGTTACAATTGAAAGAAAATCAGCCCTCGGTCACTATTTTTAACAAATTAACCTGGTTCCGACACTGCTAGGAGTGTCTTCCTCAGAATTGAAAACAAAGAATGGTCTATGTTATAGAATACAGACCATTCTTTGTTTTAAATTCTGAGGAAGACACTCCTAGCAGTGCCGAAACCAGGTTAATTTGTTGAAAATAGTAACCGAGGGCAGATTTTCTTTCAAATGTAACTCCTTTGTTTGTTTCGTAGAGTAATGGTGTTGTACACGCACGTGGAGAACTTGTTTGCGCAGCAATCGCCGACATAGAGCAGCTGAGGCGGAATAAGGGGAACATGCCCGCATTCAACGAGGCAGATGGAAAACCACCTGAGAGGCATCCACAGCCTGGCCGGCTCACCGGACCTCGACACAAGTCAGCCGGGCAGATTCGACCCGGGGACCAGGCGCTCCTTCCCTATCTAGAAAGCCGTGCGTTAGACCGCACGCCTAACCGGGCGGGTAGCAGATCAGTACGCGACAGAAACGTGTGTGGGACCAGGGAGGACGTCAGCGCCGTGGCCGTGTCAGTGTCCAGGACATCGAGGACCAGTTACAACGGCTGGCGGCGTGATTGCTTCTGGAGAGGAGGAAATGGCTTCATAGCATCTTTCCTGATGGAATCAGTGCATGCATCTGCAACAGACGGGGTGCAACGGCACACTGATCAAGTACGAGGTGCATTCAAGTTTTAAGGCCTCCGATTTTTTTTCTCCAGACTGGAAAGAGATAGAAACATGCGCATTGTTTTAAAATGAGGCCTCGTTTATTGTCAATACACCCCAGAGATGGTAGCACCGTACGGCAGATGGAATTTTACCGCCAGCGGCGAGAATGAGAACTGTTTTAAATACTTAAAATGGCGACGTTTTCCTTACTTGAATAGCGTGCAATCATTCGTTTTCTGAATTTGCGTAATGTGAAACCAATTGAAATTCATCGACGGTTAAAGGAGACATGTGGTGATGGAGTTATGGATGTGTCGAAAGTGTGTTCGTGGGTGCGACAGTTTAATGAAGGCAGAACATCGTGCGACAACAAACCGAAACAACCTCGGGCTCGCACAAGCCGGTCTGACGACATGATCGAGAAAGTGGAGAGAATTGTTTTGGGGGATCGCCGAATGACTGTTGAACAGATCGCCTCCAGAGTTGGCATTTCTGTGGGTTCTGTGCACATAATCCTGCATGACGACCTGAAAATGCGAAAAGTTTCATCCAGGTGGGTGCCACGAATGCTGACAGACGACCACATGGCTGCCCGTGTGGCATGTTGCCGAGCAATGTTGACGCGCAACGACAGCATGACTGGGACTGTCTTTTCGTCGGTTATGACAATGGATGAGACGTGGATGCCATTTTTCAATCCAGAAACAAAGCGCCAGTCAGCTCAATGGAAGCACACAGATTCACCGCCACCAAAAAAATTTCGGGTAACCGCCAGTGCTGAAAAAATGATGGTGTCCATGTTCTGGGACAGCGAGGGCGTAATCCTTACCCATTTCGTTCCAAAGGGCACTACGGTAACAGGTGCATCCTACGAAAATGTTTTGAAGAACAAATTCCTTCCTGCACTGCAACAAAAACGTCCGGGAAGGGCTGCGCGTGTGCTGTTTCACCAAGACAACGCACCCGCACATCCAGCTAACGTTACGCAACAGTTTCTTCGTGATAACAACTTTGAAGTGATTCCTCATGCTCCCTACTCACCTGACCTGGCTCCTAGTGACTTTTGGCTTTTTCCAACAATGAAAGACACTCTCCGTGGCCGTACATTCACCAGCCGTGCTGCTATTGCCTCAGCGATTTTCCAGTGGTCAAAACAGACTCCTAAAGAAGCCTTCGCCGCTGCCATGGAATCATGGCGTCAGCGTTGTGAAAAATGTGTACGTCTGCAGGGCGATTACGTCGAGAAGTATCGCCAGTTTCATCGATTTCGGGTGAGTAGTTAATTAGAAAAAAAGACGGAGGCCTTAGAACTTGAATGCACCTCATACGCCCATACTCTTCGCAAATTTGACGCGATTTTGTCATCGCTGAATTATACTTACGTCTTAATTGTTGTGGCTATCGGATAAAGCCCCAGTAATGTGCACGGTGCCTTCACTGACGTGGTGCCAGAAGCCTCTGGCTGCCGCAGGTGGACGCTCTACCGTCCTGGTCCCTGAACTGGAACAGTTTTAGAAATTTGGACATTCGAATTTTCCTCATGGGTGCTGCACCGCGACTGAAACTTTGGCTCTTTGCCTTTTCTGGACAAGTGCTCTACCGACTCCCAACCTCCTCTCTCAGCTTTCTTTCCGCCAGGATGTCCTCCACTGCCTTTGGAACTTTAACAGAAGAGATAGTGGTACAAGTAAAGATGGCTGGTAGAGGAGGACGAGAGGGACAGAGTCGTGCTTGAATAGGTCAGTCGGTAGACCAGTTGACCTCTCAAGGCGAAGGTCGCAGCTGGAAACCCGCACTGGCACACAGTTTTAATGTTGTTGTTGTTGTTGTGGTGGTCTCCAGTGGCCCTGAGCACAATGCGACTTAACTTCTGAGGTCATCAGTCGCCTAGAACTTAGAACTAATGAAACCTAACTAACCTAAGCACATCACATACATCCATGCCCGAGACAGAATTCGAACCTGCGACCATAGAGGTCGCTCGGTTCCAGATTGTAGCGCCTAGAACCGCACGGCCACTCCGGCCGGCTGGTCTTTAGTCCTGAGACTGGTTTGATGCAGCTCTCCATGCCACTGTATCCTGTGCAAGCTTCTTCATCTCTCAGTACTTACTGAAACCTACATCCTTCTGAATCTGCTTAGTGTATTCATCTCTTGGTCGCCCTCTACGATTTTTACCCTCCACGCTGCCCTGCAGTAGTTAATTGGTGATCCCTTGATGCCTCAGAACATGTCGTACCAACCGATCCCTTTCTTCTGGTTAAGTTGTGCCACAAACTCCTCTTCTCCCCAATTCTATTCAATACCTCCTCATTAGTTACGTGATCTACCCATCTAATCTTCAGCATTCTTCTGTAGCACCACATTTCGAAAGCTTCTATTCTCCTCTTGTCCAAGCTATTTATCGTCCATGTTTCACTTCCATACATGGCTACACTCCATGCAAATACTTTCAGAAACGACTTCCTGACACTTAAATCTATACTCGATGTTAACAAATTTCTTTTCTTCAGAAATGCTTTCCTTGCCATTGCCAGTCTACATTTTATATCCTCTCTACTTCGACCATCATCAGTTATTTTGCTCCCAAAATAGCAAAACTCCTTTACTACTTTACGTGTCTCATTTCCTAATCTAATTCCCTCAGCATCACCCGACTTAATTCGACTACATTCCATTATCCTCGTTTTGCCTTTGTTGATGTTCATCTTATACCCTGCTTTCAAGGCACTGTCCATTCCGTTCAACTGCTCTTCCAAGTTCTTTGCTGTCTCTGACAGAATTACAGTGTCATCGGCGAACCTCAAAGTTTTTATTTATTCTCCAAGGATTTTAATACCTACTCCGATCTTTCGTTTTAGTATGCGAGCAAAATTCAGATCAGCTAACACTTCGCTGCAGCTAACACTTCGCTGAAAGTTCATTCTGAGTTTTAAAACATTTTAGTGTCAAAAATTTGAGCTGCCTGGCGAGACTGGAGGTAGCCGCC
Source organism: Schistocerca cancellata (assembly GCF_023864275.1). Lineage (NCBI taxonomy): Eukaryota > Metazoa > Arthropoda > Insecta > Orthoptera > Acrididae > Schistocerca > Schistocerca cancellata. Next base: position 681,692,021 of record NC_064631.1, read on the forward strand.
AGCTCCGCGCACAGAGTGGGTCCGGCCGGTAGCGTGGCTCGGTTTGGCTTGGCTCGGCGTGGCGTGGCGTGACGTAGCGTGCCCAGCGGCCATGCCTCCCAGCCGGCGAGCCCGTTGCTGCCCACCTGCCGGCGCTAATTGCAGACACTGGAGGGACCAGCCGCTCCGTTTCCGACGGATTCCTCGTTATTCAGCTCTGAAAATAGCTCCGCCGCCTCCGCCGGTGATAAATCATTTCTGGGAAGTCTCTAGGCCGCCACTGTAATCCACACCGGAAAGGCACCATCTTGCTCGTGCAGCACTGCAAGCATTGCACATTTCTCTGGAAATAATGAGAGACTGTCCGAATAGTACTGTACTATCTCAGTTATTTACACTACTGGCCATTAAAATTGCTACGCCAAGAAGAAATGCAGATGATAAACGGGTACTCATTGGACAAATATGTTATACTTGAACTGGCATGTGATAACATTTTCATGCAATATGGGTGCAGAGATCCTGAGAAATCAGTACCCAGAACAACCACCTCTGGCCGTAATAGCGGCCTTGATACGCCTGGGCACTGAGTCAAACAGAGCTTGGATGGCATGTACAGGTGCCCATGCAGCTTCAACACGATACCACACTTCATCAAGAGTATTGTGACGAACCAGTTGCTCGGCCACCATTGACCAGACGTTTTCAGTTCGTGAGAGATCTGGAGAATGTGCTGGCCAGGGCAGTAGTCGAACATTTTCTGTATCCAGAAAGGCCCGTACAGGACCTGCAACATGCGGTCGTTCATTATCCTGCTGACATTTAGGGTTTCGCAGGAATCGAATGAAGGGTAGAGCCACGGGTCGGAACACATCTGAAATGTAACGTCCACTGTTCAAAGTGCCGTCAATGCGAGCAAGAGGTGACCGAGACGTGTTACCAATGGCACCCCATCCATAACACCGGGTGATACGCCAGTATGGCGATGACGAATGCACGCTTCCAATGTTCGTTCACCGCGATGTCGCCACACACGGGTGCGACCATCATGATGCTGTAAACAGAACCTGGATTCATCCGAAAAAATGACGTTTTGCCATTCGTGCACGCAGTAGACGCTCCTGTATGTGACGCAGTGTCAGGGGTAACTGCAGTCATGGTCTCCGAGCTGATAGTCCATGCTACTGCAAACGTCGGTGAGCTGTTCGTGTAGATGGTTGTTGTCTTGCAAACGTCCACATCTGTTGACTCAGGGATCGAGACGTGGCTGAACGATCCGTTACAGCCATGCGGATAAGATGGCTGTCATCTCGACTGCTAGTGATACGAGGCCGTTGTGATCCAGCACGGCGTTCCGTATTACCCTCATGAACTCACCGATTCCATATTTTGCTAAAAGTCATTGGATCTCGACCAACGCGAGTAGCAATGTCGCGATACGATAAACCGCAATCGCGATAGGCTACAATCCGACCTTTATCAAAGTCGGAAACGTGATGTTACGCATTTCTCCTCCTTACACGAGGCATTACAACAACGTTTCACCAGGCAACGCCGGTCAACTGCAGTTTGTGTATGAGCAATCGGTTGGAAACGTTCCACATGTCAGCACGTTGTAGGTGTCGCCAACGGCGCCAACCTTGTGTGAATACTCTGAAAAGCTAATCATTGGCATATCCAGCATCTCCTTCCTGTCGGTTAAATTTCGCGTCTGTGTCACGTCATCTTCATGGTGTAGCAATTTTAATGGCCAGTAGTGTATTTAGAAAATGATCGATGTTAATCGTGGGGCATACATAGAGCTCCTCCCATTAACGGTTCTCATCTTACAATACACTGAGGTAACAAACGTCATACGCAGCTATAGAGATGGCAGTAGTCCGCGTACGCAAGATACAAATGGGCAGTCCGCTGGTGGAGCTGTCATTTCAACTCAGGTCATGTAGCGGGTGATCAGAAGGCACTGTAAATTTGAAAACTTAATAGACCACGGAGTAATGTAGAAAGAGAGGTAAAAATTGACACACATGCCTGGAATGACATAGGGTTTTATTAGAACAAAAAAAAAAAGAAACGAAGTTCACAAAATGTCCGACAGATGGTGCTGGACAGCTAAACGTCAGTGACGCCGTATGACAATCCTGTATAAAAGGAGCTGTAATGAGAGAGAGAGAATCAGATACGCTAGCAGTCGCAGCATGTTGACGTTACTTACTTACTGAAAAGGCGCTTTTATTGAAGCTGTATTATCAGATTGGGGAATGTGTTAGTTCAGCGTTACGATCCTATCGCCATAGCAAGCGGATTCGAACGGGTAATGGTCCGTTGACAAATGCAGCTGTGGCGAGAATGATTTCGAAGTTCGAAGCCACGGGTTGTTTAGACGATATACCCCGTAGAGGCCGACCGAGCACAAGGCGTAATGCTGCTGAGACAGTTCAGGAAGAAATGGAGACTGTAGCGGGTTCGTCTACGCACGGGGAAGTCAGCGCTCGTGCAGTCGCACGTCGCACCGGCATTCCATACACTACTGTCTGGTTGGCACTGAGGCGTACCCTCCGATGCTACCCGTACAAAATCCATCGGCATCATGAACTTTTACCTTGCGATTCAGTGAAGCGGAGGGCATTTGCGGTGTGGGCGTTTCAAAAGATGGCGGAAGATGACGATTGGTTGAGTAACTTGTTGCGGACCGACGAAGCTCGTATCACGCTCTGAGGGTCTGTCGACGCCCACACCTGCAGAATTTTGGCTACCGAAAATCCTAGAACTGTCGTGGAAACTCCATTGCACGACGAGAAAGTCACGGTATGGGTTGGATTTACCACATCTACCGTTATCGGGCCTTTTTTCTTCGAGGAAATGCCTGATTCTGGTTTTGTAACTGCTACCGTGACGGGTGCAAGGTATGCCGATATGTTACAGAATCGTATCATCCGCAGCCTCGCTGATAAACACCTGCTGGAACGTACGATGTTTATGCAGGGTGGCGCTCCACCCCATATTGCTAGACGCGTGAAAGATCTCTTGCGAGCGTCGTTTGGTGATGATCGTGTGCTCAGCCGCCACTTTCGTCATGCTTGGCCTCCCAGGTCCCCAGAGCTCAGTTCGCTTTGGGGTTACCTGAAGTCGCAAGTGTATCGTGATCGACCGACATCTCTAGGGATGCTAAAAGACAACATCCGACGCCAGTGCCTCACCGTAACTCCGGACATGCTTTACAGCGCTGTTCACAGCATTATTCCTCCACTACAGCTATTGTTGAGGAATGATGATGGACATATTGAGCATTTCCTGTGAAGATCATCATCTTTGCTTTGTCTTACTTTGTTATGCTAATTATTGCTATTCTGATCACACGAAGCGCCATCTGTCGGACATTTTGTGAACTTTTGTATTTTTTTTTTTTTTTTTTTGTTCTAATGAAACCCCATGTCCTTCTAAGCATGTGTGTCAATTTGTACCTCTCTATCTACACTATTCCGTGACTTATTCAGTTTTCAAATTTATACTGACTTTTTGACCACCCGGTACTTGAAAATATATCCGACGTGACTGTGGTGGGCGACGCTAATTAACACATTTTTAACGCTGAATGATAGTTGGAGCTAGACGAATACGACATTCCATTTGGGAAATGGTTAGAGAATTCAGTACTCCAAGATCCACAGTATCAGGAATGTGCTGAGATTACCACATTTCAGGCATTATCTCTCACCACGAATAACACAGTGGCCAACGGCCTTCACTTAAAGACCGAGAACAGCGGCGTTTTCGTAAAGTCGTCAATGCTAACAGGCAAGTAACACTACGTGAAATAATAGCAAAAATCAGTTAGGGTCACGAACATATCCGTTAGGACCGTCTATGGCTGGAAACCTAGCCGGAAGAGTCCCAATGTAAATTTGTAAGAGCTGTCGGTAAGGTTCAAGAGTGGCGGAGACCCCGCGAAGCCACGAACCAAAGTTGTCAACTAGGCGCTGTGCAAGTTAGTGTTGGTTCCAGAATTTATTTGAAGAACGTTCTGGACAGTTCGAGGGAATGATCTGGCCGCCCAGATCGCCCGACGTGAATTCTGTAGTACATTTATGGGATCTAATGGAGACGTTAGTTAGTGCACAAATTCCTGTACCGCATTTATGTGCAGCAAATGATGGCCACCACATTGAATATCTATTGGCCTGACATGTCGGGACACACTCTATTCCACTCCGTAATTGAAAACGGAAACCACGTGTGTACGTGTACGTCACCCCTCATGGTAATGTACATGTGCGTCAGTGAAAAAGACCAATAAAAAGGTGTTAGCCTGTGGACGTAATGTGCTGTTCCAGTCTCTTCTGTACCTAAGGTCCATCACCGTTCCCTTTGGATCCCTACGTAATTCGGTGCTCTCCGATACACACGATCGAACAGCGGAGGAGTGGTACTCAAGCGTCAACTATAGGTTACAATATCTCCGGATGTAATTAACATTTTACAATGCAACAAACGGCACTGATTACGTATTTGTTTATATGTTCAGATGTGCTAACAAAACTAACGGGGTTCCATTTTAAAAAAAAAACGTAGGTTTGTTTTAAAAAAACATACTTCCGTGCATTTTTGTATGGTTTGTATTAAACAATTACACTAGCCCCTCTCCTCACGTTCGGTCTGTGGAATCAGTTCGTCAGTATTTGATGTGGTTTACGAAATACATCCAGCGGTAACGTTAGGTGACTCACCCTGTATATATCGTGTTACAGAGGATACATGTACATCTTTCGTCATCAGTTTTACACACTTTGGAGGAGGAGATTAGTGTTTAACGTCCCGTCGACAACGAGGTCATTAGAGACGGAGCGCAAGCTCGGGTGAGGGAAGGATGGGGAAGGAAAGCGGCCGTGCCCTTTCAAAGGAACCATCCCGGCATTTACCTGAAGCGATTTAGGGAAATCACGGAAAACCTAAATCAGGATGGCCGGAGACGGGATTGAACCGTCGTCCTCCCGAATGCGAGTCCAGTGTGCTAACCACTGCGCCACCTCGTTCGGTTTTACACACTTTGATTACGTTATTGTTGTATCCGCTTTATGCGGACGATCACTTTCTTCTTTAGGTTGTGGTTAACATTCAATGAGCCGATCTTCCAGGTCCTTAGTCTTCTTTCATGGACTGGGCTAATTTCATTGACTGAGAAAAGTAAAAGAATCATGTTTTAACACTCCCTGAAGAACAGATACTCAGAAACGCCGCAGAAGCTTCTGATTGGTGGAGGTGGGGTTGACAGTTGGCAGTGCCTGTTAGAACGAACTGATCCAGAATTTCCATTAAGTAACTATTTCATACTTTTACTGTGATATATGTACGTAATGTCCATCATAATACTGCTTGGAGATATTTTCTATGACGTAATAGTGCGTTATATAGAGCGAACGTAGATCTTGGACAACACTACAGATCAATACATTACCACAGGCTTTGTTTCATATTCACATTTTTGGCTTCAACAACTCACATCCGAATTGTTACCTTACACTCTAAAGTAGACCTAGAGCTACAGTACGTATCTCTCCATTAACACAACTAGGATTTGAAAGGGCCGGACACCACCATACTTGAACGTGAATTTCGTATTGCATTATTTGCTAGAATATGCTCTGGATTTCAGTAAGCTGAGGAATAGGTACGTTTAAAAGAAAGGAAAACACGGGAACTCAAATATGTTCTTGAGATATCATTACAGGAAGATGAAAATTGAGGCATTGGTAACACTGGTCACAAATTGCTGTTTTTCATTCTGTATATAAAATAAGTTTCTTCTGTTAAAGGTGCGGCGTTGTGTCTCAGGTTTGTTTGTCTGTGCCGGTGACGATGTTTAATGAATAGAGGGGGGGGGGGGGGGGGGTGACATCCAGAGCTGCTGCGTAGTCTGTTCGTCTCGAATAGCACAAAGGACGCTGCTGAAGCTGACGCCTCGTCTGACAAACGAGCGCCTCGTACCGTCGCTGCAGGTGGAGCGGAGAAATTTGGAATTTTAGCCTGGACGTTGGAGCGTCGTCGTGGTCATATACTTTACACCAGTAACACATTTTATGCTGCCAGCTCTTTTACACCTCAGCGTTTCGAGACAACTGCCTCCGAGTTGAGTACCTCCTAACGAGCGAGCGCTAGTAGCCTAGGCTACGTATTCACCTTAAATGATTCAGGCAAACCACAGGAAACCTGGGTCAGGATGCCTGGCCACGGATTTGAACACCACTCTTCATAAACGTGACTTCCGTGCTTTAACTGCTTCAGTATCTCGCTCGGTAACTGGCAGTGTGTGATTTCATTATATTGCTTGACTGTCAAGATATTACTGACCTCTGATAAAATAATGTTTGAGAGGGGAATTTAACTGCTTACTGTTGGAATGACTGTCGAGATGCTGACACACAATTTTTCTCCATTATTTTCCTCAATATATAATGTAATTAGTTTGAAACATCTCGTTATACGCTCAGTGTTCAAAAATGGTTCAAATGGCTCTGAGCACTATGGGACTCAACTGCTGTGGTCATAAGTCCCCTAGAACTTAGAACTACTTAAATCTAACTAACCTAAGGACAGCACACAACACCCAGCCATCACGAGGCAGAGAAAATCCCTGACCCCG